>NW_017728995.1:11482428-11495205 GCF_001723915.1 Gavialis gangeticus
GTGGTCCATGTGTCGCTGGAGGGGGAAGGGGCCCGCTGCTGTTTCTGCCACTGCAGCTGGTGATCCTGCCACACCTCCAACCAGGCCTCATTAAACAGCTCCCCCTGGGCCTCACAGATATTATGCAGCATGCAGGCTACAATGATGACCTGGAGGGTGTTTTCCTTGGTGAACTCAATGTGGTTGAACCTTGAGGTGACTGAAGGTGCACCTCACCAGGGCCCAGGTCCAACCCAGGCGCTAGTTAAAGTGGATGTGGGTAGGCAGGGTTCCCAGTTAGGTGCGGTGGGACCACCACAGGAATCAGCTGGAGGTCCAGCACCCCAGCACAAAGTGCCCAGGGTTGTCAGGGCAGAGTTCTGAAACACAGGTGTCATGAACACTGCCCACCCAGCCAGAAGTCACGTTGGTGAAAGTGTTGTGATGGTCAATTATGTTCTGGAGCACAACAGAGTGAAATCCCCTCCAGCTGTAGTAGGCCCAGTCATCATAAGGCAAGCTGTGAGGGGGTGTGGGTCCCATCAAGGGCCCTGATGTACTGGAGGAAGCCCAGGACACTGAACCTCACTACCACTGTAAGGGAGACATGCACCTAAAGCACAGTGTGCTCCAGCACATCCTGGAGGGTGCTACACACCTCCAGGACAGCCACCTGGGCAGTGACCTTGCACATGCCAAAGAGATAGCCCATATAGCAGAGGCTGGTGGGCATGGCCAGCTTCAGCAGGGCAAGGGCCAGGCAGGTGTCTGCAGGGAGGGGCAGCTGCATAGTGGTATCCTGCCACTCCAGGTGTGGGCGGAGCTTCTCCAGGAGGGCCTGGATGCTGGCCCAGGTCATCCACAGCCACTGCTTGTCGTCTCAGGTCTGCTGGGAGACATGCAGCCAGCAGTTCTGACTTGCTCGGCAAGTCCAGAAGCAGTGTGACTGAAGGCCCAGGAGGGCAAGACTGACCCTGGTAGTGGTGTCCAGCAGACTATCCTCAACATCCCTGCCTGGTTCCAGCAAACAGGATAGAGTCCAGGGGGAAGCAGTGGCCCTGCAACGGCATGGTGCAGCTGGGCAAGTGGTCACTGTGCATGGGGGAGCCGAAAGGGCCCAGAGAGCCATGGGTCAGCTGGTGGTCAGTGTGGTAGCCAGGAGGAGCCTGAGTTGCTGAGCATCACTGCCAGGGGCAAGGGCTGAAGCAGCCATGGTGCAGGGAGGCAGAGACAGCTCCTGTGTGCTGCCTCTGCATTGTGTGTGTTGCTCCTGGCCAGAGAAGTGGCTAGCCAGGGAACAGGGAGGGGGCCTGGCTTTTCAAGATGCCTGCCAGCTGCTGGCAGCTGTGGCTGGAGACTCACACTCCCCCTGGTGGTGGCAGGGGCCCATTGCAGGGCTTCAGGAAGTGGGAGCAGATTGCTGCCAGGAACAGTAAATCTTCTCCCATGAACCTGCATGTGTAGATGCCTGCCTGAGAGCATTTACTCATGAGTACTTTGCTGGCAAGTTAAGACAGACATGAGACTTTTGTTTGAAGTCCAATATCTTTCTGTGTACCCAATTGCCTAATGCTTAAAGAAATAACCTGGCAGGTGAAACACGTCTCCTCAGAACCCCATTGTTTTCTGTTCTGGGGTTGGTATCAGAGCATAGGTATCCCACATTACATGAGAGCACCCTAATAGCACCAGAATATTGGATATTCTGGAGTGAATCTCTATAGCTATTCCATATTATACAAAATGATTAATATCAGTCAGAACAGATTTTTTCATCCAATTTTCTCACATCCCAGCTGGTTGCATAATGAAGTGGCAGGCTGCCTAAAAGTTAGTGTTGCAACCCACAATGCACATATTAATGCACCTATGTCCCTTTATGAATTTGACCAATAGTGCCTGCATTATATTTGTCACTGGATCAAAGAGCCAGATTTTAAAACTCATTTTGGCATCCACAGATGCAGGTACGTCCACCAGGATTTTCAAAAGTGCCCAGAAAGGTTAGGTTCCTAATTGCCATTAAGGGTGTCCCTAGCCATGGAACATCAACTGTATTTTAAATTCAGGTTAAACTCTAACCTGTTTACAAACATTGGAAAATTCCATCAAGTGCTTGGATGCATTTTAGGACATTAGTACCTTTAGAAATATGGTACTAAGTCGCTTCTGATATTTTAATGTGAGTGAAGACCAAGAACTTGAAGTCAATGTCAGGTTTGTCCAATAGTGCCTATGAGATCCAACATTACCCCATATGACAGGTCAATAAAAAAAATTAGAACACTTTTGAATAATTCCTGATTCTCCTCTGATATATTTTGGACTGCTTCATACTACCCTGTGCATATAGTGGCCCATTGAAATCATTTGGATTTTGCCTAGGTATTATTAGTACATGCCAGTATTGTATCCAGTGATTAGCATCCTATACTTTAGAAATGACCTAAATTATGTGAGCTAATACACGTTGTACTTAGCTCAATATTGAAATGCAGACATTTATTTTAGGCAATTCTTAATATTAACAGTTTATAATTTATAGAAATGTGCATTTAAGAGGGATTCTCTCTTCCTACAAAACTGTTAAATCTGCATATATAGATGTACTTAATACAATATATCACTATGACCTGGATGACATTAAAAAGCTAAATTGGAAAGATGCTTTGCCAAACCTTTGGGATGCTAACATTTCTGACAAGATTAGTAAATGCAGAGAAAACCAACTCCCTGCATTGATCAGTAGACTGATAGGAAAGTTGCCATGGTAACAAGAGGGAAAGTATATTGTTTTCACCTATCAATCATCACACTATACTTGACTGGGGAGATACTGGCTGGGAAGATGTTTAGAAAGCACTGTAACACCCAGTGTTTGCAAGTGATTTTTAGCATAATTGTATTTATTACATAACTCCTTGTTCTTTGAACATTCAGTTGTTATTGCACTGTGCAAGGCAATTAAATTTCAGAGCAGATTCTTTAATGCTAGATATGAATTTCACTTGAACTTTATTTTTTTTTGTCAATTTTTCACTGTGAAATCCCAGTCATCAGGGCAGTAACTTGAATCCAGATGAACTAGATGAGATTCTCAAAGCTGAGACTGACCTGTCATGAGTAAAAAGTATGCACTAATAAAGTCAGACAGGTAAAAGACTCCTTCCACCTGATTGTTCCTTTAGAATAATCCATTAATTAACACTTGTCATGACAGTCGCAGGTAATTCTTACACTGGAGATTTCTTGCTTGTGCCAAATGGATTCCCTTGACAACCAGACTTTAAAATCTAGTTTTGCCAAATCATAAACAATATCGTGGTTAAGGCCAAGCTTTGTGATGTATCAAAATGGATAGAGAATATTACTGTATACAGAAAAGGACAGCTGAAGCATACTGTAATCTCCCATGTCTTTCCCCTGAATGTTGCGAGTGTGGGTTCTTCTCAAACCTCTCTGTGGCTCCTTGGGCTGAACAGCCTGGTTATTGGGATGACTTTGAGTTGGTTCCACAGGGGTGTCACCTACCATGTCTTTGGTTATTTTTGGATCGGGAGGATGATGTTTGGTCCCACCTTCCCTGGTGCCTTCCCTTGGTTGTTCCTGCTGTTCCTTCTTTGTGGGGCCCTACCTCCCCTACACCCCACCTTACACCAACCTTGATGTTGTCACCTGTGTCACTGAGGTTGATGTTTGGAACCTTCTTGGTACTTGCTCTCTCAAGATCTTTGGCCACAGTCTAATGGTGATACTTCTATGCCAAGCACCTTCTACGGCCCCTCCCTTCTCTCTGCTTACATGGCGTCCAGTCTTGGCACTGTTCTGTCCCCTGGCACATCAACTCTTCCCTGGGTTCAGTACCTGCCATGCGTCTGTTGTGTCCATATCCTGGCCCTGTTGTGTCCAGCTGTAATCCAGTCATTGCTGTCAACTTCCTCGGTCCATAGTGACCCTGTAAATAGATCCTTGGGCCGTCTCTGGCCTTGTACTTTCACTGTGGCCCCTTTCTGGGGTAGCCACCAAGTCCCCTCTCTGGGACTGCTCAAAAGCTCTGGCCCCTCTGGTCCAGTTGGGGACTTGGCTTTTAGTCCCCAGGGCTTGTCTTCCACCAGGTCTTTTATCCTGGCTCTGGGCATCTGGCTGACCAGTCGGTCCCAGCATACTTTTATAAAACATGCCCATGGGAATGTGGGAGCTGTTCCCGGCTCCTCCTTTTGCTGCAATCAGCTTCCGGCGTGGTGCCCCGCTGCCTCCCTGGCTCTCCTGGCAAGTCTTTTTCACACATACATTGTAGGGCTTTGTGAAATTTTGACATCTATTTCGACTGGTTTCAAGCTGAAAACAGCAAAATTGAAATGAAACAAAGGGCTACAAAACAGCCTCAAAATGAAATGAGGGCAGTCAAAACATTTTGAAAGTGTTAAAATGTTTTGAGTTTCGAAGCTGAAGCTTGGCTTGCTTCCAGGGAAGAAGAAAGTAAGGAGAGGGAGGTGGAAGAGGAGGGGAAGGACTGCTTTGATATTGACTGGCACTATTTGGCTGCCTCAGATGAGGCTGGTGCTACTGTGCTGCTTACTAAGTTATTACCTGTTGTCATTTAAAGTGGTGGACCAGGATGATGCTGTAGGGGATGAGGAGTCCTTATTAGGGCACACTATCATGCTATATAGATGCCCCAGTGCCAGTGAGGGTAAGCTTTAACGCACACGCACATGCACATGCACACGTACAGTTACATGTCATGAGTTTTGCTTGTCGGTAGCTTGAGGTGAAGTTTCCCAACCCCCCCAAACCTATATCCTTGAAGCTTGGCAGGCTTCAAGCCCTCAGAAGGGGATACTATCCCTGCTGTTTTCAACCAAATATGCCAAAAAATGAAAAAGTTATAGGCAGTTTTGTGATTCCCCATTATAGCCTATGGGCGAAACGTTGAAACGATGTCAAAACAGCAAAACAGTTTTGACGAAACGAAACAGAACAGTGCTTCTGAAACTAAATGAAACTCAAAATGAAACACTGTCCTGTTGAAATGGTGAAACAGAAGTCGAAACAAAATTTTGCTGTTTGGCACAGCCCTAATACATTGAGCAAAAACTGTTCCTCTTAGGGCAACTAGCATTATTTTGACAAGTAACAACAAGTAACTGGGAAGTAACAGCAAGCTTAGTTTCTCAGGGCAAGGCTGAACTCAGGCTCAGTTAAAACCACACCATGCTTACCGAGAGCATTGATCACTTGCAAAGTCCTCAAGAAAGACTCTGAAGGGAAGAAAAAAAAACAAAACAACCCACATTACTTTTGTTGTGAGAGCTCCTAGTAGAGTGTGTAGTGGTATGCATCATGGATAATTACTTGTCAGTTTAAATATACACCCACCATAAAATGCATGCCTCTTCTCCCTAAAAAGGGTCTTTTCTGGCCACCGTAGCTGGATTGGTATTGGCAGTAAGTATTCAAGATAGTAAGGTAAAATACAAATTCCACTTACACACTCCCACGGGGGGCATTTAGAACAGAGTCACAAATGGAATTAATAGTAATAGCAGCAATAGCAGAAATTTTGAATAATAAAAATAACGAAAGCAGAGCTGGGTAGGTACAGTATATGTATTTACTGAAGGAGTCAGCAGTGGAAGGATTCTATCAGTTACTGATACTGAGTGACATCCTGTTTCCTTTAAAGTTGGTGGTAGCTTTTCCCTCAATTTTAGTGCTACTAGAAGGTTTCAATGGTGTATAGGTATGCATTGGTCAACATGCAGCTGGCAGGCCAAAGCAGGCCCATAGCACTGTTCCATCCAACTTGCTGGTAGTTTAGTAGGCTACCAAAAATTGGGGTGGGAGTCCTGCCACAGAATTCAGAGCCTTTGGTCCTGATAAACAAGGCCATCAGGGACAGCCCTCCGCACCCATGCTACTGCTTCATTTCAGCCCTGAAATACCAAATTGGATCCATGGTGATACCTGGCCCTGAATCTGTTTAAAGACAGATGATGTATTACTCCAACATTATTAACCTAAATTGTTCAGGACTGTTGAAACAAGCTCACACTGAACTCATGGAGCTCTGCTGAGTATCTGGACTGAGTTGAGGGATGGTTAGAAAGTAGCCTAAACTATTCAAGAATACAAAAAAGAAAGGAGGGAGAAAAGAAAAGAAAAAAGGAGTAGGACATTTCTCTTAGATTTAATTTTAGAAGCCCTTTGTCCCTCCACTGGCCCCTCTGGACTTCTGGTTTTCCTCCCATTCTTTCTCTCATCTACTTAGTTTGCAAGGTCTTCAGGGTAGGGATTGTCTCTCACCATATGCGTGGTTGGTTTCCCCATGTTCCAGTTCCCAAATCTTAGTTGGATCTCTAACACAAGCTTGCCTTGTTCCCAGAAGAGCAGCTGATGCTGGATTTGACATAGTTTCTTACTTTGTCATCAAATGACAATCCCATTTTCTTCTCTACTTCCCATCTTAAAATATATATTTTCATTAATTCTTCCCTGGCTGATTATTTTCATAGATTCTAGGGTCAGAAGGGACCTCTGTGGGCCATCTAGTCTGACACCCTGCCCCTGGCAGGCAAGAAAAGACTCGCCAAACCTGGGGTCATGTGAATCCAGCCAGGTGCCTGTCCAGTCTCTCTTCTTGAAGATCCCCAAGGATGGGGCGAGCACCACCTCCCTTGGAAGCCCATTCCAGATCCTGGCAACCCTGACCATGAAGAACTTTTTCCTAACGTCCAGTCTAAACCTTCTCTCTAGTAGCTTTTGGCCATTGTTCCTTGTTGTTCCAGGGGGTGCCCTGCTAAACAGATCATCACCTACTTCATGTTGCTCTCCCCTTTATGAATTTGTACACCACCACAACGTCCTCTCTCAGCCTTCTCTTGTAGAGGCTGAAGAGGTTAAGGTCCCCTAGCCTCTCCTCATAGAGCCTTCCCTGCAGGCTTCTAATCAGATGAGTGATTCATCTTTGGAACCTCTCCAGGTTCTCTGCATCCCGGTTGAACTGCGGCATCCAGGACTGGGCACAGTACTCCAGCTGCAGCCTAACCAGTGCCACAGAGAGGGATAACAACCTGACTGTGAAGCGCCTACAGATGCACGACAAGCTGTGATTGGCTCTGCCTACTACTTAATTACATTGATGACTCATGTTTATCCTGGAGTCAATAGTGACTCCAAGATCTCTTTCCATCTCAGTGTTGCTGAGAAGGTTGCTCCCCAGCCTATAGGTATGATGGCAGTTCTTTCTCCCTAGATGTAGCACCTCACACTTGCCCTTATTGAATTGCATCCTGTTGCTCTGTGCCCAACCTGTCTAGGTCAGCCTGGATCTGGTTCCTCCTCTCCAGGGTGTTGGCCTCACCCCATATTTTTGTGTCATCCATGAATTTGGACAGGGTGCTTCCCACCCCCTTATCCAGATCACTGATGAAGAAGTTGAACAGCAGTGACCCCAGAACTGAGCCCTGGGGGACTCCACTGCACACATCTTTCCAGGATGACACCGACCCATCCACCACCACTCTCTGAGTGTGACCCTTGAGCCAGTTTGTTACTCAGTCTACTGTATAATCATCCAAGGCAAATCTCCTCAGTTTATTAATAGGGATGGTATAGGATATCATGTCAAAGGCCTTCTTGAAGTCAAGATAGATAACATCCACCTTGACTCCTGCTTCTAAACATTTGGTGGCCTTGTCATAAAAAGAAACTAGGTTAGTCAGGCAGGACCTGCCTTCTATAAGACCTGTCACAGCCCCGGAGCTGGCGAGCCAAGCTCACGGTCGTGGTCACGGTGGGGCGGCCGGATGGTGGCAATTGGAGCGGACAGGCAGGAGTTTTTGGCAATGGAGTACTGAGCGGCACGGAAGCGTGATGGTTTCTTAAACAAGAGGGTTTATTCAACTTACGCTTTTTGAGGCGTAGGCAACATAATTCTTCAGTTACAGTGGGTGGTAACACTGAACAAACAGAGGGGTCTGTCGGCTCACGGGGTTCACCAGCAAGCCCTTGCTATCTAGCCGGAGCTAGGGGCGGCTGCCTGCTGGCTAGTCCCAGAGCTGGTCGACAGCTTATGAAAGGATAAACACAAACGATAGGACGAACTGTAACTCGATGTGTCGTGACGCCAGTCCCGAAGGACAATCGGACGGTTGAGATGATTGCCGAGGTCGAAAGCCAGGTAAGTCGTAGTCAGTGTGTTGAGGGTGGTCCGAAAACGAAGTCAGAGTCCAAGCCAGAACAGTCCAGTAACCAGAGAATCAATCAATGCAAACAGACCGAGGTACGAAAAGCAGCGAGAGCCCACGCTGGAGGAGACCTAACTGAGGGACAGTCCCTACGGAGTAGCCTCTGTCCTCAGTTGAACGGATCTCCCCCCGAGGGAGGGGCTCCTTAACCTTTTATAACAATTTGGTGGCCAATTAGAATGTGTCCCTCAAAGAACTTTCTAGCCGAATGACATCATGCTCTTAGCTGACTGAGCATGTGTGAGCCTGAGCTCTCCACTGTTACCAAGCATGCGCAGGGCTGAAAAGTAGGTCAGCCTGACTGACAGCTCTTGGGGTCGCCCAGGGGACACATGCTGGGTGAGCCCAATGGAAAATTCCATGAGCCTGTCTTGCGCATGTCAGCTTTAATTCTCTCTGCATTGGCAGCATTGAATCACAATTTTCCTTGACAAGACCCATGTTGGTTACCCCTCTGCATCACATTAGCCAGCTGGCTCCCACAGATGTTTTCCTTATTATTTTTTTTCTAGAATTTTACCAGGGATAGGTAAGGCTGACTGGTCTATAGTTCCCTGGATCCTCCTTCTTCCCCTTCTTAAAGATTGGGATGACATTGGCCCTCTTCCAATCCTCCGGGACCTGACCCAAGCACCATGAGCGCTCGTATATCCTTGCCAGAGGTTCAGCTATGACACTTGCTAATTCCTTCATTACCTCTGGGTGGAGTCCCTCTGGTCCCAGTGATTTGAACACGTCCAGTCCCTCCAAGTGTCTTTTTACCATATCGGCACTGACCATTGGTTGGCTGATGTTCCCCTTGTTGGTGTCCATGATACATATTGAGAGTTCGTCTAGATTCTTATTTAAGAAGACAGAGGCAAAAAACTCATTGAAGAGCTCTGCCTTGTCCCTGTTATCCATCGCTAAGCCCCCCTGCCCATCCTGTAGGGGTCCTATGCTACCCTGCACTCTCTTTTTGTTCCCAGCATACCTAAAGAAGGACTTTTTATTGTCCTTAATCCCTGTTGCTAGCCTGAGTTCTAGAGCTGCCTTGGCCTTCCTGACTTCCTGCAGGCTCGGGCCAAAGAAGTGGACTCCTCCTTGCTAGCTATCCCCTGCTCCTACTTCCTTTTATGCTTCTTTTTTTGCCCTTAAGGTATCCTGGATGCCCCTGGTTATCCAAAGGGGCTTCCTGGCCCCTTTTCCCCCTGTCCTCTGCCATGGAATTGTCTCACTCTGAGCCCAAAGGATGGTTTCCTTGAGGAATGACCACCCATCCTTCACCCCCAAATCTAGAGTTTTGGTTCCTAGTACCCTTCTAACCATTCCCCTAAGCCTATTAAAGTCAGCCTTTTAAAAAGTTTAGCACCTGTGTCCTGCTGGGTATAATGACCGTCCTTCTCTGGAGGTGGTTGCTGTCCCACAGGTTGCCTTGAATCTTCAGGTCCCCCACCAGGTCATACTCTGTGGTCAACACCAAATTGAGCAAGGTGTTACCCCTGGTGGGACTCCTTACCTCTTGTGTTAGGTGGAGGTCCTGGATACAGGTTAAGAACCTGTATGAGTGGTTAGATTTAGGTGACTGCTCCTTCCAGCATCTGTCTCAGTTGTTAAGATCCTCCATGACTACCATATCTCTAGCCTCTGAGAACTTCCTGGAAAATTCCCAGTCTAGCTCTTCCTCCTGATGCTGAGCCCTGTAGTAGACCCCCACCACCAGGTCCCTTTCCCCCAACCCCCTTCAGTTGGTTTATTATATTTTCCAAGTTTCACCAATGTTAATTTTGTCATATTCCACAGGATAGCAACTTGTGCTGTATATTTTTAAAGTTTTCTGGTACATTGGGATTACTATAGCATACACACATCTGTTTTGTCAGTTGTCAGTATCTAGCTTGCTGCTTTGGTTGATGTACTTTTATCTCTTGTAATTTGTTGTACCTTGCTGCCCCCCCGTCCTCCATTTTTTTTTTATAGGGAAGAAAGACTGTGTAGTGCAGTGCCATAAAATAGTTTATACATCTATCAACAGTATACTTTGTATTTGGTTCTTAACACCAGTGAAAATTGCAATATGTTATGATGTTCAAGGAATGTACAGAACTGTAGAAAAGTTTGTCCCTATGGATAGTTCATAAATGTCCATAGTTTTTCAAAAGATTTACAATGCTGAACATGGAACTTAGCAGTATCAAGTTCCTTTCAGCTTTCAGTGTTTCTGGACTGAGGACTTGTTGTTCCCTCTTTATTCAGCTTGTAGGTTGGGTTTTGTTTGTCAATTTTATTTTATTTTTAATCTTCCACTGATGCTTCCCTTTTTATTTTCTCATTTCCATTTATTGTGTTATACATTTATCTTCTCTCTGTCTGTCATATTTTTGCCTGAAGCATAGGTAATTCCATTTTACTCTGTATGCCGGATACACGTGGTAAAAAATTTATGAACATTATTACATTTAAGGGAAATATATACATCTTTAACATTGCACTTGCACCCAACCTGCTTTTTACCATGCTTAGTGGCAGCCTGTTAAACCATCTATACTACAAGACAGGGACAGCCAATTCAAAAGACCTAGCTTTCCAAGTAAGCTTCTTTTCTTGATGAAACTCAACTTTCAAAGATTGTGAATCTCTACTGGACTCCAAGGGAAAAAAAAAGGTATTTAGTTGAAAACTTAACTTTATTTCAAATGCCTAGGACTCCTGATAAGAATGGCAAGTCAGGTTTTTTTTTTTTTTTTTAATATTACAGAAATATGCCAAAACTCTGAAGCATTGTGTTGCCTGGCTGTTTTGAGTTGGAGGTAATGACATTTGATCTAAGACTTAAGAACAGTTGTTTAAGAAACATGAAGCAGAAAAGATGTTTTCAAGCATCAGAATGCTAGGTAGCATTTAACCCAGTGAAAGTTAGAGATCCTGGAAGAATCAGCATTCAATAGTAAGAAAACAGTCTTAGCAACTATTTTGTTTTGTACTTTCTTTGAGTTACTTTGTGGTATTTTAATTATTATCTGTATTCCTGCCCTTAATGTAAACAATACATTTTTATTGCTTTCTTCCTGGCTTTACAATTTTGCATCTTTAATTTCTGTGCAACATTCATATTTACAGGATACTTGACATACTAACTGTGAAATTCTGGTCCCAATGAAGGCAGTGACAAAACTCTCATTAATGTAAGTGAAACCAGGATTCCAGCCATGTTACAAATACGCTGATGTTTTAAATTGCTTATTTTAAATAATCAAAAGTACACCCACCGTATCTTCAAGTTTTGTAAAGGAAGAGTGAATGGAAGATTGTATTCGTTCATTCTTAAAATATCCAGAAATCTTCAAATTATACCTAGGTTTTGATGACACTTAAAATATTAAGAAATTAGCTTCATAAAGATGATGATGTTTCCTCAGCTTCCCATAGGTCCAATCCTGCAAACCCTCTGTTGTATGAGTACACCAGACTCATTTGGATAATAAATTAGAGTTTATACATCTAAACTAGGATAAGACTTTTGTCATTATTATAAAAGCTGAAAGAACTGTAATAAAATATAAAAAGACTGAGTTAGGGATGGTTGAACTTTTTCCATTAAAACTGGAAAGTGTTAATAATACACTAGCTTTTCTCCAAATGTGCCACCTGCCTATAATAAATGTTGATTGTTATGTCAAAAAGCAAGAAGACTAAGAGTATGAGGGACTTGGACTATACTAGTGTTTGCAAATGTGATTGTTCAATTTTCAGTCAAAAGCTTTCGTGTAGGGCTGATTTTTTTTTTCAGGTTTTGATTTTTTTTGACAAGTGTGAATAACATGTACTATGAAAAAAATAATCACATCTAAGAATACATGGATATAATTGGTCTTAAAAACAAAAGTCTGCTGAAGGATGAAAAATTCTGAAGGTGTGTTGTTCTGCTTCCACCACTCCATTCTCAAAGAAATGTATTTAGAAATACTCAAAATTCATGTAAGGTGGGGTCATGTAGTGTTGGAAGAAATTCACAAGATTATTTTTTCCTCCAAAAGAAGAAAGAAAAACGAAGCAAATCCTGTTGGGGGAGGAACAGAGTGCCTTGCTCTTTTGATCCATAAAAAGACCTGCTTTGGGACCTATTCCAAAAAAAGCAAAAGAATATATGGTTATTTTTTAACAAAGTGACTCCCCATCTCTTAATGAATATTGTACAGCTTCCTGTATTTCATACCAAGGCTAAAAAGAGCTGTTTTGTCTGTGTTGTTATATTAACAGCTTTCATTTTCAAATAATGTGCATGAAATATCTAGTTGTGTTTTTAGCTTTTTCACGGCCTACAGAAAGTGACTCAGTACATTATTTAGCTGCCTGTCAACTCCTTAAGTGGATAAGTAGTATAAAATATAACTGGTTAATATACTTTTGAAATCAGCTTTTTTTCTATTGTTTCTTTGATCTATCCAACCACTGTAGCAAAGAGTCTTGTAGTTTTTGTCTGAAAAGGTGGATGCCAAATGAGTTTAAATTAAGTAGATTAAGAGTTTAAATTGGCGAGGTCAACCGGCGCTTACGCAGCTGGTGCCGC
>NW_017728995.1:11495216-11495810 GCF_001723915.1 Gavialis gangeticus
GCTAGGTCCCTTCCAACCCTAAATCTATGAAACTATGAAGTAAAATACTGTCACAAATTTAGTAACTAGTTTAAATACAAAATAGCTTCAGTACAAAACAATCTGTTTTCAGCATTGCAAATAGCTAACAGTAGTGGTGGCCTGGTACCAGTTTTGTGCTAGGTCTGCTGTACTTAAATATATTTGTCAATGAGCTAAGGCAGAATGATGAACAGAAATGTATTATCATGAACAGAAAAAACATATACATTTATTTAGATTCCTATATGCATCACCTGAACAAAGGAAAAAAGGTTGATGTCATCATATATTTAGATTTACAAAAAACCTGTGTCTTGGTCTCCCATGAAGTCATCATGGCAAAATTTGGGAACTGCAGCCTCGACAATCTTATGGTCAGATGACTGGGGAACTGGCTCCATGGTTGGACCCAGAGAGTGATAGTCAATGGAACCAAGTCAACATGATGAATGGTGACCAGTGGCATCCCCCAGGGCTTGGTACTCGGACCAGTACTCTTTAATATATTCATAAATGATCTGGATTTGAGTGTCAGAAATGGACTGGCTAAGTTCACAGATGACACCAAATTAT
>NW_017728995.1:11500810-11502212 GCF_001723915.1 Gavialis gangeticus
CGGCCTTGGTGAGGCCGCAGCTGGAGTACTGCATCCAATTCTGGACTCCACACTTTAAAAAGGATGTGGAGAAGCTTGAGAGGGTCCAGAGGAGAGCCATATGCATGATTAGAGGGCAGGAGAGCAGGCCTTATGAGGAGAGGCTGAAAGGCATGGGACTTTTCAGCCTGGAGAAGCGAAGGCTCAGGGGTGACTTGGTGGCAGCCTATAAGTATATAAAGGATGTGCATGAGGAACTGGGAGAACATCTTTTCACCAGGGCACCCCAGGGGAAGATGAGGTCTAACAGTCACAAACTGCTGGAAGACCCTTTTAGACTGGACATAAGGAAAAATGTTACCATCCAAGTCTCCAGAGTCTGGAATAGACTTCCCCCAGAAATGGTGCAAATACCTTTAAGAAACACTTGAATACTTATCTTGCTGGGTGATCTGACCCCAGCTGACTGCCCCTTGGGCAGGAGGCTGGACATAATGATCTCATGAGGTTCCTTCCAACCCTAATGTCTATGAAAACTATGAAATCATGTCTCCCCTTAAACATCTTTTCTTAAAGCTAAACATGTCTCATTCTCTCAATGTTTCCTTTTACAGATTGTCTTCCAACTTCCTTTTTGTTTTTGCTGCCTATCTCTGGGCCCTTGTTGACTTCTTCATATCCTTCATAAAATACCTAGAATTACACACAATACTGTAGATGTGGGCTAACTGGAGTGGCACTATTATGTCCCATGTCTTATACTAAATACTACTGTTGATGCATTCTAAAATTGCATGTAATTTCTTTATTAATGCATCCTGTTACTGACTTATGTTGAGTTCATTCTTAAAATGATCCATCTGAGGTCCAAGATCCTTCTCATAAGTATTGCTACTCATTCAGTTATCTGCATTTGTGATTATTCTTCCTTAGGTGTAGCACCTTGAATTTCATTGTGTTCAGTTTTACACATAAGGCCTACAATTTTACAGACATGAAGATTTCTAATGAGTTCAGTAGGAATATTAATGTGTGTAAACTATTCATATGCATAGGTCTGTGTAGGATGATACCCTTTAAATTATAAATTATTCGAGGAGAAACAGATGTCCTACTTGTAAGCACTTACTGTCCATTTAGGGGACCCATGAACATAGGCAGTGGAAGGTGGGGCTAATGGGGTTTAGTTCCCCCAAATGCAGGGCAGTGATAGGGCCTCCAGGCAGCCCAGACATGGGCTTCTGGCAGCTACAGCAAGGGTGGGAGTGGGGCTGGGGCTAGGCCAGATGCTGCACAGCTGGCAGGGTGTGGGACTGAGCCACGAGTGGCTCATCTGTGGGGTGCAGCTCCTTCTACTATGCGCACTCCGGGAGGCATGAAGAGCATGTGCCCTGGATTTGCGTGGTGCAGGGCAACCTGCTGC
>NW_017728995.1:11507212-11507646 GCF_001723915.1 Gavialis gangeticus
TGCAGCTCCTTCTACTATGCGCACTCCGGGAGGCATGAAGAGCATGTGCCCTGGATTTGCGTGGTGCAGGGCAACCTGCTGCTTGCTGTAGGCTGGGGTTGGGGCAACACTGGGTGCTTCCCAGCAGGGAGGAGCTGGGCCAGGCTGCACTCAGGGTGTGTGGTGGTAGCCTTAGAAGTGGAGTTATGTGGGGGAGGGAGGGCTGCACCCACCCCAAAATTTGCCGTAACCACTGCTCCCAGTGCCACCGCTGCCCACCCCTAGCGCAGCCTAGCTCAGCTCCCCCCAACTGGGAAAAGCCTAGTGCCGCCCTGGCCCCAACCCACCCTGCCCTGTGCAGACCTGGGGGCAAACGCCCCCCCCCCATGTCTCCCAGGGTGCTTGCAGCAGCCACAGCTGCTACCCCTTCCTGTGCTGGGCGTCCCCCCCCCCCC
>NW_017728995.1:11507974-11515676 GCF_001723915.1 Gavialis gangeticus
CCCCCCCAAATAAATTTCTCCCTCCACCTATGCCCATGAAGTTAAAATCTAGCAGTTCCTGGCCTGTTTAGGGATGACTAACCTTCCATTTTTACTGCATAAAATGATTGAAAATTGGTCTACATCCATAACGGCAGAAATTTGGCACACAGGGTGATTTAAAACTGGCAGAATGCAGTGTAAGATTTGCTTCCCCCACCAAAGGGCAAATAGTGTTCTATTTGCTGCTGGTCTAAACTATGCTGCTTACAGAAAACTTAGACCACCATGGTTCTTCCAGTGCAAAAAGAGGGCATAGGTATGTTGCCTCTTACTTCCCTGTGTTCCCAGAGGCCAAAGGCATAGCAGAGCAGGTCCATATGTGGGCAGTGACAGCTCCTGTGTGCATGGTCAGGTACCACTGTGGTGGCAGCTACTCTTCTTCCCCCACACAAAGGTGGCACTGCCCTAGTTACTCTACTGCCAGGGACACAGCTGCAGAATTCCTTCACTTACCTAATTTTGTTTGTTTGTTTAAGGAACTGAATCGGGGGGTGGGGGTTTCCATTGTGCCTATTAAAATTGGCTTGTAGATCAGATTAATGCATAGTCAATTATAGTCATAGTTATTTGGCAAAGCAAGCTGTATTGAGAAGGCAATATTTGCATGTGGTTAGTAGAGGTAAAGATGCAAGCATCTCCTGGCATTTTGACTGTATTCTTATTTTAAGAATAAGGCTCTATCTGGAAAAAGCATCTCTATCAGTCAGAGTAATATATTTGCATAAATCACACACGATAAATGATTGTTTATCTATTTGTTTTCCTCCCTCTTTATTTGAATCACAAAACCAGTTTGAATTGCAATGCATCCCCGAATAAAAAAAATAGAAGTATAGAGTAGTTAAAGTAATTAGAGTTATTGTTTTCTATTGATGTAGAAATAGTTGTGATTATTGCATAAGTATTCATAAATAACAATATTAAATTAATGATCATTTGCTCCCTTATATAATGTTCTGTTTGTTGCTCTGTATCTTTATTATAAATCAGGTGGGATGTTTCTCTGGCTTGCAGGATATGCTGAGGTTGCATTGTTAGGTCACGAGTTTAGGAATTCATTTTAACCAAAACATCTGGTTTACATGCTCACCTTCACCCCAAGTGAGACTGAGCATAAAAAAACCCAAAACATCATTACTGTTGGAACCGTGCTTAGTTATTTGTATAGGAGGGCATGCCCTTATTGAAAAACATGAATATTGCCAACTGCAGCAATAGCATACTGAGTTGGGAGCAACAGAATGACATGTTCAGCTAAAAAAGAAAATGTGCATGGAAATAAAAAATTAAAGACAGAATTCCAAATAAATTCTGCTATGCAAGTTAGAGAAGAGGCAAGCAGTGAAGTCAGAAGTGAGTCAATAGAACAAAGGAACCTTTTAAGAATTTTACTTAAATTGCATTCTACAAGAAGGAAAATTAAAATAGATTCAAGGAAATAAGGGTTTCAGTTCTAGAAACAGTCTTTTAAGATGAGCTCCTGCAGCAAGAAAAATGTTCATTACCTAGTTTGTTAAGGGAATACGTTGCTGCAGTACTAATAGGTACTTAAGAAATCCCACAACATACCTTTAAAGATGCTAGGGACTTGACACAAGAACAACACAAATAGGAATGCTAATGTGAATAACTGCTTGCCAATGTGAATAAGAGGGTCACAACTTAGCTGTGCATATGTAATATCTAATAAGCTTCTATGAAAATACATTAATCTATATTTTATTGAGTGATCTCAATATACAAAGCACATATGCAGTTCATAATGAAAGTCTTGTCTGTTTTTATTCACCTTGGATGGACTTGTGTCTTGCTTGCATCTTTCTGCACGGCTGTTATGGTGCTCTGGAGTACACCAAAGACCAGACTGTGAGTAGGAGAATCACAGTCAGCCTCTCAAATACATTTGTTCCAAGCCTGGCCCAGGTCTGCACACTTCTCTGTGTGCTGTTAAGGCTATGCTAGGTGATGTGTTGGTAGGGGCTGGAGCCTGGGTAACCTGCAGTGGAAAGAAGATTTGGAGTTTTTTGTGGAGCTCACTATCCTCACCATGCTGCAAGCTGTGACATTAGTAGCCAGCCCAAGGGAGTTAGGGGGCTCCTTCATACCATTATTTCTTTGTGCTGGTCACAATTTGGCTCTGTATCATATAACATTTTCTAACCATCAGATCTTACATATGTATAGGTTCAGACAGAAATTCCTATTATTTTGTGTGTGTGCGTGCGTATGTGTATTATTGCTTTGGTCTCTAGCAGCGATGAAGTATCTATGGAGGGAGTGGGGAGTGAGAGAAAAAAGGAATGTGAATGCATAGATTGGAAGATTCCAAAGGGATTTATCTGTGTGTTCTTTGCCTTCAAGTGCCTAAAACAAATGGACACCATTGGATTAAAAAGCACTGTAATAATATCTTTACCTACATAGGCTAGTCTTAGATTTGTTTTCAGCATTTCAGATCCACATGTCATCTCGAACAGGACCAAAATCTCTCCTATCATTGTATATTCCAGGGCACACATTTCACACGTTTTCAGCTCTTATTATGATTTCTATGATTTTAGGTTACTGGGGTCATTTATCACATTTGCTTTTACATTTCAAATCAAACAAGTTCATACATAGCTATCAATTGATTCTGCCACAACTTTTAAGTTACCTATCCCTATTTTTGTTATGAGTTTCATGTGACTTTTAAGATGGAATGACAGTTGTGAAAAACTGCTCTCAGCTGTGGTTTTCACTGAAATGTATGGCCTTGTACTAAATCCACTTCTGAGTTTAGCACTTATAGCCCTTTGTAAATAGAATCTCCTGGCTGGTGGGAAAAATGGTGCCTTTGATGGTACAAGGACTTCCTTTGTTAGCACTAGCATACTTTCATTTTTTGACATAATGAACAATTTTGATGAGCAAAAAGTGATTCTTCCAAGTTCCCTTCAGTTTACTGCCTAAGAAACAAATTCATCATTGCACAAAAAGTAATGATGGTCAAATTTTTCATTCTTAGGAATTGTAAAGGAACGTGACATCACAGCTGGGCACCTGACCTTCATATCTCTCTACTGAAGAATACGGAAAGATTCACAGCAGATTCCAACAGGGAGAGTGCTAACAGACAGTCCAATTCTTTTTCTCCAAAAAGTACAGGTAGTAAAATTCAAACTACCTGGAAAACTGGGCTTCTGGCTCTGCCTATACCTAGAAGAACAGGTGAAATGACATTTTCCTCCAGCATGGCGGTCAGACTAATATATACTAAACACTGCTAGTCTTGAGAGAGTATCCCAAGGTTTTTAGTACCTTTACTGAGATTCTTTGTGTTCTCAAATCCCTTTGGCTTGAATATGAGTAGAGTATGCTCAATACCTTGCAGCTTCAGAATTACCAAGTGAAAGAGTGGTAGAGTCTAAAATCAGGAGGCAAAAACTCAATTTTCTTCCCCCTCTGGCCAGGAAAGCAGGGCTAGCACTAGAATGGAACAGGGCTTGCATGTTGTTAAAAGATGGCTTAGTGCCCGTTCTCAGTATATGATCCACTATACTTTTCAAGATGTTTTGGCTGAATCAACCGTAATATGATGCAAATCTTAAAATGCTGAAGAGCCTCTGATCACAAATCTAGTTTATGACGTGCAATTAAATACACAGTGTTTTCCTTAAACATAAGCCCTATGTAAATGCCCTTCAAGTTTCATATCTTTGATTTCATATTCCATTTGATGGCCTTGAGTAACTGGCTTTAAAATTACCATTGTAGGTCTCAATAATACATAATACCATGAGACTATGGTTAGATTGGAAAACTGAAAGTACTAAGTTCATCAAAACCCCCTTCCTTACATTTCACTACAAGACTTTACAAAATAGAAAAAAATGTATTGTGTTTGATTTTTAATTTGCACTTATTGTGAGAAGTGTGTTTTATTTCAGTCAAAGGAAAAGACTAGCTGTGTTTCATTAATCAATTTCTGGAAACATAATAAACTCTGGTACAGTTTAAAATCTTATTTCCTTTTAAACATCTTATAAAATGAAATAAAAAAGGATTCCACAGAAATTAAAATCCAGATTTTTTAAGTAGCACAGCAGTGCAGCTTGTAGGAAAATTTCTGGTAGGACATGTTTCTGTTGAAAACTGCTGATTTGTCAAGACTCAAATAGTCCTGCAGAATATGCTGATTTTGACAGAAACAAGAAGGGCATTTCTTCCAGTTCACCTACCTCCCTGGCTCCCCCGCAGGCTGCTCTGAAGGCCAGACATTCAGGGAACTCCACTTCTGACCCTCCCTCCTCTTCAGGCAGGTTGCCAGGGACTGAAAGCCTAGAAGCCCTGGATGCCCAGCTCTGCAGTTATTCACAAATTGGGCTGCAGTGGAGTGTGGAAAGCAGGATGGAAATATCCAAACTATTCCATTCAGTTTTTCCAAACCAGATTTTTTAAAAATCCATCAAGATGATGTGATTTTAATATTTTGTTCCAAACTGGAAAGGAAAAAATGAAAATGCAAAATTTTGTTTCTAGCCCAACTTTTTGGCATATAGCAGTACCCATTTATACACCTATTAAAGAAATCTCTTACTCAATTTATTAGCAACTCTGATGGTAAAGAAGGAAACTGTCTGCCACAAGAATAATGCTTACTATGTTGGTGAGCATTATTCAGCTTTTTCTGGGACTGCAGAACAAACTGTCTTGGGAACTAACTTGATAGCACATTGCATTGGCTTTTCCTCTGAGACCAAGGTACAGGTTTCCCTCACCAACCACTGGGGTTGGGTTCCTGAAATTTCCCATGGTTGGCAAGACAAAAGGCTTATGGGAAAAATGGCAGGTGGTGGGCTGATGCGTGGCCATGGAAAACCATTATTATTCAAAACTGCATACTGTGGTAGCCAAAATAGTATATAGAATATTAAATGTAGATACTCAAAACCATGGTTGGCAAAAGTGTGGTTAGTGAGGGAAACCTGTACACTATTTGACCTGGCCTTCTAATATAGCAGCATGCACAAATTGAATTAAGCAACCAGATAGGAATAAAATATCTTAACAAAACAAATTTGTACATAACACATATACAGTTTTCTTCTGTGGAGAGGATGAGAGAGAATGAATTATGACAGTTATGCACTAGGGCTGTGCAAAGGTTTGGTTGCTGATTTGATTTGGAGGAGATTTGGCCTGATTCGGTCGCCAAATCTTCCAATCTGAACCGAATCAGGAGATCCATTTAATCTCTCCAAATTGAATCAGAAGCCTCTGATTCAATTCAGAGAGATTCAAAAGTTTGGCCATAGACATAGCTTTATTGATTCCCGCCCCCCCCCCCGCATACCTCAAGGTACCAGGAGCGGCTCATGAATGCTGAGATAGTGGGGCAGAGGGAAGGTCCCATGGGAGTGTGTGGGGGGCAGTCCCATGCACTTGTGGACAGAAGTACTTCTGGTCCACTTCTGGGTCCACGACGGAGTGCACAGGGGACTCCCCCATGCTGCCGTGGGATGCTCCATCCATCCCACCATCTCAGCATTCATGAGCCGCTCCTGGTACCTCGAGGTATGTAGAAAAAACCTATAAAGCTGTCTGTGGCTGAATCATTGAATCTCTCCAAATCAGAATAGAATTTTCAGACTCAGATTTGGCTGAATTGAATTGGGACAGTGATCCGAATCAGCAAATCAAATCACTGTCCCCTGAATCGGGCCGAATCCAAATCCAAATTGAATACTGCCTGCTTTGCACACCTCTATTATGCACTTTGCTTAATGCTCTACTGAAGGACATGCTGATACTATATTGATGAGGTCAGTATAGAGACTAAATAGAATTTTAGACACTTCATTAACATAAACTGATTTTCAAAAGGTCCCATGCCATCACTCTTTTAAAATTTGTCTCAGATATCACAATAAGGATTCTACAGTGATGACTACAGTGTAAGAATCGGAGTAAATTAGACAAGATAGGAGCTGAGATCTTTTGAACACATCACCCAAATGTAGATGCTGAGAATTTTTTTAAACCTTTCCCTAAAAGTAGTGAGAAATGAAGTGAGATTGCCTGACTGCAGCAGACTCCTCAGTTTGTCCAGAAACTTCTGCTGTGGTATACAACTGAAACCAAATAACCAGCACACAATGATGTTCCCGAGGCCTTCCACTACAGTGCATAGCAACAATTAATTGTGATGGAAAATATTATGAATAATGGCATTATTGCTGGCTACTACAATGAAAGTTTAGAGTAGATTCATTTTGGGTCATTAATAAACAAGCCAGTCTTTAACTTTCATTACTGAGGGATGTATTGGTTATTATTTTATTGAGATGTTACTCCTAATATATAGTCTACTACTTAACAGAGAATTATTGCTCCATTACTCCATATTCAAAAAAGGATAATATTTTAATATTTTTTAAATAATGTTTAATTCAGAAGCATTGGAAGAACTTTATCGTCACTGAACTCACATTAGGAGGCCTCAAGTACCTTTACAGAATTGCTTTTCACTTATGAAAGCTCTAGGATTAAATGATGAGCCACTATCTGTATAAAAAAATTTTAGTCACATTGATTATTTTGGAGCACCTAATTATTTGTCCAGTCTTAAGAGCATGGTTTAAATATATTTTAAAGATTTTCCATTAATATCCTATTATTTTATAAATATTTATCAGCCTATAATTATAACATTCATATTTAAGACTCTGTTCATTAAAAATTCAAGTTCTCAGTCAACAAGGTAGTAAAACTCATTAAGTTTCAGACTTTGGTGCACTTTAGGCGCCAGTAAAACTCAATATACTGGCCACAGAATGACAGCGGAAACCTTGGAATACAGGCAGCAGATTCCATCCTCACATTCTTTGCCACACAGGAAATTTACTCCCACACAGGGAGATATTAAATTTCTGAGCTTAAAAATTGATTACATACCTTCATAAGGGAATATTAAATTCAATATACCATTTGAAGCTACGGCTTTTAGCAGCTGTGAAAATCATTATAATATGACTGCTGTTCAGTAGCTTATGTGAAATGAGTTTGTGTTCTCATTCCAGTTCTTAGCTGATAGGTGCCTATGCCACAAACCCCATAACATCTAGTTTTATCTTTCATTAGGGTAGAGTCTCAGCAGGAAATATCTATTGAATACACATGGAAAATGAATGACCATACCTATATAAAGATGCTTACATGATTGGTGACGCACCTAATACAAAATCTATTTTGATGCTAGTATAAAATTTATTTTCTTTTAAGATCTGAATAAAAGGTGATAATAGCTTCCTGATATAAATAGTTTTAAAATATAAGAAGCTGATTTTGAGACTTCCTTGAAAGGTCTCCAGCAGACAGCAGTTACTAATAGTAAGAGGTAGGGCCAAAAAAAGAGTAAGGATGTTGGGGATACCACTCGACTTTATAGGGGGGAAAAAAGAAAAGAGATAGAGGAGGAAGGAGGGAGAAGGTTCCCATCTGAAAAAAACCACCAGAAGGAAATTAGATAATTTGTTGTTTCAGGTCTTCACCTGCAACAGTGCCTGTGCTCATTGGTCAGCTCTTTACAGGGTCTTGTCTACATGGGAATGTTTCTAAGATATGAAATCAGCTGACCCTGCAATGCAAACATTTCCTTTTTTTTTTTTTTTTTTTTTTT
>NW_017728995.1:11515809-11529175 GCF_001723915.1 Gavialis gangeticus
CTTTTTTTTTTTTTTTTTTTTTTTAAGGGATCATGTTTAAACTTCTTAGCTTTCTTGTGGCTTGCTATGGAACTTTATCTCTGCATCTGCACCATCCCCTCTATTTCCATACACCTGTCAGTGCAGTACAGGATAGGTACACAGGGCCCAACAGCTATGTTCCCTATGAGACTGAGCTGTGAGGACATGGACTCACCCAAGTCTAGCACTCAGTGAAGGTCACATGATTCTCACCTACCACGCCTTGGTGTTGAATATCTTTCTGTCAGGAGGTGGTCTATTTTGCTGCATGCAGTCCTGGATGTTCCGGGTCTAGTTCTTCTTTGGGGCTCTACCTCTCCTACACCCCATCCTAGTGTTATCCCGTTGTTACATTGTATGCTGTGCTCTCAGCTCTTAATTGGTGATCTCCTTCTCTTCTTTGCTCTTGTGGGCCTACGTTTGTCCTGAGCCTGACTTAAGTAGGCAGCAGCTGGGTTGCCCTGCAGACTGTTTAGTCATGGCTTGATAAATAGGAGAGAAATAAAAACACAAAACAGGAAAACAGAACTTAGGTAAGTTTTTGTCTCCAGGGCCATTGCAACCGCAGGCTGTGGCTACTAACCACAAGGTAAGTTAATCCTCTGGGCTGCAGGCCAGTCCTCCATGCCCAGCCCTTACCCATAAAAGAAATCTAAAAAGGAATATATGAGCCTTTTAAGTCCCTTTAGCTTGCAGCTTGTGCATTTCTCAGCCTTTAGATGCTTCAGTGTCTGTCATCAAGGCTTGTGCGGCACCTGCCAACTCCTCAGGTGCAGTGGGCCAGTATACCTGTCTTCATCAACTCACCTCCTTGTGAGTAGTGGTGTTGGTTCACTCACCAATGTGTCTCCAACATGAGGTTGGTTCTGTCTCTTTCTTTTCTCCCTTTCAGGTGGCCGTAGCCCAGGCTCGCAGGCTGCACACCAACAAAACAAAACAAAACACAACAAAACAAAACAAAAGTAATTGAAATAAAAAGACCTGGTTTGGGAGTGTTGCTGGCTCCTGAAACTGCCTGTTCTCCTAGCATGTCTCCTCATCAGTTCTTCCTTCAGTTCCCACTGCTTCAGGCTCCACAGCAGGGTTCAACTTATCAGAGCTTCTCCAGGTTCCCAAAGGGAAGCTCCACCTGCTTCCCTCTTCTCAGTTTCCCTGCCAGTGTCCTGTCCTTCCCAGGGCTGCATTGTCATCTGGCGTCCATCCTCTCTTCCTTCCAGCCCTGGTGGCAGGCCAGAAATACTGGCACTACCACAGGCAGGACCAATCTTGATGGAGCAGGTGCTGATAAAGCACAGCTCCTGTGGCGGCTGCTGGTCCCTCGCTGTTGTTGACTCTGGCTGGGTCAGTAAGTTTCTTCCCTCTCTGGCTGCAGGGTCACAAAGGTTTTCTCTCATCTCTTCACAACACCCCCTCCCTGGAATATCTAACTTGTAAGGGACCGCTTGAGTCTAGTACTTTCTACTGGTGCACACATAGTGAGAGACATAAACCTTTCTTGATTCTTCCAATGTGTACAAGAATGTAGTATGAATATTATGGGGCTGACTTCAAGGATTACAACAGGACACCAGAGAAGCTCCTTAGTCCCTGAACTGCAATCTACCCAGGCAACTTCATGGACCTGGGAATCCATAGGGATTACCCCTTACAGGATGTCTGACCAAGAACCAGGCTCAGTCAGCATGGTGATTCTGCTCCACTATGATCCTGACTTCCCCTTTTGATACCAGTCCTAGAGGCCTGGCACTGGCTGCAAGCATACTGGGTTGGGGCCAACACGGCCCAACCTGACCTAGTAGTTCTCTTTAACCCCATCCTTGTCAGGGGCTAACCAGTTCATACCATCACAAGAATCCTAATGATGACAAAGTTGGGAAAAATACAGGGACCTGCCTTTGTCACATCTGCTTCAGAGGAGCAGACTACGTTGCCCCAAATGCTAACAGGACCTTTGCATCTAGTAGACTGCTCAGAAGGGAAGGAGCTGTGCACAGTTTGTGCCTAAGATAATGCTGGAGCATCATGCAGCATTTCCAACAAAGGCTTGTACTGCAATAGAATAATCAGTTCCTAAAAATTGAAGGGGTACCACCGTAGAGAAGCAGAAAACTTGGATACCAAAAAGGACATTCCGGAAAATTAAAAATACAAAAAAGAAGAAGAGAATGGCTAAAAGCTTCAAAGGTACTCAGAGCTCCTTTAACTCTATCCTCATTAAAAGAACAGACTAAGCCAACTGTAAGAACTTTGAAAATCACTCTTGGGGCAGGGACACAGTTTGCACTCTTATTCTACATGTGTCATTTATTCCATGCTATATAGTTGGTGGAAATGTTTGCCAATTAAAAACCACCATGGCATTTCTGAAGCAGTTAGTAGCCTCTTATTGAAACCAGTGTGCTCTGGTAAGATAAAAGAAAGTCATCTACCTTTTTAGTGATTCCTGACTTTTCACGTTTTGCCACTTCATTTTTGTGCTATTCCATATTTTGGGGTGTATTTTTCTCACATTGACTACAGCTATTTTTGATTCTTAGAAAAACAGAAATGCCAAATTGTCACATCTCTGTGTTCTAAAGATTTCCTAGAGCAGACTTAGAAACCTCTCATTGTACTCATTTTGATATTCTGAGCATAATAAATGTCCATGTGTGCCAACAACACACTATTTTAACTGAAATGAAAATCTGATATATAAAAGAACTGATATTAGCAGCACTGTACCAGAGGTTCTTTCTCTTTTCAGAAAATGTTCAATTACCTTTCTGCTACATGTAACCAATGGGATATCACAAGGATAATGCTCCCTTTCAAGAAATGTCTCTCTTCAAGCTTCCTACTGATGGAAATCCCATATCGCTGAAAGGTGGCAATTAATCCTTAAACAAAGAGAGATTGCTTGTCATAGATTCCTACTCATCTTTTGCTACATAGAAGCCATTTCCATCTGCCAGAACCCTACTTTACTACATTGTATTTTGCTATCTTAAACATCTCAAATGGATTGGATTTTATCCCCAAATAAATTTACACACACACACACACACACACACACACACATTGTGGCAGCTCCAGGAGGTGTTTTTCATCTCATAAAAACATCCCTGGGGATAAAAGAGTGAGTATGTAGCCCAACTTTCCTAAAGCAATTTTCTTTGATATTCACACCCTACATTGTTCAGTTAGTAGAATCAGACATTAGAGATCGATAAGACTTCCTGGGTCACCTAGTTCATCCCCTGACACTTTAGGATTTGTTCTGTATGGCATATAGTCTAATGCTCTGTCCAGTCTACTTTAAAGTGTTTTCATCTCTTCTCTGAGAAGATTATTATAAAGTATATTACACTTGACTCAAAAGATATGGGAAGTTTTCCATGTTATTCAGGCTGTATTTTCCTTTTGTTAATTTCTGTACATTTCTTCTTTGTGTCATCCCTTGTAGCATGAAAAGTACAGTAACATCTCTTGAAATACCAATGGTGCTTATATAAAGCGTCATATAAGTCTGGAAAGAAAATAACTGATTATGGGATCATCATGTTTTGTCTATTACTTGTTCACAAATACTAACATTTAATGGACAAAGAAGTGCATTTATGGATAAAATATGATCCCAACTAGAAAGACAAAAAATGCATTAACAATTGCTGTTGCTTTTCTCCAGTATCTCTTGAATTTTCTGCATGCCTAAAGACCTGAGTGAGGAATTTGCATGAAAAGTGATCCTAGCCAGTGTTGGTGCCTTGATGGGTTTTGTAGAACTTATTCTGTGATTGTTTGTGTGTTATTAATTTATTGTCCACTACTAATTCTCCCTAGCAAATGTGTGCAAAGAGTTCAAGGAAAAGAATATAAATTTCAAAATTCTGCTAGCTCCTTCCATTGTTACTGATAGCTTAACTAGAAGACACAATGCATCTATTGAAGCTAGAACAGGCCTTTTTTGAGCTGAATATGATTGTTGGAAAGAGAAATAAAAGCTGATGTATTTGGAAGATTTATACTATGTGCTCTGAGTCTTGATCCTTTCACCTGAAACCATTTCTTCAGCAAGCTCTTTAGGGAGCTAATTTTTCTCCTTGCAGAATACCAGGTAATGAAGTCAATGAACACTATCAGGAAATACAATCTATGAAAAGAAGGAAAATTCTGATGACTGGACTACCTGAGGGAGAAAGGCAAGTCATCAGTTTGTAGGTGGATCTGAATATCTCTGAAACTTGAAGTGGATGGGAAATGAGGTCCTCAGAGGCCAGCACAATGTTCCCAACATTAGAAAGGCAGCAAGTCTGGTGCAGGCCTCCCTACCCAGCACTGGTTACTTTAGCTGGCATAGGTGGCAAAGCCCCAAAAGCAGAGTGGCAACTCCTGAAAGTGAGAAATATCAGGGCCTTTGGGGTGGGCCTCCCTACCCAGCACTTGGTAGCTGGTAGAGCCCCCAGATGGTAGTCCTGGATGAGTCTCCTTTCTGAATAGGGTAGGCTACATATTAAGTCCTCTGGGTCACTCTGCCAGTGATTTAGATTCTTAATTGGCTGGGTTTCAGTTAAAGTTTAATAGTTAAGGTCATCTTTAGCTGTGTTTGCTCCACTTCTCCTCTGAAGTAAACCCTGTTTTATTTTAATATTGCTTATGGGTAGGGAAGGTTATTCATGTTGGAACACTCAGTTAACACTTATTTCCCCAGGTTTCTGGATGGGGACTTGAGTCAGATTTAGAAAGTTGCTGTTAAACCCCCAAATTTGAATCCAACTCTTGTTACCTTCTCTGGTGTCTGGTAGAAGGGTTATATAAAGGAAAAGAGGAATAAAGCAGAAGAGAATAGTCTAAGGTATTTGTTACATATTAATTTTAGGAAGCTCAGGGAATTCTTAACTCCTGGATTGAAGTGGTGGGTTTTTAAAAATACTGTTTCAATTTAGGGCAAAGTAAACCCCTGTGTCATGTACACCTGTGTCTTACCTGCCTTTCTGATGGAGGAGAGGGGAGGACAAGCTGCTGGTGGGTGGAGTGATCCCTGGGCTGCAGGGGCAGGAGGGGGAACTGGTGCTTCCTTCTGTGGCAGTGGCAGCCCCCTTCAGGTGGCACCTGGCTCGAGTGCTCCCAGGGGTTACCACAGCCATGGAGGGAAGGACCGGTTCCCCACACAGATCATGCAGGCAGGCAGGCTCCAGGGGGAAAAGAAATCAGACTCACTGCTGCTTTTTTTTCTTCATTGGAGCCTTCCTTCCCAGGCTGCTGCCAGGCTGCCTGCATGGCCTGCCTGCACAGTTCCTGAGCTCCACAGAGCCTGGTGCTTCACTCCATAGCTGTAGGGCAGCAAACTACAAGTCCTTGGAGGTGTTTTAGTTTGCTGTACCCCAAAGTCACTTAAGGTGCATTATGCTACTGAATGTGCTAATGTGGCTAGAATTAACATGCAATACAATATAGAAGGCAGTGGAGATGCAAGCTGTATTAAGTCTTTACTGTGAAAAAAAAGAATTATTTTCTGCTTAACCTATAGGACTGATGCACATTTAACTTCTGTAACATTGGGAAAGTTGGTGCTTGTATGTAAAGTTATTTTTGCAATATTTTGTCTCTATAAACATAGTTGCTTACTATTAATAAGTAGGGCTGTGCAAAATGGCACTGTTCTGTTTTGCCTTGAGTTTTGATGGTTCGATGGAACAGCATTCTGTTTCAAATTTCATTTAGATTCAAAACAGCTGTTCCATTCCATTCCATTGAAATAGGCTGTTTTGACACCGCTTCGATGGGGATGCGGAATCAGCCCAGCTTGGCTGCTTTCCCATCCCCTATTCTAGAACATGCCAGGGGTGGTAAGGAATCCCTGAGCTGCCTCAGCACCTTGGCATGACTGAGCACTAGGGATGGGGAAGCAGCTCACCCAGCTGGGCTGCCTCACTACCCCCAGCATGATCTAGCATGGGGGGAAGGGAAAGCAGCCCAGGTGGGCTGCCTCCTGTCCCCCGTCGTTATCTAGCACAGGGGATGGGAAAGCAGCCCAGCTGGGCTGCCTCTTGCCAGGCCAGCTGGGCTGATTCCCAGACCCCAGCAAGATACCCTGCTGGATCTGGTGCTGGGGATGAGAAGTCAGCTCAGCTGGACTGACTTCCCATCTCCAGCCTATCATTGAAATGTTTCAACTTTTGAAACATTTCAACTAGCCTTGTTTTGTTTTTAGGGTATTTTGACGGCTGTTGTTTCATTCCAAATTTGCTGTTTCGATCTCAAAATTAATCAAAAATGTTGAAATGAAATGGCCAGTGAAATTTAACACAGCCCTATTAATAAGCCATACTAGTTGCTATAGAAATGCAAAATATTTATGATTTTTATCTGATTTTCTCTGTAATATGAAATATCTTTGTTTTTCTTAGACAATTTATTGCACTTAGGTTTTTTGTACATTGTGTTAATTTCTCATGCAATTTAAACAAGCAGTTCTGGTCATCTTGCTGCACAACTGCTGAATGATATTATGTGCTATCCACTATAAAGTGTTTTCCAGTGAAATGAAGTTCTCTCTTTTTGCACCCATTGCATTTCCTTCCCTTTATTTATTATCATCCACTCCTGTTTTTTGTTTGATGTGCAATCAAAACTTCATTCTTGAAAGGGATTATGCACTACATTCATGCATAAGTATTTGCAGAATTAGAACCCCAAATAGGAATTTTTGGGGAATGGAAAACTTTCACGTAATTTATTTGTAATGTGCCATGCCCATCTGCTGTATTGTATAAATAAAAAAAACCCAAAAGAGGTATCTTATACAAGATTTTTCTATTGGAAGATAACTTTGCCTAGTGCTGTTGGAGCCTGGGATAGTAAAGTATATCATAATACCTAGATAAAGGGACAATCTTATGTAACCTGTAATACTGTTGGGACCAGTAGAGAAGTACAATGTTAGCTAAGGGAGTCTGCATAAGTCTGAAGGAAATATAAATTATAGTATGTTTGTTTCCTATTAAGAATTCTTTTAGAGTTCCCACAGATTTGTAAATGGATTTTTTAAAATAAAATGTAATAATTGTGATTTGCAAGAGTTTTCCTTTCCAATTTATTCTATTATTATAGCCAATTCTACAATATTACAAAATTTTGCAGAGTTGGTCAAATGCTCTCTAATATACTATTTAATTCAAATTGTTTTTAAATAGCTTTCCAAGCCTTCTTTAATATTCTTGTTTCTATATATTTATTATTGTTTTAAAACATAAAACTTCTGGACTCCAAAGTCTAAATTACAATCCTTCATTTTTTCTTTACTATAATAAGTTGTGTTCTTGATTACTTTCCTTTACTTCTTTCTGAAATAATACAGTAACAGGCTTTTATGCTCTATTTAAATTTTGAGTCCCAGCCAAGATTTTTCGCTTCCTGTTTTAGCATCCATTTAAAGTGAATTTTCTAATCAGCTGTGTCCTCCACATCATAAATCCTCTCCTCACTATCTTTGCTGATAACTCTAGAGATTTTGAGGCTGGGAAATTATTGGTCATGCTTCTCTAGTTATGCTTCCCCCAAGAATCTAGCCCTTAGGAAATTCATGCTCTGCACTCCTATTCCCTCATCTCAAGAAATATATAGATGCTGAGAACAGATGGTTACATGTAATTTAGAAGGTCAGAATTCAAGGAGTTTAGGAAACTTGAACTAAATAGCTATTTATTTTACAATTTTTTTTCATCCTTACTTTTATATACATGCATTGATTTTAGGCTATGAATATCTTCTCTATTAATGTTCTCTATTAATCTTCATTAAAGAGCCCTAACAGGAAAACATGAATGGAATTTTTAAATGCAACTATAAATTTGAATCAATATTCTCACTGATTTCAGTGGATTTGGGGTCAGTATCTACTGTACCCTGCCAGCATTCTGGTCTTCAGTTTCAGTGTAATAGGCATTGTTGGGAATAATTTGGATATTTTATAGATAATTCTATATAAAGGTATACAGTCCTTACTGAAGCAAACCTCTTTGCATTTTCCACGGGACTTATCACACTTGCAGCAATTGTTCCTTCTGAAAATTTTCAACAGTATTTCTATACTATGCAATATATTAGGATCAAGTCATAAGGCAATGGCCTTTAAGGAACATGACAAGCCAAAACTACAAAAATGAATGTGTGTGGTGTTAACTGAAAGAGTTCTTTCTTTCCCTACGGTCCCATACCGAATCTCATATAGCCAACAGAAAACCCTTTTTATTACATATTGCCTAATCAATAATGCATTAATGCTATAAATATTCTAAGAGAACCATGCAAATAGTCTGGAGAATGAAAGATAAAAACCCCATTTAATTCCAGAATGCTATGTCTAAATTTCTCTCAGCTAACGCACTCCATACTAGCTCTTTGCCAGTCTACTAAAGAGAGATTCTAATCTAGCCTAACCATAGGTATTCTGAGCACTTTTATCATGTATCATGTTTGTTATCTCACTACTACTAGCAAGTATTTGGAGAGGAAACATGATTGTTAATATTTGTCTAACTTTGCCCAAAGGATTACTGAATTAAGAATGTTATGACCTTACTCATGGTTTTATACGTGCCTCAGTGTTGCTTTTTGAAATACATTTGTCTTATATTTGACCCATCTTCCAATTTATGCCATGCTGTTGTGAACCCACAATATGAGAGCCTTACACACCACAGAATATAGTCCTCATGCCCCAGATTTTCTTCAGTTCCTGCTGTAATTGATCATATCCATCAATCTTTTTTCTGCTTTTTATATTTATTAATTATATCAAATGGACAAGAAAAGTCCAGAATGAAGCATTAGCCTTTTTATTTTTATTTTATCTCATTTTCTAGCATTTTCTTTCATAATGTTTTGGTACTCCTAATTTCTCCCACTTTGTCTGCCCTAGCTTGGAGATGCTTCTTCCCTGCTTGTAGTCAAATTTTTTCCATAGAGTCCACTGCACAAAATTGTTAGTTTTGTCATGCTGTACTTCATATTAATCTCTGGCCAATTTGGTACATCAGTTTTGTAAAATAACTTATAAGAAGGCAGGGGCTTGCCCTGAATTTTGTTTTCGATAGCTGTATCTTTCCTATTATCTTTGCTTTGCTTTAATGTATTTTGCATAAATAGTCTGTTCCTGTGGGGTCATAATTAAACTGTCATGTTTCCTTACGAGTCCTTCTGTGACAAGTCACTTATAACTTGCTACCTTCCTTTTGCTTGTTGTCCAAAGAGCCTCTCAGTGTATTTCTTTTTGTATTTACTGCTCATATCTTATCTTTCTAATGGCTTGTTCATTAGCAGTATATTCCTCATTTTAGTTTTGGAACTTGATCCAAGATCGTCAGTTTTGTCTCCACTCTCTCATGAAGCTTTCTGTCATTATGTGCTTCTATTTCACAACATCCTTCTATTTCTCAACATTGCCCTTCCATCTTTCCTGTCCACATCTAAATTCATGCTCCTCAATTTGTACAGTGCTAACTTCTTCTGTGTTCTCCTGTCTGCTTTCCTTAGATAAGTCTTCATCCAATTTATTACATCAGTGAAATACCACATAACCAGAATGTCATCTCTGTTTATCGTCTTAATTGTATTTGCACAATGGGATGATGTAGTCTCAAGGTACAACTCATCTTAAAAAAATTCTCTTTTTCCATGTTGTTTTCATTTTTTCTTCACAAACCTTTCTCCTCAAGAAAACCCTCTCAATCCCAGTGTCACCACATATAGTTTCAGATTGCACATGTAAAATACACATGCAATAGTTCTTCTCCCTTGAAGTCATTAAACAGCCTTTCCTGGCATGTCTCAGCATTGCAGAAAATGGAAATAGAGGAGTAACAGAGTGAAGGTGACAAAGAATTCCCTGAAGAAATCCCTCTTTGTACTTAGCTCAGTCTTGCCTAATCTAGTACTTTCTCACTGTATTTCAAGTGCAGTACATACCTTTCATACCATTTTGTATAAATTTCACCAGTGATATCTGTTCTTTAATGTCTAGCACTTTTATAATGTCTGTTTGACACAGTATCAGATAATCAACATAGTTTTGGTTATTTTGATTTCTTCTGGCTTCTTTCAATATACTTTTCACAATCAGATGGTTCTTTGTAACATAGAATTTTTTGGCATTCTTTCTGCTCTTGAGTAAACATATAGTTAATTTAAATATGCGTCACGGGGAGGAACAGAAGGGAAGACCCCAAAAGGCCAGGGGGGAGCCCCGGGGTCAGGAACCCTCAAAAGAAAATGAAAGTAAAAGAAAAGAAAATGGGAACTTCTTACCTGCAGCAGGACCCTTGTGGCTCATTAGCCTCACCTTTATACAGTTGCGGCTGGATGGTGACATCAGCTACAAGAGCCAGCCGGCAGAAATGGGCCACCAGCAAGGAAGAGGGTGGCAGAAGGAGACCAGCAGGAGCTCCAGCAAGGAAGGTTCTTCCCAAGCCCCTACAGGGGGAAAAGGGGTTGGAAGCTGCATATCCTAGTGGGGGAGAACACAGTAGAGCATGTTGTGGAGCAGATGCTGCTGGCAGTAGCAAAAGGAGACAGGAACCTGAGACAGCTCCCCATGACTGGGGACCCGGACATAAAGGCAGAGGGGAGCAAGAAGATCCCTATGCCAGGGGCTACAACCGAGGAGATGGAGAAACCAGCATACCTCAAGATGCCAGACCAGGTGTGACCGGTGAGGGCTCCGTAAGACCCGAGGAGGTGCAACAGGTGGGAGACAGGTGGCACAAGCAGTGTGAGGGGTTGCAAAATATGGGCCCCAGTGGTATAGAGCCAACCCAATGGGGGACGTGGGGACATGTGTCTGTCAAAGGACTATAGCAGGTCCAGCAAACCCACAGGCTGGTCAACAGGAGAATAGGAGTACAGAGTAACCCGCAGGCTACTCTTCACCCAGATAGGGCAGAATAGGAACCAGGGTGCCTGATTGCCAGTAATGGTGATTAGGCCAGAGGAGCTGGGGTTAAGGGGCAGTGGGCCTCTCTAAGTGTCTCAGTATTTTTTTTTTAATTATTTATATTTTATGTTTTACCACTGGTGGAGGGGTTGATGTGCAGGGCTTGTAGAGCCTGATTGTTGTTTAAACCTAAAGGGGGTTGTCAGCCACATAAAAAAAATAGATGGCTGTGAGGCGTGGGTAGTATAGTGCGGGTGGGCCCCGCAGGCCGATAGGACCTTCTCAACGAGTGCATTTGGGAACTTGACAGTCGGGGACCTGGTCTGTAGGACATTTGTGACCCATCAAGACAGGGTGTAAGGGTGAGGTAGAGGGGAGTGGAGCCTCGCAGAAGACCACCAGACAGACCTCTCAGCATTGAAAGACTCCCAGTGGTCAGACCTCTTACTGAAATAAGACCCAAAGTTGTGGCAGATGACTTTGGGGGAGACTACACCAGAGGGAAATACCTACGTGGCAGAACATCTGGGACGGACAGGTGAACACCACCAAACATCCGGACCAGAGCAACACATGACTTGGGAGCCAGGAGCAGTAGGGAGAGGAAGGATCCAGGCACACATGTGTCCCACACACAGGTGTGCCCCCTTACCGGACCCGGAGCAGAGGCAAACAAAGCAGCTGCAGCAGAGGTGAATGCAACAGCAGCGGGGGCAACAGGAGCTGATCCCCCTAAGGTAAGTGGGGCAGAGGGACCGATGCAGCCGAGCCAGATCCGGAGGGCAAGCCCCCCGGATCCCTCTTAACTGAGCCGGTAGAGAGCCGTGTGAACAGAGCACGCAACAGAGGGAGGGCTGGGGGGACTGTCCCCCCAAGCCAGGGAGCACCCCTGGGGTTAACCCTCAGGGAGCAGGCTCAGGAGGCACTGGATTCCCCCAGCGGGGGAGCGTAGGAGGCGGGATCGCCGGCAGACACTTCTGGTGAGACCGGAGTGCCTGATTGGTGGTTGGAGCAGCGGCAGGAAATTCAAACCGCGGACCATAAAAGCCATGGTTTGATGTAGCTCCCAGTACTTGGGAGCCAGGAGCGGTGGGGAGAGGAGGGATCCAGGCACACGTTTGTCCCACATACGTGTGCCCCCTTACTGTACCTGGAGCAGAGGCAAACGGAGCAGCAGAGGTGAATGCAGCAGCAGCGGGGGCAGCAGCAGCTGATCCCCCTAAGGTAAGTGGGGCAGAGGGACCAACACAGCTGAGCTGGATCTGGAAGGGAAGCCCCCCAGATTCCTGTTAACTGAGCTGGTAGGGAGCTGTGCAAACAGAGCGCGCAAACAGGCACGTTCTGTAAGAGCTCACTGGCGATTGTGTCGGCATTTGTGCTGGCAGGCGAGCAGGAAGGGCCAGGAGGGAGACTTCTGCTAGCGCAGGGTGAAGGCACCACACTCAGCCAGAAACAGGCAGCAACTCCTACGATGGTGTCGAAACGGAGTGCTGCCAGGGCCCCTGCCCGGGGCGCACAGCCTTCCCGGGGCTTGTCTGAGGCCTCCACCCAGAGAGAGCCCACGGAGGGCATGGTGTCCCTCCATCCCCTGGCCTGCGGGAGTTGCCCAGCAAGGTCTGGGGGGGCAGGGACTGGGGATCCCCACACCTGTCCTGCAGGCGCCCGCCTTAGGGCCCTGGAGGCGCAGGTGAGGGAGCTCCAAGAGGAGGTTAGCAGGCTGAGGGGAATCAGGGAGGCAGAGGAAGAAATTGACAGATATTTTCTTTCCCTGGAGGGTTATGCACCCAAGGAAGATGCACCTCAAGAAGTGCCCTCCACTGCTAAGTGGCAGACAGTCACCTCCTGAACCAGGGCTGCTCGTAACACAGCAGTACCAGTTCCTCCAGTCAGGCTGGAAAACAGGTATGAGGCCCTGGCAACTCTGGAGGAGAAGGAAGGAGAGGAGGAAACTGGGGAGGAGGCAACTCCACGCTTGCCACATCCCAAGCAGGCCAAAGGAGATAAGCAGGCCAGAAGGAGAAAGCGTCGTGTGATTGTCATAAGCGACTCCATCCTGAGAGGTACAGAGGGCCCCATCTGTCACTAGGACCCCTTGGCACGAAAAGTCTATTGCCTACCTGGAGCAAAGATTCAGGACATGAAAGGGATGATCCAAACTGTGGTTCAACCCACCGATTACTACCCCATGGTCCTAGTCCATGTGGGTACTAATGATGTGCCAGGAGAAGCCCTGATCATCTGATGGAGGACTACCAGGCTCTGGTGTGCATGTTAAAGGAGATAGGCGCACAGGTGGTTTTCTCTTCTATCCTACCAGTGAGTGGACTTGGAAGACGGCATGAAACGTACATTGGGAGACCAGCTGGCGGCTTCTGGAATGGAGTCTCGAGGCGGGCTTTGGCTTCCTCAACCATGTCCGGCACATCACGACAA
>NW_017728995.1:11534175-11534533 GCF_001723915.1 Gavialis gangeticus
AAGACGGCATGAAACGTACATTGGGAGACCAGCTGGCGGCTTCTGGAATGGAGTCTCGAGGCGGGCTTTGGCTTCCTCAACCATGTCCGGCACATCACGACAAGGGACATGCTCAGATGGGATGGGCTCCACCTTTTCCGTAAACGTAAGCATGTGTTTTCTTCTAGGTTGTTGGACCTCCTCCGGCGGGCTTTAAACTAGGCTCGTTGGGGGAAGGGGAAGACGAGGGTGGAGGAAACATTGGACAGCCAGACCAAGCAACACCCCCAAGTACAGCCCAGCCTAGACTGATGAACGAAACATATACGCAGGTAAGCGGCAGGGGCCAGGGCAATGCTGTTATTAGGGGGCCAGTACA
>NW_017728995.1:11534544-11536444 GCF_001723915.1 Gavialis gangeticus
CTAGATGATCTACTCAGGTCCCTTCCGACCCTAGAAACAATGACCAAATGTTTCAGGCCAGATGGGCACAATATGCACAACCAATTTTCCAATAATGATTCTAGTTAGAAGCTTCCAAGTGGTAGGCAAACTTGTTATTGGTCTTAACTGTTTAACATCATTTTCCATATTCTTTTTAAAGGTCATGGTCCTTCCTTTCCTCATCCAGTAAAGTATGTATTTTGTGAATGTTGTCTGTGGAAATATTTTGAGATGAGAAATAAAGGTGTGTTAAGCTGTTTAACGTATAATTATGTATTGTATCCTTTCATGGTGCATTCCAGTTAAATAATGTTGTAGTTTTATTTGATCAAACAGCCCGCCTTTTGATTAATCACCCCCAATCATTTACACTAAATCTTTTTAAAACCCTCTTTGCTGAAGGTTTGTGTTACCCACAGTTCTTTCCTAAAAATCAGTCGCATTGGGTACATTTATCATTTTTTTCTTCTCACCTCAGCTCCAAGTATCTGACTAATTTCATTTTTTATTATTGTTATTGTTTTCTATTGTGCCCAAGAGCCCTAGAAATAGCTCAGCTCCTCAATGCTGCCTATGACCAAATGCATACAGTTTGAGTGGGCTCAACAACCGAATAGCCAGACAACTCCAAAGTAAGATATCATCTCTACTTCTGGAAATTAAGATAGCTTCAGTCAAAATGGAAAAGGAAAAAAAGTCAGAGCCACCTAGTTCTGTATATCCCTATACTGAGCAGCCAATCTTCTAAAAGTCTTAACCCTCCTGTACTCATTCTCTTCTATTTGTCACCCTTAAGTCTTGCTGTCGTAACTGGTTTTTAATTTTTATTTCATGTTCTTATGGATGAAGCTGTGTTTTTTTCTATCTTCTCTAATGCACCCAATATGCTTTCCAGAAAATACTAATTATTAATTTACCACTTGGTATTTACACTACATCCTTACTACAAGGAGGAACAAAAATGGCATCTAACAACTACTGGTGCTTCCAGGCAAAAACAAAACGCACCAGCAAGGACATCTATGACCTTCAGTTTGCAGACAATTGCTGCGTGATATCTTACTCTGCACAGGATGTGCAAGCGACCTTAGATTTTTTCAACACTTTGTATAAGAGACTTGGCTTGTTCTTCAGTGTCACCAAGATGAAGGTTCTCCATCAACCCTCCCCAGGCCAGCTGAACATCCCTTGAACTATCTACATAGACAGGGAGGCTCTGGAGTACACAGAGCACTTTCCATATCTTGGCAACCACCTCTCCCAATGGGCTACCATCAAGGAAGAAGTCCAGCACTGGGTCAGCTGCACCAGTGCCACCTTCTTCGAGCTATGACAATGTGTCTTCAAAAATAGAGATCTTCGGAAGTTGACAAAGGTCCTGCTTTACAAGGCTGTCACACTGACCACCCTCCTCTACTGCAGTGAAACCTGCACTGTCTACCAACGCCACGTTAAGAACCTCAAGAGCTTTCACCAGCAATGCATATGTCAAATCCTAGGGATCAAATGGGAGGACCACTAGATGAGTGCAAGCATCCTCTATGAAGCTGCATCCACTAGCATTGAAGCCTTGCTCTTGAGAAATCAACACTGATGGATGAGCCACTGCATCTGGATGTCTGAAAACTGCCTCCCTTGCCAGATTCTTTTGCCAGCTCTCCGTTGGCCAATGCTCAAAGGGTGGCTGAAGGAAATGGTACAAAGGCGCACTCAAGGCCTTCCTTAAGCATGGAGGCATTGACACCTGTCAGCGAGTCCATGCAGAGTACCCCCCCAAGCCTCCTGATTCTCTCCTGCCACAACTTGGATCTTAATAGAAATAGGGAGGAAGGGGGTGATATTTGAGAGAGTACCCACGGGAAGTACCATGCTGGATCGG
>NW_017728995.1:11541444-11542207 GCF_001723915.1 Gavialis gangeticus
TTGAGAGAGTACCCACGGGAAGTACCACGCTGGATCGGGTATAATGCAGGTGCTTTTATTCAGCTCTTTTCTCTTCCATTATTTACAGGAACCCCCTTTGGAGGAGGAAGCAGTCCGACAGACCAATCTGAGGCCCTCCTCCCACAAGTCTCCGGGTTGATCCCGGTCCACTAATACAATCAGTAAGTACCACACAAAGTCCCAGTATCCACCACTAATTATCTCATTAGCAGCTCATTACAGCCACCTCCTGCGTCTTTCTCTGGCAACCGGCATGCAGGTTCCATGGCTCTCCCATGGTCAGGGCTTGCCCTCTCAACCCTCGGTGTCTCTCCCTACTCGGGATGGGTTCTGGCTTCCCGGACTCTTTAGGGGTCTAGGCAGGGGTCGTCCCTCCCTACTGTCTTTTTGGATCGGTGTAGCCTCCCCGATACTTAATGCCAGCTTCAGCTCCAGCCTGTGATGTGGCCCCACTTCTCCCTGCACTCTCCAAAATGCAGCTCAATTACCCGGGCAGTCGTCCGTCTCATATCTGACCTGTCGTCTGGAGTCCCAACCTCATGGCTCTCTCTGGTATCCCAGGTCAGAATCCTTTTCCACTTTTCATAGTTTCATAGTTTCATAGATTTAGGGTCAGAAGGGACCTAGTAGATCTTCTAGCCCGACCCCCCGCCAGGGCGGGAGAACAACAAAACCCCAAAACAAGAAACGGGACTCAAATGAGTCCAGCCAGGTAGGCATCCAGCCTCTTCTTAAAGACCCC
>NW_017728995.1:11547207-11553138 GCF_001723915.1 Gavialis gangeticus
TCGAGTCCGGCTTCTATCACAGCAGGGAAGTCCCGGTCCCTGCACAAGAAAACGGAGGTGAAGAATTGGTTAAAGAGGTCCGCTTTCTCCTCTGACGCAACCACCAGATTGCCCAGCGTATCCTGCAGGGGTCCCACATTACCCGGCGCCTTCTTCATCCTCCCAATATATTTGAAAAAGGACTTTTTGTTATCCTTAATCTTGGACGCTAATCCGAGCTCTATGTCCGCCTTGGCCTTCCTAACAGCTCGCCTACAGGCCCGAGCAGAGGAGGTATGTTTCCTCTCCTGGGGTCTCGATTAACCCCGAACTTGTTCTCTTGTGCCCAAAGGCAATTTCTCCTTCACCTTCTCTCCCTCTTATACTTTGGGTCCAGGCCTCATTGGTTCTCCATGGGCGGAGCCCACCCCCACGTTGTAATTGTCTTCAGCTGCCCCTGTTCCTTTAGTAACAGGGTCTCAGTCAGGGCCCTGTTACAACACCAATGGCTGGGAGGAGCAATCTTCGGTGTGGCACCACCTGGTCCACCAAGAAATACATCACTTCATGGCCCAATGATTCGATACTGAGGCAGAATGGTGGTGGCGGAGGAAGGAGAAGGAGACCAACCCGGGGCTGCAAATCCCACTTCTCTGCACAACAACATGCCCCCATTGCTGAAGAATGTGTGTATCCAGAATCGGGCTCCTCAATCACCTGAGGATCCATCAAGCCTGATGGATATCATCCTTGACTCCGAGGGGCCACTGCTGCTGCCAGCTACAATGAGGAGTGAAAATGGTGTCCAGGAACTATTGGGTTAGCTATGCTGTTCAGTAAGGTCAGTCAGTTACAAAACATTTCTAATAACATTATACATAACACTGACATCTTCAACGTTTCTTTTATTTTCAAGATCAGTGTGCTCCAAACCTGTAAGTTATTTTGAACTAAAATTACTGCTGATTTTCTTAGAAGGCAAACATTTTGGCCAATTAAAATTTATCATGTTTTTATTTTTTGTTTAATTGTAATTATTTTGTTTACTTGGCTTACTTGGATACTATAATGCATTGCTTCCTGATATATAGTAAGGCATATTGTGAATCTATCACACTGGGAAAATTATATTTTTTGCGGTGATTTGTTGCATAGATAGAGTTAAAATGTTTTTGTGCTGAATATTTTACCATCATTTTCTTCTTCAGCCACTGGTCAGTCATTGTGGTTTTTCTCTTTCACTGTCTCTTTGTCTGTTTAGTACAACTCTTTCTCTTGCTCAGTTAATTTCATCCTTTTTCCTTTAGTCTTTTGTATTTGAAGTCAAGGTCAGCTAACAGGCCTTCTGTGTTGGTTCCCAGTAGAGTAAGAAAGAGAGAGCTTATGAGAAGGCAGAGAAGCTGCTACTCTGCCCTTTTTGAGCTTTGTAGGGGTAGAAGGATAACTTAAAGAAAAAGTTCTAACAGGAGGAAAGAAAGCTGGAAGGACCCAGAGGTTTAAGACATAACCCTTCAGAAAAAAAGAAGTTGTGTAAAGTTCTAAAATTGTATATAGGTTTCTTTGGGCTTTGATGAAGAGGTCTTTCAAAGCCCGAGTGAAGAAAGAGAGCTGAGTGATTGGAGGGTTTGCAGGAGTGCTTGCAATTTTTGACTTATCATCAGTATTGCATACTTTTGCAACATAGGATGTGTTTCTCACCTTGCTATCAAGAAGACCATAAAAGATATAAAAAGATGAATTTTAATGACAAGTACTGTATAGAAATATAACAGACGCAAAATACAATAAACTATTAAAACACCATGAACTTTAATCTAAAAACCCACAAATGTCAATTGACTTGATGTTTCAATATCTATCTGAGTTCATGCCAGATGTGTCTAGATCCTGGAACCGAATTTACATAATATAATACCATATGTAAAATAACACTAACCTGAGACACACAAAATGATTAGAACTGGTAAGTAATTCTTCAGTAAAGTATTTTTGTTGAAAAATGCCAAGTTATGAAAACTGAAATTTTTCTTGGAGGAAAAGACCAGTTTTATTGATTTTTCTGTCTCAGCATATTTTAAAAAAGAATAAGACTGTCAAGAAAGACTATTACTTAAAAATATAGTCTTCTACATTTAAATGATTTTTGTTAAAAATGTTAGCTAATTAAAGTAGAATTTTAAATAGTCAAAATCTAAATGAAACATTTCAAAGGATCCAAAGAGAAAATTTACAATTGCTGGGGTTTCTTCTGAAAGTTGGGATTGTGAGATTTTTCTACACTTCAATTTTTCTTCCTCTTCTAGGATGGGAAAATGTGTTGTTATCTTGAAAATTTTAATGAAATGACAAAGAATTTCCTTCACAGATCCACTAATGGTCTATTAGAGCAAAGTATTCCTGTTTGACTTTGAATGTACAGAATTGTAAAACAAACAAACAAATAAATAAAAGGATTAAATGGGACCCCTGGGTATTGGTCATTTAGTGCAATACCCTGAATATAATATTTGACCATTTAAAATTAAACAGTGTATCTTATTTAATGTATGCTAAGTCTTTAAAAACCCTAAGTAGTTTTACTTCATTATTTTGATAAAGCTAAATCTTCTAAGACCCATATTATGACGTGACTTTTTATTATAGTTGTGAATATATGTGCATTACAAAATTCAGAATAAATCTGACAAAAGTTTTCCAAACTTTTTGAGGACATCAGACCTGAGTGTTTTAACTGTCTCAAGTATTGACTGCTAAATAAGCAAAAATTATAGGAAGTATGACTGGATATACATTTTGTTAGTCTATAGGTAGGCAAGCTGATTAATATGGCCAGACTAATTTCTATCCTGTTTTATAAAAGTGAATAAGCACAAGTTTAGGCATACAAGTATTTTCATCCTTGCTCAGCTGGGTACTAGAATCATGTGCTTTCCTTTAAGCAAGTACCTAACTCTCATTGACTTTACTGTTTTGCCAAACAGTATCTTCCCCCTGAGCAAAAGTTTAAGCTCAGAAATTCCTTTTCCTTCTGACAGGCTAAATTCTAATATTCTTTATGGATGTGTTCATACAAGATGTGGAGCATGTTAATGGGAGCTCAGCACTTCACAGGAGGTGAAGGTTATAAGGGCCTTAAATGGCAATCCTTTTTTCATATAAGCCATCCTTAAATACACAGGCAGTCCAATTGACTTCAAAGGGATTAAGTAAAGGTTTGCACATTCAAGACCTAAATTGTAGTGTTTTGTGTTTGAGTTACTTCGTCACTTTTATCTGCTGTGAAATAAATCTAGTTTTGACTTTGTGCAAGAGATCTATCAATGCTTTCAATCTTATACTTTTAATAATACTATACTGTGGCATCTTGGCAATTTCATGTTTTTACCAGTTTTGAGGCATTGTTACCAATTCTTTATCATCTGCTCAATCTTCAGTTTGTTGTTACTGAATCCTAAATACCTAACATTTCTTTCCTTCAGTAAATGCCTAAAGATTAATTTATTTTACAAAAGTAGGGTGCTTTTTATCTACAGCATGACAAAAAAAAAAAGAAAGTTTGAAACTTTAGAGAAACATACACTTTTATTTTCTGCCATTCCACAAAAGTGTCCTATATGATTTAAAGCAATTGCACTGAGGGGGAAAAAAAAATGCATCCAACTGACAGCTTGATATACTTTACAACAATTTATTCCAAACCACTGTGAATGTTTATAATGGAAATAATGACTGAACTTTAGCTATAGAGTAACAGCACTCGATGTGTTGCTGATATACTGTATTAAATCATATTTTGAGCAAACTCAGACAAAACATATTCACATTGCAAAAAGTTATAAGTGATATGCAAGGTTATCTTTTTACTCTCACATTGTAGCAATATGTTCATTTTCTGACAATCCATAAGTGAAACAAAAAGGCTAATTGTTTGCCATTATATTATACTGTTAGTGTCCTTGAGATTGTTCAAATACCTTTGAGGGCAGAAGTTGGCTAAGGAGTCTGTTTAGATCAATTCCCAAGAATGCATTACAACTACATACAAATGTTGTTACCGTGCATAAGGTCCTTTCTTGCAACCATAGTGTCGTATGAAAATTTCTTAATGTTTTACCCCTGGCAGATTGAGTGATTAATTAAATGATAAGACTACTTTAACACCCCACAGCTTCATAACTGTGTCACTACCATGTGCAGAGTTCTCCTCCTATAATTCTCCTATAGCAAGTTCTAGGATGAACTTTGTCCCACATTTGCAAATTGCTTTTGAACTTAATTTCAGCAACTGTTGCTGTTGTTCTCAAGTGTTTGTTGAAGAGTTAAATGGAAACATTAATTTGCTAGTCATTAGGTGCTGTGGCTGGTTGATTACTAAAGGCACAGAGTAATTGTTTCATCTCTGTTACTGAATGACTGATTTTTTTTTCCTGAAGTATATCAGATACCAAATTATTCTTCAGATGAATACTCAACTAGGAGTGTTCATCTGAAGAACAGACAATTTCCAAACACTGATGGAAATTGTTTTACTAATAGTGCATGTAAGAGGAATATAATCCTATATAATAAATAGAACTATACAAACTGATTAAATACAATCAAATTTAATGATGGGTCAGAAATCAATCATAGGGTCACTATCACTAGGGATGATTGAAAATAGTGGAGCAGAAGAAACTGACCATAAATTATATACACATGAGACATAATCAGAACGTGAACAGAAAGAAGATAGAAAACTAATCATGCATTTGAGTTCATTTCCTTAGCCCTATGGATTTTTCTGGTCCACTTCTTTGCTTTCAACTGATAGTGAGATCCACAGCGGTCCACCGGCTGCTACTTACTTCACAATGGTTATGTCAGTTGCATTAACCACAATCAGTTATATATGATCAATTCTTTCTTGTTTTACCATATAAAATAACTCTGCCAATCATGATTAGCATACTGTGAAACCTGTTATATCAGGGTAGTTAAAGGAGATTACAGTTTCACTCAGAAAAAATTATGGAGCAACACTTTGGAAGTTGCAAGTTTTAGTCCTCTGTTAACTAGGGGAAAGAGTGTGAAATATTATATCCACATGAGAGTACCAGAAATCTTTATACAACCTTGGTATGCCAAACCTGGTGGAAAATAATTGTTATGTTAATGTCTAAAATGCCTCCAGCGATGTGAGTAAGGAGCAGTCACTTGGATGTATGGAGGGGGCTGCATATAAGCCACTCAGACCAATTTAATTGATTGCTCAGTCACCTGCAAATGATGCCCCTGGCTATGACATGCAAATTTGGCTCAAGATATTCTTGTTGCTTCTGTGATGAGAAAAGTGACTACTGTACTATGCATGTCAGTACCTTTGGTGTGACATTCATATCCTCTGCACACAAGGAAACTTAGGGTGCAAACAAGTATTTGTGGGACCTTGTTTGGGTTTAGTTTTCTTGCTTTAAGCCTCCTAAACTTAAATTGGGAGTGGTGCATGCAACCATTTGCTGCTGCTGGAAGCAGCATGGGGAGCCTGAGATAAGTAACTCGGAGGGAGAGGGGAGGGGAGAAGAAGGGCTTGGTAGGATCAGGAGGGCTGGCAGGATTGGGGGGGCTCTGGTAGGTATGGGTCTGCAAATGGCGTTGCCTAATTTTGGGGGGGAGGGTGGGTCAGGGTCAGGAAAAGTAGAAACAACATAACACCTAGGCTGGGGTGAGTGGCTGGGCTTTCCCAACCCTGGAGCTGTGCTGTGAACATGCATGGACATTCATTAGGCTGGGTTAACCTATTTTAGTTTGGGTTAAGCTAGGCTGATCTAATGTTAGTTCGCCTCTGAGCTGAACTAACTCTAAAATGGTTTCCATTTTAGAGTAACTCAAACCCCGTGAATACCTGCACACCCGGATATTTGGATCAAACTAACCGTGGTCTAGATATTGCATACACATAACCTTAAGGTG
>NW_017728995.1:11558138-11568884 GCF_001723915.1 Gavialis gangeticus
TGGACATTCATTAGGCTGGGTTAACCTATTTTAGTTTGGGTTAAGCTAGGCTGATCTAATGTTAGTTCGCCTCTGAGCTGAACTAACTCTAAAATGGTTTCCATTTTAGAGTAACTCAAACCCCGTGAATACCTGCACACCCGGATATTTGGATCAAACTAACCGTGGTCTAGATATTGCATACACATAACCTTAAGGTTCTTTTAAATGATAGGGACTATTGTATTTAACACTGTAAGTCCAGAAAGACTTATCTGGAGACAATGCAGGGCATAAAGCAACACAACAGAACTGGTGTTGGGTAATATGATAATTAGTTCAGATCATTTGCTGCTTTTGAAAAATGGACCCATTTTTATGCTGGTGATGTTATTTTCAAAAGAAAGGCTTCCCACAATGGTAATTCTGGCAGCCAGTGCTGTGTAACAGGGAACTGAGTTGAGGTATGACCATACACAGCTTGTTTGGGTAACTCTTCTTCCTGAGCACCCTTCTTCCATATTGCAGAAACTGGAAGAGACAATAGGTGGGATACAGAAAAAAAAACTGCAGTCTTTGTGGAAATCCTGTATTTTAAGATACAGTGAAGTTTTCTTGTAAATTGATTAATTTAGTTAGAGATTCTCAAACTGCAGACCTTTGCACTTCTCTTTAGCTCTGTAAGCAGGCCAGCTGGATCTGAACTTCATCTGCTTAGCTCCCAAACATCCCTTACTGTCTTTCTATTCTCCCTAATCTGTATTCCTCATTTCCCTTCCTGCCCCTTTGCAACCTGTTCATAATCTCACTTTTCTATTCTAGTTCTAAAATCCCCTCTGTTTCCCACTAGCCATTCTGGTCCCTCATCTTATAACACTTAGATATCCCTAATGTCTGAACAGCCACCCACCTCCCCCTCAAAAATCCCCCCTTGTTCATTTCTAAACTCTACTTTCTGTACCTCCACACTAGCTTGTAACCTCCTGAAATACTTTCCTGTTCTCTTGTGGCTCATAACAAACTTTTTTAGTATGACATAGCTACAGGTTGTATTATTTTCCTCCCTGCATGTACAGAAAATGCTGTCCCTCTTCATTGTGACTGGGTTATTTTCTTTAGACCCTGGTTACTGAGAACTTAGCACTTTTCTTGAGGTAAGAATATTGACACACAGTTTGCATTCATGAAATGGGTATGCCTTTACAGGCCTAATATGATGTGCGATTACACTGAAGGTGCATAGTTATGGGGATTATGTACAGTACTAAGAGGTGAAATTGGACCCAAAGGATATGGAAATCTAGCCCTCCATTTTCTTTTCATATCATGATTTTGCTTTGAAATGTTGCCAGATTTCAATAGTGAGGCTATGTTATACTGAAAAAATAAATATCATTCAGCCTTTGGCTACATTTCCTATAATGGTAATTAATTTAGTGTTTGCTATCTCTAAGAGGAGCAATCTTACTCCTTTTGGTGTAAGGGGTGGGGTTTGGAGGTGCTTACATCCAGTGCCTAACCCAAGTAGAAAGTCTGGCCCTGCATGGTACAGGGAGAGGAGCTCCTGGGAAAGATGGACTGCAGGATAGGATACAGATTAGCAGGCACCCGAGCCACCCAAGAGCTGGCATGAGATCTCAAAGGGAAGTATGGCTTGCAGGTGACATTGACTCAAAGGGGGTGAGACATTTAACTTGCAAAGTAGCTTGCTTGTGTTTATGTTACTTTTAAACCAGATACCAGAGGATTGGGTTTTGGCTATGGAGGAGGTGTGGAGGCTGCAGAGGGGTACCCTGAGGGCTAAGGACAGAGGTAGCAAAAGCAGACTGGGGTTGGGGACCCTGAGGGTCAGGGACCCAAGAGCCAACTGTCACAGGGTGCTGAAGTGCCTGCTCCTCCAGAAGGACGGGTGTGGGTTGCTGGGGCAACCACAGAGGTCAGCTGACTGGAAGGGGGCAGGGCCTGGCCTATATAAACAGCCTAGGCTGAGGCCAAGAGGCAGTTCCCCTCTGGCAGTCGAGAAAGAGAGAGGTCTGCTGGGAGTAGGCAGAGTTGAGAAGCCTGATGGCCTGAGCAGCTGATGGGCAAAGATACCAGATAGAGGAACCCCTGGCAGGGATGGAAATGACAATTAGCCAGAGGGCTTAGGGTTAGAGTTTTTAGCCAGGAGGCTTGGGTTTGAGTTAGGGCCGATTGGCTGATGATTTTTGTTTGTTGTTAGACCGGAGGACCGGGTGAGGCTATAAAGGGTTGGAGGAGGCCTCATAGGGACTCCCCAGTAGCATGGGGGGTTCCTGGTGCCAGAGAAGGGCCCAGCAGTCTGGTGCCAGAGAAGGGCACAGTAGTTAGAGGTGCACTGACCCCAACCCCAACAAAGGTGGTTCAGTACACTAAACGCCAGGTAAGGCGGAGGCCGCCTGAGCCCTATTGAGCAAGGCCCCAGTGCGGGCGTGAGTGCATTGTGTTTAGCCCCGGAGAGGGCGAGTACACGTTGAGAAGCCCCGGAGAGGGCGAGCACCTTGTGAGAGGCCCTGGAGAGGGCGAGCGCCTTGTGAGAGGCCCTGGAGAGGGCGAGTGCTTTGTGAGAGGCCCTGGAGAGGGCGAGCGCCTTGTGAGAGGCCCCAGGAGAAGGCGAGCATGAATAGCTGACTCAACAACGTCCGGGACATCAGAGAGGTTTGGGACGTGGTATTAAGGGTGGTAGGAGCCACGTATACCCTTTGGTGGGAGTGCCCAGAATTATTGGTAGACGGGGTACAGGCGGGAGAATGCCTGGGGACCGTGCCAAGGAGGACAGAAAAGGCAGCCTCCTTTTGACAATATTACCAGCAAAGATGTGGCGGGCAAGAACGAGGGTGCGTTTTATAGTCACTTGGCATGGTAGGGGCGTTAGGAGAAGTACACGGCCGCTCCTAGCATCGCGCCCCGTGACACCAACATCTGGGGCAGTGGACCTGGGCTTGAGGGGTGAAGCCAGAATAAAATGACTAAGGCTGGGAAGGCTGAGGCCTAAACAAAGGTTCAAGGCCTGAGGGCTAAAAGCTGCATTTGGACCAGGGGGTCCCCTCCATATGAACATGGAGTAACATCTGCAAGGCATGGGCATATCTACAGGGGATCTCACAGGCCACAAATGTAGCTCATAAGGCAACGGGTGCCCTGAGCCACTAATAGGGCCAGGAGGGACACAACTTAGTACCCAAGGAGCAAGACTAGAGTCAGCTGGGTACAAGAGATATCAGCTGGATAAAGTAACATAGGGGCATTCTGAGACCCTCGGCAGCTTCCCTTAACACTGTAATAATTCCAGCAAGGTGTGGCAGACAAGAAAAAGGGAGTGTACTCCAAGGTACCGGAGTGGGAGCAGGAGTCATGTGGCCACCAGGCAGTGTCATTGGCTGCCCCAGAGAATAAGACTAAGGAGAATCTGCCACCCTGACCCCTTAGCCTGGGAAGTCTGCTGCTTCCCGGGGGCCCACATCTGAGACATTGCAGAGAAGGTCCCTAAGCTCCTCCAGCCCACAGACCACTATCCCATGCTCTTTATTCATGTGGACACCAATGACATAGCTCAGAGCGCTCCCAGCTGGGTCATGAGGCACTACAGGGATTTGGGAGCAGGGCTAAAGGGTCTGGGGGCACAGGTGGTGTTCTCATCGATCCTCCCAGTCTCAGGGTACAGGCTGAGGAGGGAGAGGGTATCCAGGTAGTGAACCAAAGACTGTGGTGCTGGTGTCATTGGGAAGGCTTTGGTTTCCATGACCACAGCCCGCTCTGTGGAGAGCGGGCAGCGAGCTGCTGGGAAGAGCTCTCTCTCCATACAGCTCTCTCTATGGAGAGAGAGGCAGTGAGCTGCTGGGAAGAGATGGCCTCCACCTCCCTCCCCAGGGGAGAAGGCTCTTCTCAGCCAGACTGGCTGACCTGCTCCACCAGGCTTTAAACTAAGCCCGCTGGGGAATGGGGGGACTACCGCCACTGCTGGCCCACTGAGCAACTCTTGCAAAGCCAGGAGGCCAAGGCACTTAAGGGAGCTCACCCCTGCCCCAGCCCTGATACAATCTGTGGGCAAGGCAAGAGCCCCCAAGGGGACACTTGCCTGCCTGTGCACAAATGCCAGGAGCTTCAGAAATAAGTAGAAGGAACTTGTCCTCCTGCTTAACACAAATAATTATGACATCATAAGGATAACAGAGACCTGGTGGGACTCCACCCATACTGGACCATGGGAATAGATGGCTATATCCTGTACAGGAGAGATTGAGTAGCTAAAAGGGGCGGGGGTGCAGCTCTCTATGTTAAGGAAAGCTATGCATCCCTGCAAGCTGATGTTACTGACCAGGGTGGACAACTGGAGACCCTCTTGTTTAAAATCGGTGGGGAACCCAGCACAGGGGACACAATGGTGGGAGTCTACTACAGACCTCCCACCCAAAGTCAAGAGCTTGACCAGAAGTTTACCCGGGAACTGGCCGAGGCTGCATGTCTGGGACCATGGTTGTCACGGGTGACTTCAACTACTCAGACATCTCATGGGAGGATCATTCAGCAAAATCTGAGTGGTCACAAAACTTCCTATTGTGCGTTGATGGCCTCTACCTGACTCAAGAAGTCTATGGGCCAACAAGAGGTAAAGTGCTGTTCGACCTGGTACTGGCTACTGGGGATGACCTAATTGGTGACTTAGTGATCAATAGGAAGCTGGGTAATAGCGACCATGATCTGATCACCTTCACCATCCGCCGTAAAGCTGGCAAGTCAGTCAGCAACACTGAAGTCCTTGACTTCAGAAAAGCCAACTTTGACAAGCTCAGGAGGCTTGTCAGTTAGATTCTAAGGAACCATGACCCCAGGGGGAGGGGAGTTGAGGAAGAGTGGTTGCTCCTCAATGGAGCAATCCTCAATGCACAAGCTAATTCTATTCCATCTTGGAGGAAAGGCAGCAAGAGGGCACAGCAGCCCCCCTGGCTCTCCAGGGATCTAGCAGACCTCCTGAGGCTAAAAAGAAAGGCCTACAAAGGATGCAGGATGGGATTCACCTCCAAGGAGGAATATTCTGCACTGATTCAGTCCTGCAAGGAGCAAACCAGGAAAGCCAAGGCTGCAACTGAACTTCAGATAGCTTTGAGTATCAAGGACAATAAAAAGTCCTTTTTCAGATATGTGGGGAGCCAGAGGAAAAGAAAGGGTAACATTGGACCCCTGCTAAACCAGATGGAACAAGTGATGCCAAGGAAAAAGCCAACCTATTAAATGGGTACTTTGTGTTGGTCTTTCATCAGTCTCATGGGATGCCCATGCCCACTAAGGGACAGGAAGGTCCAGGTAAGGGAGATTCCCTGCCCTCCATCAATGCTGACCTCATGAAAGAACACCTTGAGAGGCTGGATACCTTCAAGTCAGCTGGCCCCAACAATCTACAACCCAAGGTACTCAAGGAGCTGGTGAGCATCATAGCCCAGCCTCTGGCACAGATCTTTGAGAACTCCTGGTGCTCTGGTGTAGTGCATGAATACTGGAAGAAGGCCAATGAGGTGCCTATCTTCTACAAAGGGAGAAAAGTGGATCCAGCAAGCTATAGGCCCATCAGCCTGACCTCTATCCCGGGGAAGGTCTTAGAAAAGTTTATTAAAGAGGCTATTCTTGATGGGCTTGCTGACACCAACATCCTGAGAAATAGCCAGCACGGGTTTGTTGTGGGTAGGTCTTGCTTGACCAATCTCATTTCCTTCTATGACCAGGTGACCTATCACCTGGACAAGGGAAAAGAGATTGATGTCATATATCTTGACTTCAAAAAAGCCTTTGATCTGGTTTCCCATGATCACTTCTTGGCAAAACTGGCCAATTGTGGCTTTGGGTCCACCATGATCCGCTGGCTGGGAAATTGGATCCATGGTCAGACGCAAAGGGTGGTAATTGACAGAAGTCAATCGTCATGGTGCCCTGTGACCAGTGGGGTCCCCCAAGACTCTGTCTTCGGACCCCTATTGTTCAATATCTTCATTAATGATGTGGACACTGGAGTCCAAGTTGGACATTGGACTGGCCAAGTTTGCCGATGACACCAAACTTTAGGGCAAAGCATCCATACCTGAAGACAGGAGGGTGATCCAGGCTGACCTGGACAGGCTCAGCAAATGGGTGGATGAGAACCTGATCGTGTTTAACACTGAAAAATGCAAGGTTCTCCACCTTCGGAGGAAAAATCTGCACCATCCTTATAGGCTCGGCAGTGCTATGCCGGCTAGCACTACGGAAGAAAGAGACTCGGGGGTCATCATTGGCCACAAGATGAACACGAGCCTTCAATGCGATGCTGCGGCTAATAAAGCAACCAAAACACTGGCTTGCATCCATAGATGTTTCTCAAGCAATCCTGGGACATCATTCACCTCTTGTACTCGGCCTTGGTGAGGTCACAGCTGGAGTATTGCATCCAGTGTTGGGCCCCACAATTCAAAAAAGGATGTGAAGAAGCTTGAGAGAGTGCAGAGAAGAGCCACGCACGTGATCAGAGGTCAGGAAAATAGACCTTATGATGACAGGCTGAGAGCTATGGGGCTCTTTAGCCTGGAAAAGCACAGGCTCAGGGGTGATCTGATGGTTACCTATAAGTTTATCAGGGGTGACCACCAGTATCTGGGGGAACGTCTGTTCACCAGAGCACCCCAAGGGATGACGAGGTCGAACTATATTCTACTGCAAGACCATTTCAGGCTGGACATAAGGAATAATTTTTTTACTGTCCGAGCCCCCAAGGTCTGGAACAGCCTGCCATCGGAGGTGGTTCAAGCACCTACGTTGAACACCTTCAAGAAAAAATTGGATGCTTATCTTGCTGGGATCCTATGACCCCAGTTGATTTTCTGCCTTCGGGTGGGGGGCTGGACTCGATGATCTTCCGAGGTCCTTTCCAGCCCTAATGTCTATGAATCTATGAGAATCTGTTGTTTTCACTTTCTAGACTGGGGGCCAGCAACTCTTAAAGACATGGGCTCCTGGAACAAACCAGCTCCAATCTAGTGTGGGCTGGTTGGCTTTGACAATATGTTAGCAGTGAAAGGGGCTTGCCTGCACCCATGCCAGGGTTAGACAGCTAGGAATTGTGCTGCCATTGGTACCATTTCTCCCAGGCCCCCACCCCATAGCTGGGGTGAGAGCAAAGCTTCCAAGCAGAGGGGAGCTGTGCCAGGAAGAGTTGGCTGGGAGCTACATCTGCACCAGTGCCATTTTACCCTGCCCCTCTCAGCTCCAGCACAAGCACAGTTGGAAGTTGCCCAACCTTGGATCATTTCCCTGGCAGCAGGAAGCTGTGCCTCTGCTGCAGCCTGGGAGTGAGGGATGAGGAGAAGCATCAACACTGTAGGCACATCTTCCAGCTACCTGGCTCCTTGTGTAGCTCCTTGCTGCCCAGACGCAGTATGGGTAAGTGCAGGCAGTGGTAAAGCCTTTCCGTTTGACAGGTCAGAGCAGATCATGAGTTGAATGTTGCTGACCTCTGTTCTATACCACGGGTGGCCACCTTGTGCCACAAATGGCATGCGTAGCTTCTGTGCATGTAACCCATCAGATAAAGGAGGGGACAGGGAGCAGAAAGCAGAGCAGTAGATTAGAAAGGGAACATAGGACAGGAGGCAGAAAGCAGAGTAGGAGATTGGACAGGGAATACACAGTAGAAAGCAGAATGCCAGATTCAGCAGAGGAAAAAGGTCAGAGTGGCACTCAGGGAGGGTTCAGGGCTAATTTTTTACACGTTTGCTAAAAAGGTTGACCCCCCCCCCCTTCTGTTCTAGGAAATTGCGTAAAAGTGTGACATATTTGAATGATTGATTGAATGAATATAACTTGACTGCTTACGAAAATGCTGGAAATTCTAAACTTTGGTAAATTGGTAGCTCCATGGAAGTTTGTGGAGTTAAGCTGGCTAACAGTAGCTGACAATCTGGCCCTTTTACATTTATTTATGTTGTAAGTGCAGGAAGCTGACGATTTTTCTTTAAGCTCATTTGGCAAGATCTAGAAATCTACAGATGCTGAAAAAGTAGAGGCATGCAAGTGTTTTCACTGTTCAGTCTTCTAGTGCATCCCCTTCAAATACAGGAGTATAAGCCACAGTGTAAGGTTTTCTAGTCCTTTGTCCAATTGTATTTAGCAGATCTAAATTATAGGGTTTCTACCACTTGGGAGACCATTCTGAAAACTAATACATCTCACTGTCAGAAAGATTTCTTCCCATTACTGTTCATTATATACCCTTAGGTTACTCTAAATAAATCCCTCTTTCCTCTATCTTTTCTTTCAACATTCAAGTATTTATAAATGGCTCATACCCCACTTTTAGGAATCACTCTGCCTAATGAGCAGAATATGGCTAAATATTAATGTTTCTGTGTAAGTACTTCATTCCCTTCAGCATTTCTCAGATATTTTTATTTTGGCTACAGAATAAGCATTTCGAGTGGTGTTGTGTAAAATGATGGCATTTTTTCCCACAGATATATAGTAAAAATGTATTGAGATGATATCCACCCTGATGGATATTTCATGCAATCTTTTTGAATTTAGAAGGTTTGAAGAGGATTAAGTCAATGCAGAAATGGGTCTATTGTATGCTTCCATTGTATTTTGGTTAGTGTTTGTACTGTTTAGTGGTATCTAGCTGGAAATCCCAAGAATGTAGAGAGCTGGAATACACATTTTATGGTTTATGGTGGATGCTAAGAAAAATGATTGTTTTTGAAAACCTCAATTTGTATTTTTAATCTTCCAAGCACCTGGAAAGGGAAAATCTGCACAGCTGTGTTATGCATTATATAAAAAATGGTACTGGTGGTGCCTAATATAAGTGAACTTCTCAAAGCCCATATAATGCAATGTAGTACTAAATTTGGTCTGACTCAAAGCCCATTAAATAGGAATCTTTCTATTGGCATCAAGCACTTGCATTACTTAGGCAACTTAATTTACTGATGTTCCTACAGTCTAATGACTGGAGCAAACCTTGTGTAGTTCCACTGTGATGGAAACAAGCAGTGCCTTCTTGGATCTACTTCTTTTATAATTAGAAAAAATACACTTCAGTTCTGTGGAACTCTTAGCCCTGGTCCCTGGACATGGAAAAAAATGCAGAGGAGAGAGTGCATTATTGTGTCCCCAAGGAGCTGGAGAAGAACTTGTGGTCTCTTTCTTTTCTTTTTTGCCTGAAATAATTTCTCTGCCATCCAGCAGTTTTTAAATTCTTTTTCCACAAATACCTGGAAGAAATATAAGGGAAGCTCAATACTGAGCATTCAAAACCATCATCTGGCAACACAGGGGAGCCAGCACAAATGCTGTCACACAGCTGGGTCTCTACTAATGCCATTTATTCTTTCCTGCGTGCACATTTGATGGCACCAGAAGGCACCAAGCAGGTCTGGTTTTCTTTTACAAGCCTTCACCAGTTCTGGTAATTTATAGATTTCTCATGCTCTGTAGAAGTCCAGTTACTTGATACATTTGACTGCACTGAGCATTGTCACAGTCTATAACCTATGAATATAATGTGTCATCTAACAAACACGAGTCTAAATAAATGCACTGACAACACAATCAAATGCATTTATTTCTTAAATTAGACAACAGTTATAAGGATAAGGTAAATTTAATGACGGGATATTTTGGTTAATATTTTACATGTATAAAAGCCACTATATTCAAAAGCATGAATATAGTAGCCACAGTATTTTGGCCAAATGTTTACAGACATGCTCTCCCTCATCTCCACCCCCGCTCCATTAGAATGTATAATACAGTATCTCATCTGTTTTCAAGGAGGCCATGCCATATTCCTTGCAACAGTTTTATGAGTTTTATAAATCTGTAGCCTGAATGATAGTGTATAATACACTAAGTGTTTATTTGTATTTAACACAGAAATCTAGCTTAAGGGGAAAATGAAATGCATGTGCATATAAATTATATCTGAAGTAATATATCAGTATAGCATAAATGCCTATGACACCAGTGAGTGCCACTTGAATATAAAATATAGAATAAATAAATTAAATCTATGGTTTTCATTGATAATCCCTTTCCCTTGATTACAGAGGTAGAGAGTGTTACCACATTTCATAAAAGCTTCAACTCCTTTCCCTTAAGAGGATATTTTGATGTATGCCATAGGCTTGTTTTCACTTCTTGACACAAGAAAACATTTTGTGGATTTAGAGTTACTTTATCTGTTACTGTCATAACAAATTGTTTATTTGTGGCATGGAGGAAGACAACTCCCCCTGGCAAAAAATTTAGTCAACTTTAGTTACCTGGTACTTTACACCCATGGGTATCAAACAAGCATTCTAAGGTGGATTGTCACACATCTTTCGTACAACCTCTAAAAATGCCTCTGGTTAATAGGATTTTTTTCATATTAATCTTATGCTGTGGGTAAAATTCTGGCCCAGTTGAATAAAGGGAAACAACTCTGATTCATTACAATGTAGAAAGAATTTTGCTTTCTACCTTTATTTGATGGTAGGATTAAATACATTCTAGGGAAGACTGTACAGAGAATAGGGCTATGTATAGCTTCCGGTGGTGATTTGATTTGGAGGAGACTCGGCCCAATTTGGTGGCCGAATCTCTGAATTTGAATTGAACTGGAATCAACAAAAAGGTCCGAATCAATTCGAAGCGCTCTGAATCTTCGGAACAGATTCAGAGAGCTTTGATGATTTGGGCAGTCCCCACCTGCTGCAGGAGGGACTTGGAGCCAGACTCCATGCC
>NW_017728995.1:11569258-11570515 GCF_001723915.1 Gavialis gangeticus
CCCTCTCCCCAGCCCCCCCCTACAGCTGCCCCACCTACCCCAGCTCTGACCCTTTAAGAAAAAAACCCAAAAACTAAACCTCCCCTGGGCTCACCAGCTTCTGCAGCAGCCTTGGGACATTGTGGGGCTTGTGCAAGAGCTCCCCACATGGTAGGAGGTGGTGGAGGGTAGTGGGGTTCCCCCGCCATGGGGCAGGAACTGGTGACTTCAGATATTTTTTCTTAAAGGGCCGGAGCTGGGGTGGGCTTGTGCAGAGCAGTGATCACCCCCCCTCCTGGCAGCACCTGGTGAGTCGGGGCTTCTTTATTCAAAGTGCTGGGGCAGGCAGAGCAGCCATTGCCAGGCTGGGATATCAGGCAGGAGATGGGCCTGGGTGACTCGATTCGGGACAGTGATTTGAATCACCAAATCGAATCACTGTCCCCCGAATCGGCCGTACCCAAATCCAAAGAGAATACTAGCTGCTTCGTACAGGCCTAACAGATAAGGTCATCTGCACTACTAAGTACCATGGCAGACCTGCATTAGGATAAGACAGCAGAAACACCATCAATGCAGTGAGGTATCTGCAGTGGTGCTATTTTGGTCTCAGTCGTTCAGTCTGAAGAAAGCTTCTAACATCCATGGCTTCAGTAGCTTTAAACCACTCCACAAACAGGGTCATAAAGTTTGTGTATATGATTTAGATCCAGATGCTATAATAGTAATTTCTGAGGGGCTGTGTTAACTCCATGATCTGGCCAGAGGTTAGACAAGTTGTTTCTGTTTCCTTAGCCAACCAGGGGTCCCTCTAAACAATATTAGTCTTATTATGGGTTTTTTTATTTTAATTCTATATGGGTAGAGGTGTGTGGGAGCCCACCTCCCACACTCTGTGAAAGTTCTGAGTGGGGACCAGCAGGGAGAAAGCTACCAGACCCCAAGAAGAAAATAGCTGGCCTGGGAAGGGCCACAGGAGCTGCTCACCAACAAAGAGATGCCTCGGTGGTGTCAGAAGACCAGGAGATGGGTCCCGCACTGTTTCATAGTTTCATAATTAGTAGGGTTGGAAGGGACCTGAGCAGATCATCAAGTACAACCCTCTGACATGGCAGGAAAGAGTACTGGGGTCAAACGACCCCAGTAAGGTGATTGTCTAGCCTTATCTTAAAGACCCCCAGGGTAGGAGCCAGCACTACTACGCTTGGAAGTTGGTTCCAGATCCTAGCCACCCTACAGTGAAGTAGAGCCTCCTGATGTCTAATCTCAATTTACCCT
>NW_017728995.1:11571163-11571845 GCF_001723915.1 Gavialis gangeticus
CCTGCCTCTAATGAACCCGTGTTGGTTGCCACTAAGCATGAAATCCCCTGCTGGCCCCTCGTGGACATGTGCCAAAAAGCTTACCCAGGATCGAGGTAAGACTAACTGGCCTATAGTTCCCCGGGTCCTCCTTCCTCCCTTTTTTGAAGATGGGAACCACATTGGCCCTCTTCCAGTCCTCTGGCACCACACCAGAGCACCATGAGTGCTCGTAAAGCCATGCCAGGGATCCCGCAATGACCTCAGCTAATTCCCTCAGTGCTCTGGGTGGAGATCATCCAGACCAGCTGATTTAAATAAATCCAGTCCCTCCAGGTGTTCCCTGCCCCTTGATATAGGTGCACCTCCCCTGGGCCTGAGGGGGACCCAGTAGGGGGGCTGATCCAGTCCCTGCTCAGGAAAATGGGAGCAAAGAAGTCATTTAATAGGTTACCTTTGTTGTCTGGTGTGAAGACCAAATTTCCCAGAGAGTCTTCCAGGGGCCCCATGTTACCCGGTACCTTCTTTTTGCCCTGTATGTATTTAAAAAAGGACTTCTTGTTGTCCTTGATCCGGGAAGCTAGTCCCAGTTCCATCTCCGCCTTGCCCTTCCTGACTGCCCCCCTGCATCCCCAAGCAACCACAGTAGAGTCCTCCCTGGTGATGGCCTCTCCCTTCCACTGGGTGTATGCCTCCCTTTTAG
>NW_017728995.1:11572406-11589982 GCF_001723915.1 Gavialis gangeticus
AGTCTCTTTCCCCTCGACTGCCTTGTATTCTAACCCAGAGCACTTCTGTGTGCCCCTCCTCTGACTCTGTGCTATTTGATGAAGATATGTATTCCTCCTTTATGTAGAGCTCCATACCCCCGCCTTTCCTCCCTGTCCTGTCCCTCCTGTACAGCTTATAGCCCTTGATATTCACTGCCCCGTCATGTGTTGGGTCCCACCACGTTTCAGTGAGCCCCACTATGTCTGGGTTGGTGTCAGCTAGCAGGAGGATAAGTTCTTCCTGCTTGTTTCCCATGCTACAAGCATTGTGTAGAGGCATTTGAGGCCTCCTGAGGATGTGTGCACTTGCCCCCTTATCTCAGCATTGCCCTGGCCCCTGTTGCTTACCTGTGTATATGTTCCACTCATTGGTCTAGGCTGAACAGTACTTGTGGGTGCTGCTTGGTTTAGCACTCCAAGGCTTCTTCCACCCTCATCTTCCCCTTCCCCCAACAAGCCTAGTTTAAAGCCTGCCGGAGGAGATCCGCCAACCTAGAAGAGAACACACGCTTACCTTTAGGGGAAAGGTGGAGAGGTGAAAACTGTCTCTGGCACGCTTTAAAATCATGTACTGGCTGCATATGGGGGGGAGGGGGCAGTCAGCTGCTTCCAGTTTGGCCAGAAGTCAAAAACCAGCTTTAAAAGAAAACTGGCAAACAGCTGTGAAAGCTGTGGAAGATCAGCACAGGAGCAGGTAATCCGGGGAAGATGGGCAGTGGAGCAGGCAAGCTGGGGAACACTGGCAGCAGAAATACACCGGGAAAAAATGGCATTAGCCTGCAGATCAAGGAGAAGGAAGTAGCTGGCAGAGGGACTGAGACTGGCCTGGCATAAGTAGTGTACCTTAGAGAGGGGACAGATGCCAAGCAGTCTGAGGCCAGTCACCTGGAGATGGGACTGGCACAATGGGACACTCACAACATTACCCAAGGAGTCATACAATCAGAAATAAATACATGTACAAGAAAACAAATCATGAGTTCTTTAATACACTCTCATTTATAAATTATAATAGGACTTTATTAAGTTAATTGAGTGATTATGAAATTCACCTAAAACACTTTGAGACAATATGGCGTGCCACCGGGGTGAAAGGGGACATAGGAGCCCTGAGGAAACTGCCATCAGTCTCACCTGAAATTCTTAATATTAACTTGTAGGAACCTCCTGGTCTAAATAGATGCTATCAAAGTTGTGGCAGCAGAGAACGGCAGTCTAACAGAGAGGTGTAGACAGTAAGACCAACACTGGCTGTGAAATGAGCCCAGTAGGCGAAGGTTAAAGTATTAGTAGATCGGGTTGCATGCTGCTAAGAGAGTGGCAGTTACAGGGTGGAGATGAAGATGACAAAGATATAAAGTAGACACTTGGTTTTCTTTTTGGCTAATGGCTATATATAAATGTAACATGGCAACATGTGGCTGATTGGGTATTATTGATTGGACTGGTATTTTACATACAGTCTTTCATGTACGTGGAAATACATTGAGATTCTCAAAATACACTGCAATGTTCTCAGGTAGGTCTGTCATTACTATTTCTATATTACTGGCAATCAAAAGACTTTTTATATTTGTTAAAGTCACGAGTCCTTTTTCAAGCGAAGGACTACAGAATGCTCCCTGATAAATTACTGAAGCACATGCTTATTTTTGAGAGTGTGAGTATTTCCAGTGGTTTCACTGGAAGCAGTAATAGTAGCAAACAAGCTCAAAGTTTGACATGTTTTCCCAGCTTTGAACATTTAAGTTCTTAAAAAGAAAAAAAGACAGAAACTGAAAAGATTTCTGAAGGTTGTAAGTAAAATGGTAAGAGGTTTGCAAAATAAGCAAAGAGCCACCAAGGCCAAATGAGAAACTTGAACATGGTCAGTTTAGAGAAAGAAAAACTGAGGGGAAATGTGTAAACTTCCTGCAAATACATAAAGCTACATTATAGGGAGAAGAGAGATTAATTGTTTTTATTTATCTGCAAAGATAAACCAAGAAGTTATGGGCTTTATAACTACTAGAGCAATTAAGAACTGGAACTAGACGGTAAGAGAAATATCCGACATGCAATATGACAATACGTTTTTTCTAAAGGAAAAATACCATAATGTAATTGGAATGAACTTTACAAACTCAGATAGCTGTAACAAAGAAATGTGATGGTGATAACAGAGCATTCATTTACTGTTAGATTGCCAAAGACTTTAGTCATTTAGGCAACAATTATGTAGGTATAATATGAGGATATTAAAAAGAAATTAGAATTATCCATATTTTAGTATTATCTTTTTTTCTTGGTTTTCTAGAAATGCAGTAGTGCCACTGTAGCCAAGTCTGATAGTTCCCATTATAAGAACCTATTATCAGTTGCTTCTAATTATGCCATATATTTAACTTTTGAGTAAAATTTTCCTGATAGATGCCTGTCTTAGGCTATTTTTTAAAGATATAGATGGAATGGTTCAGTCATTTTGAGAATTAGAATATGAAAAAAACCTTAAAAGTAGAAAAAAATGACTTTCATTTATAAAAATGAGGTTTTCAAGATTTATCATTAAGTATTGAATGTGTTATTAATTTTAACTTTCAATGATTTTCTCTTTAAATGAAAAGCAGCAATATAAGAAACCCTATTTTTATGTGTTGTCAGTGAGAAACCCTGAGAAACAGAGGGGAACCCTCTTTCAAATTTTTTTCAAATGCCAAAGCTGGAAAGAAATAACAAAGAAAGAAAGAAAAAAAATCCTCATTCTGTTTTCCTTTTTTATATTTGAATTTAGCTGAAGGAAAAATATTTCCTTCATAAAAATAAATATAGTTTCCTCCTGTATTTACAAACTCCAAGGCCCTCTGTTATCACTGCTTACTCTGACCCAGTGCCTCAAAAGTACTTAACAGTATAGGCACAAAACTTTCTAGGAATCTCCCTAAAGTAATAAACAAGATTTCTATTCCAGAAAAATCTTGATTGGTTGATAGAGATATGGGCAGATTTAGCATTTTGAAAAGGGGGCTGTGGGTGGTGTGCATCATCACATATAATACAACACATTTTTCTCTACTTAAAGAGAAACTAAAAGTGTTGCTAATATAGTAGGGGCCCAGTGCTATATTATTGAGTTTAAGATCAAAGCAAAACCAAATATAACTTTATTGGAATGTATACTAATATGCTATGTTATATTTTAAGTTAAAATATATATACCCCAAATATGCTCTACTTCATTAAGATAATTGGTGACTGTCAAATTAGCCAGCTCTCTCAGAGTGGACAGTGAAATACTTGATGCATCTGCCCTCCCCCATATCTGCCACTGCAAAGAAATCTTTGCCTTAAAATTATTGCCTATATGAAATTTTCTTTTAAGAATAGTGTGCAGCTCTAATATTCTGGGAAATTATGATAACATGTACTTGTGTAATGCCTTTTCTCCAATCCAAGGAGATATATTTCAACTGCATGCTTTAGCCCCCTCACTCCTCCCCACCATGGCAACACTTCCTTTCTAACTTTGGGAATGACAACTGATTAAAATGACCACTTGAAGCTTATACTTTCTAGGTAGTCAAAGCTGAACAGCAAGTATCTGTCCTAGACTTAGTCAAGCACATATTTACAACATTAAAAGCTACGCACTCTTTGTGGAGAGTGTATGACGACATTCCAGTTTCTGTCTCTCTCTTGACTTCAGTACAGTTACTTGATACTAGCTAAATCAGTATAATTACTACATTATCAAGATAGCTATTTACTAAAGTTACAGACTTCTCTTAATTTTAGGATTAATTTATTCTCCCATGAACTAGATGACCGTATGTGGATAATGCAACTAATTATGTAACTTTATTTTGTTTTTTGATCATGCTCTTTTTTTGCTAAGTTGTTAGTTGCATGACAAGAGCCCTGTTTTTATAGTAAGTTGCTTGTGCCTTTATAACAATATTTTAGATTTCTTACCACAATACATTACAATTTTGATTTTATATTTTCCTGCTGTCTTTAAGGTTTCTGATTATATGTATTTTTAAGACCATCATCATATTCTGCTTTATTATGATGCAAATATATTCATTTTTATGAATCTTTTGGGATGATTTTGTTTATCATAAGAACACTATACCACCTTTCCCCATCTCTGCAGCAGATGAGTGTTTTGGGGTTGAACCGCATCGTAAAAAATATAGTGTTATACATTCTCTCTCTCTCCTGTGCAGTTGCATTAAAGGGTGGCTTGTGTGTCTTGAATTTAGTATACATGCCAGATGAAGAGGCGGTATAAGATAGAGGCTTTTAGACTGCTGGCACAGAAGAGAGAAGGCAGTGCACTCATTATTGTTATGCAGATTTGCATAGCCAAGTAGGGCTAAAAGGGCAGTCAGCTTCTCCAAAAATACTAGGAAAGCATATCGTTGCAATAAAAAACACTTAACAGTATTGAATACCCCTTCACTCTTAGAGCACTGGCAGCATTCACATGTTTAACAGGGATTCTTTTATTATACTGAATGTGAACCTTTGCACTTAACAGTTTACTTACAGGGTTCCAACAGGGCTATTGTCTCCGTGGCTAAAACATCGTCTTTCCTTGAATACCAAGCATTTCTGTCATAGATGCGGTTTATGTTTACTTTCTGGACTTGATTCTTCAATGACAAATTTCTTTGATGTTGGCCTGAAGACAGCTGTAATTGGGAAGCTCCATGCTCAGGGCAGCTGTGTGACACCTGGGGCAGCACTGGCAATCTCAATGCTGATCACAGAAACACAATCAGTTGCCACTGTGATTGAAGCTATTTTTTCACCCCCACAAAGGTGGTGCCTGGAGCTGTTGCCTCCTCTCAGTTATGCTACTGCTTGGGCATATCAGTCAAATTAGTGGGGATTTAAAATACTGCAGAAACTATTACTGAGCAAGGTGTTTATTTTGTCAATATTGAATAAAGTGAGGTAGCATCCTATGTCAGTACATATTTTTATGTCTGGGAGACACGTGTTGACTGTGGATATGTATTTACATTTGTTTTACACAGTATGGGCTTCACTAACTGTTTACAAAAAGAGGAAACAGCTGCTGAACTGACCTCCATATTTTAGGTCTTTGCAACAGCTGGCTTTCTCACGGATCTAGCAAAGAAGGACATGGGCCGAAAGTGGGTCTAAGCTATCTCCACTCTCCTCTAGGGGTTACTTTGTACCAGGCCAGACTTACATACTGGAAGAGACTATCGCAGCAGCAAGGGACTCCAGCTACCCCCCTTGCTCCAGTCACAGTTGTAACTACTTAGGCAGGCTCTACACAGCTTTTGAATGACCCCACACAATTTCTTGGGCAGCTACAGATATCTTTGATCATTTTTTTTAAATGAAGTAAATATTTATGACTGTGAATGAGGTTTTGGCCTCCTGTTTGGGAAGGGAGAGTATGGTCATGTGATGCATCTTATCCTCTTGCATAATGTCATGGGAATTAATTCTTTTTCTGTTTAAATTTAAACATTTATCAGCAATTGAAAAATTCAGTTATAGAACATGCAGTACTCTTAGGGGAAGGACAGTGGGCATTGCAGTATGTTTTACTGTTTCTCAGCTCTGTTTGCTTTGTTGCTTAACAAATACTAGAAGTGCCATTCCATCTTGAAGAGTTTTAGTTCCCAGAGCTCTCACTGATTTTTCTTCTCAATTTGCTCAAAGCTGAGGCACTTAAATTCTCACATACAAACTCTGCAGAATTATTTTCAATGAGCTAACCTCTCATCTTGGTTGTGCTACTGTAAGTCCAGTGTAGCTAACCTTTAAGTCAGTGGAATTACTCGAGGTTTGGACCATTGTAAATCAAGGCAGAATTTGGTTCAATGGATGTGAGTTAAATATATTTGTTCAGCAAACAGATGAACGTGTCTTTCAAAGCTGTTCAGGTCCTAGGTATCAAAAACACCATGGAGAATATTTAATTTTTTACCCCCATTTTGTCAATGTTGAATTAATAATGTCCTTATGTTTCTCTGTGTTTTTTTCTTTATTTGAGGAGCATCTGTATGGCATGGGCTTCATATCTCATTATATAACAGAATCAAATGGTAAGAAAAGATCTGAAACACTGGGTTTTACATTCCATGTGAAAATCCAGCTACTAGATACCATAGAATTTTAGACCGGGGATAGACAGTTTCTGCCCTGAGTGAATGAATGAAATCTAGGGTGATAATACCAAATAGATTAAATTAATGGTAAATTTGAGTGGTGTTGACTAGATTAAAAACATATTAGTAATACATATTCTGCCTATCAAAGATATAGGGGAATCATTTGTACTAAATACACAAGTTTATTGTGTATGGAACTGATCAAAATACAACTAAAAATCTTTAAAAATAGAAGTACCTCCCCCTGTGTAGCTATACATATGCATCACGTATTTCACTGTCCACTCTGAGACAGCTAGCTAATTTGACAGTCGCCAATTATCTTAATGAAGTAGAGCATATTTGGGGTAAAGTCTGTTTCATTTTAAAATACTTTATTCATAGATTTTTAGGCTACAAGGACCCATTATATTTTTTTCCAAACTGATCCCCCGCATATATAGACCACAGTATTTTACCTGTTTACGTCTGTGTTAAGTCCTATAGCTTCTCTTTTTCCTTAATTTCCTCAAAAGTTTGCACAAAACTTGTTAGTCACCAACAGAATACACCAAAAATACTTCAAAATAGCACTGATACGCCCCATCATTTTCACTTAAAAGAAACCTGACCAAACAAAATACAAAGCAAACAAGCAATCATCAAAACATAAAATAAATAAGTAACCCAATAACCCACCCAAAAACCCAATTCCCCCTAATATTTTCCCATAATTTAGAAGACTAATAAACAAGTAAAATAGTAATGTCCCTAAAGTAACTCAATTTCTGGCATCAGCTATATATTTCAGTTTAAAAAGGTAATTATGTATCAGATATTCAGCAGCAGTGCACTGGAGATGCATAGGGGGTGCACATGCAGCCCCTGAGATTGGCCTTGCACCCCCTGGGAAGTACCAGACACAAAACTGGAAGCGCCAGAGGAAGTTGCTGGTTTCACCACTGTTTTTTCCAGGCTCAGTGATCAGCCACTGGGGACCTACCCCCCCTCCCCCCATTGGCAATCTGGTGCCCCCTGCCCCAGACTTGGGAGGCACCAGTCACCCATGAGTCAGTGTCAGATGAAGTTCTATCCCCACTGAAGTCTATAGATGACTTTGATAGGAGAAATGTTAGCTCAACACTGATGCTTTTGAAAATCCAACCCTACATACTTTGGCCAATATTTTATAAGTAGAAATGATAAAAAGTACCGTATATTCTAGTTAAAGAATCATAGACTTATAGAAAATTAGGGTTGGAAGGGACCTCAGGAGGTAATCTAGTAGTTTAACCCCTGGCTCAACACCAGACTGTCCCTAGCAATGTCATCAGCCAAGGCTTTTTCTATCTGGGTCTTAAAAACCTAAAAGGAGAGAAGTTTCCACAGCTTCTGTGGGTATTCTGTTTCAGTGCTTCACTATCCTCCAGTAAGAAAGTTTTTCCTAATATCTAACCCAAACATCCATGGCTGCACCAAGCCTTGGCATAAGATCAAAGTTTCAAGTGAAATGTATGAATTATAGCACACTTTATTAATTTTTTAAAAGAAAAAGACAGGGAGAAGAGAAAGGGATTAAGTAGAGATTGGTATTTGTTTGGAGTTATACAAGCCAGTTTTGCACCATATTAAAATATATATATCCCCAAGGCAGTGCAGTTAGTGAAAGGCATTTGTCTCTAAGGCAGTGTGTAAATGAAATGAGAGGTCTGTGTGCATGACACTTTAAAGTGGTCAAAATGCTTTTGCACCACTTTAATGGTGTCTGTGTTTGCATACCTCGGCGGTGTATTGCACATCAATTCCAGCCGCTGTAGGAAATTTGGCAGCGTAATGTTCCTTAAATGACTTGGGGCGCAGCAAATTAAAATTCCTTCAAGAAGTTTTAGTTTGCTGCTCCTACAGCTGCAGAGTGAAGCACTGGGTTCTGTGCAACTCCATGGCTCTGCAGGAAGCCCTGCAGGCAGCCCGGGAAATCAGCTTCACCCAAGAAAAGTGGTGAGCCTGATCTTTTTATTTTTTCCCCCTGGAGCCTGCCTGCCTGAGCTGTGCAGGGGCCTCCACAGCTGCGATGCCTCTTGGGATTGCCCAAGCTGGATGCCTGTGGGCAGGTGCAGCCTGGGGTGGGGGGGCTGTTGCTGCCATGGAGGGAAGCAGTCCCCCTCCCCCACAGCTCAGGGACCACGCCGCCCACTGGCAGCTCACCCTCCCCTACCTGCCAGTAAGTCAGTGGAGTGCGTGCATGACATGGAGGTTTAATCAGCCCTGAATTGAAATGGTGTTTTTTAAAACCCACCATTTCAATTTAAGGCCCCCATTTTGTCTATACATGCTGTAATTGTCCTTTTTTGTGGAGACTAGGAGACTAGGTTTTCTATCAAAGCACACTAGAGGGCACATCATTATGCACAGACTATCAACAGTAACTGCAGAGAGAACTGTGAAAGATTGGGGGGGGGTTCTGTTTCTTTCTTTTTCAAAACTGCTGTGGAATATCCAGGTAACAAGTAAAAGGAGTAATGAATGGAGATGAGCAGAACATAATCTTTCAAATAAAAAAGTATCTTTTAATCAAAGGCACAAATAAATAATGGGGGAGAGGGGGAAGAGACTTAGAATAGTTAGAGAAAGAGGAAAAAAAGGAAGTTGAAGAACAAGATTTTCAAAGCACTTCCAAAAGTGCCCCCCCCACGCTATTTCTTGAAATGCTGGTCTGAACATGCATGCTCCTGCATTTGTGAATACATATCAATTCTACACTTATAAATCCCTGTAGGACTATCTCCAGGGGCCTGTGTTCTCACCATCTGTAGCTGTCAAAAGTAGTAATATAAAATGGGAAGTAAGAAATGTTGCTCTAAGGTTAAAAAAGTCGTTCCATTTAATACAGTACGATAATTCCATGGCATGTCTAGAACGCCGAACTTTTTCTCATTTGCCTTTTATACTTCCAATTGATGTGAAACAATAATAATTTGTAGAGTTACTTTCAGCAAAGCTGCATTGCAGCTAAATGAGATGTCATTGGAGAAAGTTGTTTGGTACTGACATGAAAGGATTTTCCTTCCTTTATAAATATAGTATAATAGCGAAAACCAGTTTCTGTGTTGAGAACATTTACCCAATCTTTGTGGACGAGGCTTTCCGGGTATAGACCGCTAGCTCATCGATAAGTCTCAGCGTAACCTAGACTTCCTCTTGTACAAGTTGATTCAGCATATAGAATATGCTAATTGTTATTTGGGAACTGAGGAAAGTCTGTAAAAATAAATAAATAAATAAAATAAATACTCCATTTTTTTTTCAATGTCTAAGGAGGATATCTCTCCTTAGACATTAAAACTTCTGTAGCCCTAAGTGGCTGAGAGAATTTCTCTGATCATTTAGTAAGGACCCAAAGTGTGGCACTTACCTCAACACCTTCACAGGCTTTTAAGAATTTTGCCCTTGAGGATTATGAACACCATGGGGGACTGTTTTCCTCCATGTGAACGTACTGTGTTCACTAACTGCAGCCGTATCCATTAGTACTAATGGGAGAGTTTGTCTGTAGTTCACACCAGGCATGCAGAGAAAAGAACAGGCCTTTAAGTCTATATTGTCCTTCAGGGTAAGATTCTTAATTCTCCTCCTGCATAAATTCTTCATGGGCACAGAGAATGCTGACCCTGCACCATGGGGATGGATCATGGGGATTAATAGCACTCATTTATAAGTTGAACACCTAAGAGCTAAATTATGCCCAAGACTGCTGCATTATTAATACTGTGTGTAAATATGCTCTGTAGTATTTTTTTTAACCTCAGAGTGATATAATCGATAGTCTTTTTGAACACCAGGACACCCCAGCAACTATGGCTGCATATTCACTTGTCAACAGTCTGATAAGCAGCTCACTTCAGTAAAAAATGTATTACATAGATCCCTGGGAGCCACAGCATGCCACCTGGTATAAGAACTGGGTGGTATTATCCAGAAGATTGCCACACTGTTTGTGCACTCAATGTTGCAGATTCCAAGGTTCAGATTGTTCAGAAAGGTCAATTATAAGACCACTGAACTCAATTCAAATCTTTCCATGCTTCCACTGGAGCATATGGAAGCTTGATTAGGCTGAACCGTTTTGGTTAAATGTGCATTTTTGGATATATAACAGAACACAACTTGATCTCCAGGTTACTCTCCCTGCTTTTCCTTTTAAACTAACAAAAGTTGCACCGTTTCTGAAATGCAAATGCCTCACCTGCAGTGCCCAGAAGCATTCCAGAGGGAGCTACTTAAGCCTCCTGACCAGAAGGGCTGTCACTGTGAAACATGGCCCTTCAGTGAGGTGGGAAAAATGGGATAAAATTATCAATTCGTTCATGCCATTTCTTTAAATCTCTTTAGGTCTTTAGATTTTCAGGTTTGCTGAGTTCATTTAAACCACTGCAATTTGTTGCCATGACCACCCGTTTCAAAGCCTTCAGCAGAAGTGACAAAATTAAAGCTTCCCCTAGTGTGTTCTGCATGCTAACTTTTGACCTAATTTCCAAAAGAAAAGAAAGAAATAGTCTTTAATATATATACATAAGTAACACAAATGCAGTACTAACCAATTTCTGCCAAGAGCTCTGAAATAATGCCAAACTATTTTGAATGGAGCTAGCTTGGTGAGGAATATTTGCAAATTGTTTACTAGCTTTGTGTGAATTAGATCCTGTGCAGAGTGAGCTAAGTAGAATTTATATGCTGTTTACATTTCTATTCTGTCGCTGCAGATAATGATCTCACATCCTAGCAGCGTACACAGAAAATGACAGCTAATCTTAAAATACTCATCCATGCCCAGTTCTTCAGTGAATCTTATGTAGTTGGATTGTAAGAGTCTCATTATAGGCAAACCAAGTTCCCAAACTAATTATGGCTTTAAAACTGGTCTGCTTATTTGCAATTTGTCTCTGCTTTATAAGCTTGAGGCTCTTGGAAATATGTGTAGGTAGCCTGACAGAATCAGATTCACAGTATGACTAGACGTCACCATACAGTAGGAATATTATAAGCCTTACTTTGATAGCAGTGCTGTCTTCATAACTGAACTTACCTATACCTTCATTGTGAACATGCAGACCTAAGGAAGGGCATTTTGTACGCAAAAACTTGGGAGGCACTTGGGAAAATAGATTTCTGTATATCTGTTATTGTAAAATTTGATAAGTAGGCATAGTTGAAATGTCAGATATAATTTTGGGGTTCCCACATCAGCTCCAAATACACATGCAGTTACCTCTCAGTAAGAACTTTTGGAAGTGGGGATCACGCAAATTAAATATCACTAGTTATATCACTAGAATCATAGAAAGTTAGGGCTGGAAGGGACCTCAGCAGGTCTGTCCAGTCCCCTAGCTCAAAGCAGGACCATCCCCAACTAGATTATCCCAGCTAAAGCTTTGTGTAACCAGGTTTTAAACACCTCCAAGGATGGAGAGTCCACAGCCTCTCTGGGTAACCTGGTCCAGGGTTTTACTACCCGCCTACTGAGAAAATTATTCCTAATATCTAACCTAAACTTTCCTTGCTGTAACTTGAGACCGTTGCTCCTTGTTCTGTCATCTGCCGCCACTAAGAAAGTCAAGCTCCATCCTCTTTTGAAACCCCTTTTCAGGTAGCTGAAGGCTGCTATTAAGTCCCCTCTCAGTCTCCTCTTCTCTGGACTAAATATGCTTAGTTCCCTCAGTCTTTCCTCATAAATCATGTCCGCCAGCCCCCTCACTGTTTTTGCTGCCCTCCCCTGGACTCTCTCCAATTTGTCTGCATCCTTTCTGTAGTGGTGCATGGGATTGTTTTGTCCTAAGTGCAGGACGTTGTACTTGTCCTTGCTGAACCTCGTGAGATTCCTTTTGGGCCAATCCTGCAATTTGTCTAGGTCACCCTTTATCCTAGCCCTATGTTGCAGTGTATCTACTACACCTCCCAGCTTGGTGTCATTCGCAGACTTGCTGAGGGTGCACTCCTATGTCATTTTCCAGGTTGTTGATGAAGACACTAAACAAAACTGGCCCCAGGACTGACCCCTGGGGCACTCCCCTTGATACCAGCTGCCAACTGGACATCGAGCCATTGATTATTACTCTCTGAGCCCAATGCTCCAACCAGTTTTCTATCCACTCTGCAGTCCATTCATTCAGCCCATACTTCCTTAGCCTGCATGCGAGAATCTTGTAGGAGACCATATCAAAAGCCTTGTTAAAATCAAGGTATTCAGCTATCAAATGCAGTACAAGGGACAACTTATGTACAATAGCTGCAATATAAAAACATCCATGACCTTGAAACTTCTGCACTTTGAAACAATATATTTGAAATATTGTTTGGTTGAGATGCTGTTCACTAAATCAGTTTCCTTCCAAGAAATATAAGTCTATTTTGAGAAATGTGAATCTATTTTAACAAATGTTATTTGATATAAAAAAAATAATGCGGAGTGATGTAGACTTTGTATATTTTTACAATGGATTCTTACAGCTGATCGCGTAGTCTTTCCAGTGCAACTTCAATGTTCAGCAGTTCTCCAATAAGCAGTTTCCCACTGAACACTTGCCCACTTGTGGAAAAAAAGAGTTTCATTTTTAAATCCTCCATAATTTTACAAAGTAACATAGTCAATACCCAATTAAACATCTAGCCCTTTAAATCCATCCTATTCAATTCGGAGCTTTGCCTGAAAAAGGACTGCAGGATTTCACCCTTACATTTTTATTTTACAAAAATACTATTAGGAACAATCACATTTTCTCTTATCTGTCTCTTAAACATCTAGTTTTAAGCTTTTTAGGAAAAAAAGTTCTTAAGAAAAATCAATAAGAAAAGAACATTTCACCAACTATCTCCCCATTTCTCCCTCTGTAGTAAGACTTTTGTAAAACCCAGCTGCTATATTATTTATCCAGACACTCCAACAGAGTAAGCATGGAAGAAAGGTAAAAGCCTTGTGATGTGCAAGCATTCGGTGTTAGCATCATGCAGGGAGAAAACTTACTGTGAACTGCCTGTTTTCAGCGCTTCTGTGTAAAGTCTTCCAGCTTGTACACACTTGAAAGCTCTTTCAGATTAAAGTAGACCGTGCACTTGAAGAAGAATAGCAGTTCTTGAGTAGCTAAGTGTGTGGACAGTCTTATTTTGATGTAAAAGGTCTTTATTCCTGTTCAACCTTAATCTGCTAAACTGAAACATGACACTGTTTCTGACCAGCTACTTTCAAATAACTTTACGTGTAGGGTTTAGCATGTGATTTTTGCTTTGTGATTCCTACCTATTAAAGAACAGCCACAGAAGCGGAAAACCTGGTTTACTTGTATGATATTGAGGTGTTATATTATATTTTAACATGGAAAAAAAATGCTTCTCTTGGGTATGATTTGCAGGAGGCAGAAGCTTGGCTCTGTCCTTGCAATTTTAACTATGGCACCTCTGTAGCTTTCAAGGGTTCCATTGTCACAAGGTCTGAGGAAGATATGAAAGAGTTGGATGCGAATGACAAGGAGATTAATGGGCCTAAGAGCCCCAGGGAAATCTTTAGCTGTTTTACTTCAAGGTCTTAAAACTCATTTTGCACTCTGCCTCACAAAAGAAGCTGATGTCTACTTTGGATCACAAGATTTTCTTTGTGATAATCTAACTTTTGGGACAAAAAACAACAACAATAACAGTAAATAACACAACTGTAAATATGATTGTTTTCCACTAATTAGTGGAGTATAAGACAAAACATTTAGTACGTTTCTTTTTACAGTCTTTTGCCTCTGGATATAAAGTCAAGAGCTCTAACATTTTTTATGTATTCCTAAGAAAGAACTCTTCTGGGTTTTATCATTCTTCTGACTTCATCTCAGTCTCTCTGATATGCAAGAAATACTTGACCTTGCTATCTTTCACTTTGGCCATTCAAACATCAAACTACATACATACTGAAATAATTTGTATTGGAATTTCTTTATACTTAGAGTAACAAATAATGTGCACATTTCCTTTTGTTGCCAGTTCAAGACTAGGAGTAAATTATTTTTTTCTCCATTGAAACTAATAGAGCAAAGGTAATTTATGCCAGCACTGCATCTGACCTTTACATTTTAATGGCACCCTTCACTGCTTTACATACTAGTTAAAGGAAAAGAGAAGTAGTTGGCCATATTAGTCTCTAAGCAGTCACTTGGTCTCTGAGGCCCCTGGCAGATGTTACTTCCATCACACAACAGACAATAGCATTCGATAGAAACTGTCATATTATGTGACCTGTTTCATGTTTAAGAGGCAAGCTATCAAGAGGCAGGAGAAAAAGCATCTTGGGAACATGGCCTGCCAGTGCTTCCCTGCCAGCAAGGGCAGCTGGAGAGCTGCTACCAGGGGCGGTCATCCCTTTCTGCATTTGTGCTGGGAATGAGAAGTCAGCTGGGCTCCCGCTGGGTGAAGGAGATGCTCCCCAACCCATGAGCAGATCCAGGGAGACCCTGTGAAGGGTGAGGGTGGGGGGGAAGGCGCAGGAGAGGCAGGTCTTAAATGCTCCAGGGGCTGTATGGGGTGTTTTTGTGTATGGGCTTGCCCTAAGGTTTCTGTCCACAGGTTTCTGAACAAATTCTCTCTTCCGTCTCTCCTATCAGACAATTAAAGCATGCCACTTAGATGTCAACCTGCTCTGCCTTCTGCTTAGTTAAGTGTAACTTAATAGGTAGATTCTGTACCACTGAACTCATAGAAGGTATTTCTTAATATAGTCTCATGCCACAATGTAATATATGAAATAAAATCAGTAAAGCTTGTTTTTTTAGGGTTAAGAGTATAACTTTATCAATAATTCACAAAGAATAAATTATTTGATCAACCTTTCTTCCTTTCTGTTAAGAGAACATTCTCAGTTTCTTCAAATGTAGCTATAATTTATGGCTTTTAGTTAAATTTTTAAGACTGCATAAATCAGGCCTAGTTCTCTGCAAATATTTGATATTCAAGACCTGCCTTTTATTTATAGATATATTAACCATGCAGTATCTGACTGGGCGCATATGATTGAATTTCTGTTTCTAATATCATATGGATAAACACAAACTAGACTTGGACATTCAGTTGTCTGAATGTTTGAACATACACAAAGGTGAACAAAGAAGGCTGAAACATGGTTGAAATGAATAATTTTAAATCAAAGTAAGTAATTTCTGAAGCAAACTTGTACTCTTCTTTCACGTCTCTTTATAAGTGAGAGCTAGTAGCCCAAATCTGCTTTAGACATGTAAGCTAAATGCATTTAACCAACATGTAATTGAGGAATCAGTACATTTGAAACTCTACTGTTACACAGCTTTCATTCTGACCATAATGATACTCTATGCTCTTTGGTTTGTTCCTTTGCTTCTTGTTGATCTAATATCTCCTCTTTATGTACTTAGTTTTCTTTTGTCCCCCGTTGCATTTAGCAGGAAACAGTACCGAATACCAAGGAATGGGTAAGGCAAAAAACTTGGTGTGGCCTCAGGCTATATTATTTTAAATATTGCTTTGGGTATCTTTCAACAAACTTTTAGGATTATGGAAGTATAAAGACCCAGATCCTGCTACTAGTTACTGTTACCTGCATGTGCCAGGCAAAATGGGGTTTCAAAAGACTCCCATTTTAAAGTGCAGGGTCAGGGCATGTACACATACATACATGCACACATGAACACACATACATGCACATGTGTAAGCGTGCGATTGGCCTAGCCATATGTACACTAGCCAGTTCAGCTGGTGTAAACTGCATGGTTTTGCTGATGTAGATCCATGGATCAATACAAAATCATCCCAGGTTCAATGTATAATTTTCCTCTAAATTACCAGGAGTTTTTTCCTTCTCATCTGGATGACAGCAAAGCAAACTGGGCCAGATTTTTCCCTCCTTAAACCCATGGAATGGTAGATACCTTCACTGTTGGGAAAGAAACTCAGTCTTCAAAAGAAAGGAGAATACAGGGATTTTATAAAGATTAATACAGCCTCAGTGATTCGTTTCCTTCAATAGTAGAAACTTTTATAACTTGGGTAGCCCAATTTTTGTATGGATTGTTTTATGCTCATTTGTTACAGATTGCTACCCTAACTAGCAAGCTGGGAACTTCTAAGATGTTAGCACTGTATGTGTTTAGAGGGAACACCAGACTTATGCAGTCTGTATGAAAAGCTAAAACAGAACGCCAACTTGAAATTACTAGCCAAAGCCTGTGAGCCTTAAAGGGAGTCTGAGTCACTGGTAAGTAGACTCTTAAACCTTTAACATGTGTTTGGGGAACGGGCAAAAAGGGGGCGGAGGAGGAGGATTTTTGTTTCTTTAGTTATGATTTATACCAATAACTAATATTATATCAAGCTAATTACTGTCAGTATTCTGGACAGATTGATAAAAAGAGGAAGTTACTGTGGAGGACATGAATACTTTACAAAGCTTATATGAAAAAGTGAAGTTAAATTTGTATTGCATGTTTGAAAGTATGCAGAGCCACTGCTGCAGCTTTACTCTTAAGAGGATTCAAAGCAAGAATTGAGGATTATTTTTGCATTTTAGACAGATTGTCAACTGGAGATTCATTATGTGTGTCTGTCAACTTTGAATTGAATTATTTGAGGAATTTTCATTCCATGGATTGTTTCTTAATCTACAACCTGGTTGAAATGTATTGCAACAACAAAGTATTTCTTCAAAACCTGGAATAAAATGAAGCACAGGTGTATGTAGCAGAAGAGTGTGAAGTAAATAGGTTTTGCATGGTGGTTTGAAGAAATTATATCTAAACTTGAAAGAATTAAAAAACAGTACACTAGATTTAGCTGTTATAATTACTTCATTAAAATGCTCAAGAGGTTGTAATTCAGGTCTTTCATAAAACTGCAATTTGAGTACATTGGAATTATAGTTCCACACCTGGTGATGAAATCTGCTTCTTCTGACTACTAAAACATAATAGACAGATGAAGTGGTAAGGAAATTTCCTATTTATATATCGAATGAAAATTCACAATAGTAGAGGAAGATGAACATTTGTAAGCAGAGTACTAATAATAAGAGTGAGCCTATCCCAAGCCCAAAATTGGGGACAATTTAACTAATAAAAATTTAAACTCCTCCATCTTTTCAGCTTCATCCTCCATTGCTATCACCTGAAAAGTGAGAGGTGCCATGGATAATAATAAGGAAAAAAGCACTATTCTTTGGGCCTTGGCCAAATTTTTATGTTACCATCTGAAATGTCTTTCTTCATAGATGGAAATCTAGGTGCTGTCACTGGGAACTAGGTATTTTCCCTCCTGCAGGAGAAATAAAAATCCACTCTGTGTGTGTGTGTGTGTGTGTGTGTGTGTGTGTGTGTGTGTGTGTGTGTGTGTGTGTGTGTGTGTGTGTGCGCGCGCACGTATGCGCACGTGAGACAGAGGTAGACA
>NW_017728995.1:11594982-11621168 GCF_001723915.1 Gavialis gangeticus
TGTGTGTGTGTGTGTGTGTGTGTGTGTGTGTGTGTGTGTGTGTGTGTGTGTGTGTGTGTGTGTGTGTGTGTGTGTGCGCGCGCACGTATGCGCACGTGAGACAGAGGTAGACAGAGACAGAGAGCCAGTCCTGTGAGACTCAAGTTTGCTACAGTTTTAAAGTGGCAGTATGCTAATTGCCTCAGTAAAGCTCCTAGCTGGATCCCTAATGAACCCGCTGGAACTATGAAGAAAAAATAGACTCCTGCTGCCTGATGGGAGTACGTTGCCTAAAGTCCTTGAATATTGATTATGAGAGACCTCAAAGGGTTTTATCACTGTGAAACTTAATTGCGTGTGAACACATTTAATCAATGGGATTGCATGCATGTGTGGCAAAGGAGGGCAGAATTCTTTTTGTAAAAGTCATTAACAAACAAGCAAAAAGAAAAAAATGCAATGATCCAATGTGCTTGCTCATTGATCAGCCGCCTCTTGGATTTTGCAGGGTAAATATTTTGATAATTCAAGGGGAGCTGAACACATTTGGATCAATCAAGCTAAGGGTCTCGGGGACTAAATCTTTTTTTATGGATGTTAGTTAATACATTAGAGCAGGTGGAGTAAATTCTGGAATTGATTCAACAATGTCTAGGGGACGTTGTTGTTTGAAGGGACTTTGAAATAGAAATGTGGCTAAGCAGAAGTTCCTCCATTTAAAATGTGTCATCTGTGCTACATTTTGAAAATTCCTGAAAACATTTATGCAGTATTATCCCTATATTTTAAGTGTACCTGACACTTTACAAGACAAGTGGTAATCAGATCCCTGGCTTGAACAGTGTACAAAATGAGTCACAAAATACTTCTTCAGAAGAGACAAGGTGCAGAGAAATTGCCAATTAGTTGTTCAATAAAACTGGCTCCTACATTACTTCAGGAAAGAGATAAGCATAGAAAAAAAGTTGATTCTGAAATTATATCACAATAATAGTCAAATATTTGCCTAATTGGATATGGCACTTTTGTGAATAAGAAAAACATAACTCAGCTCTTTATTGTTTAACATAACCTGCAGGTATTAAAAAAAGTTGAGGAAGATAAAGTGTTTCTCTGTCTTTTTTTAAATTATTTTGACACTTCTTATTTTGATTCACTTTTCTGTAAAGAATTATGCAAATGGAGAAAGTCCCCATAATTAAACAAATGCAAACATTTTCCAGAGATATATTGATCTTAATTGCTTTTTGTTGTCACTGTGGAAATTGGACTTGTTAGTACATCTGTCTTCATATGTTCTCTTTTTTACCCATCAGTACTAGTACATTTAATTCACATAACTTCCATTCTGTGGGTTTGATTCAAAATCCATTGATTTTAGTAGAGGTTGAATAGACTTTAAAAGAAATATATACTGAATAATCTCAAGCTAATATTCTGATTGCAAGACATTGTCTCCGTCCTGGGATTTTGTTTTTCCTATCTACTTCAGCAATTTTAAATGTAGAAATAATGTAGTTTATTAGGGCTCTGTTGGCTCTGGATTTAGGATCCATATACCTTGTTCCCAGGAGGGGGGACCCACCCTCAGACCGACCATGACTTTTCCATTCGATAATAGGCAAATTTATTATCAATTAATACATGAATAAAAAAAAAAGAAGAAGCAATACAGACAATCAGTTCTATATATCTACTAGGGCTGTGCGAAGCTTCAGTCCCTGATTCGATTTGGTGGAGATTTGGCCCAATTTGGTTGCTGAATCTCCAAATCTGAATCAAATCAGGAGACCCTTTACTCTCTCGAAATTGAATTGGAACCCTCCAAATCGATTTGGAGAGATTCAGAGAGTCAGACATAGACACAGCTTTAAATGTTTTTTCTACATACCTCAAGGTAGCAGGCAGCTCATGAATGCTGTGACGGTGGGGCAGATGGAGCGGCCCACAGGAGTTGGGTGCATAAGATGGGCTGCTGGTATGCCCTCTGTTCATGGCAGCCTCGGGGACCTTTCAAAAGGGATGGGGATGGGGACCCCTTTCAGGGAGGAGAAGGAGGAACCTGTGAGGGACCCTTTGTTACTCTCAAGTCTCTGCTTTTGTATTCTCCTTCCCTCTAGATGACTCTGGATGACTCTTCATTTGTGGCTATCTCTGGTTGCTTGTCTCTCTGTGGTCACACATTCATGTAGCCTTCCGGGCCTCCTCCAAAACCAGAGCTCAGCCTCCTCCCCCCCACCTTCCAATTGCTCTGGGGCCTTGTTAGGTAGTGCCACTTATCTCATGTTATGGGCAGTATGGCGTATACTCCCTTGTTTTCTAGACTGTGTGTCCTTGTTTGGTTAGAAAACCTGTCTACCTTAAAGGCCGTGATTATGTGTTATGGAATGTCCCCTCAATTCTTAGGCTTTGTAGAAGTAGGGCTGGAAGGGACCTCCAGAGGTCATTTAGTCTAACCCCCTGCCCAGAAGCATGAGAAATACTGATGGTACAACATAGGCTTAGCTACATCTAGATCATTCCCAACCGGTGGCTGTCCAACCTCTTCTTGAACATCTCCAGTGATGGAGAGTCTACACCTTCACTAGCCAGTCTATTCCACTGTCTCACTATTCTCACAGTGAATTGGTTTCCTACTTTACTGTTCATACTCACTATTTTTGCAGTGAATTGGTTTAATAAAAATACATTTTTTCCAGATATCAAATCTAAATTCACTTTGCTGAAATTTCAAGGCATTGGTCCATGTCCTCCTCTGTGCAAACAAAAGGTGCTATCCCTTTTTTAGGCAGCCCTTTAAGTATTTGAAGATTGCTATTATGTCCTCTCTTAAACACCTTTTCTGTTTAAACACCAAGTAAAGAGGCACTATTTACCTCCTGTGTCTTGTACCTCATGTTTCTATTGATGCAGCCTAAAACTGCATTGGCATTTTGGGCAGCTGCATCACACTACAAACTCATATTGGGTCTATGGTCTACAAAGATTCCCAGATCCTTTTTCAACAGAGCTGCCATCCAGGAAGGTTTCTCCCATTTTATATTTATGTTTTTGATTAGTCCCCCTTGCATTTGTCCTTACTGAACTTCATTCTGGTTAGCTGTAGCCCAATTTACTAATCTGTCAAGATCCTTCTGAATTGCACTCACATCCTCTGACATGTTCACAGTTCTTCCCAGTTTCATATCATCCACTGACTTGCTTAAGAAACTTTCTCTTCAGCATCTACATAATTAATAAACACATTGAACAGCACTGAGCTGAGGATAAATCCCTGTTGGACTCTACTTGAAACCTTCTGCCATTCTGACACGGACCCATTAATAATTACCCTTTGCTTACAGCTATTAAGCCAGTTATCTATCCATCTTGTAAATAATTGGCTCAATAATCATATCCATGTGTCCAACCCACATTTCTCTAATTTGTTTATGAAAAGTTCATGCAGAATCTTGTCAAATACCTTGCTGAAGTCCAGACACTCTATCTACACCATTCCCTTCATCCACCCGAGTACTTACTTTATCAGAGGAGGAGATCAAGTTTGTTTGACATGATCTGTTTTTCATAAATTGATGCTGGATGCTTGCAATCAGCCTTTTTTTCCCCTCCAGATGCTTGCAAATGGCCTTCCTTAGGAGAAGTTCCAGTAACTTTCCAAGGTCTGAGGTGAAGCTCACTAGTCTATTTCCCAGGTTCTCCTTCTTGCCATTTTTAAAGAGTGGCACTACATTGGCCCTTTTCCATTTCTATGGTACCTGGTTTGTCTCCCATGCCTTCATGAAGATCATTGCAAAGGATTCCAAGACCTCCTCTGCCAGTTTCTTGAGGACCATGAGATGAAGCTCATCAGGTCCTGCTGATTTAATTTTATTCAGACCCACCAAAAGCTCTCTGACCATCTTTTTTTAATCTCCTTCCTCATCTTGCCTCCTTCTTTATCAAGGCAATCCTTAACAGGTGTCTGGCATGTTAATGTTTTCTATGAAGATTGAGGCAAAGTAGCTATTGAGTATCTCCTCCTCCTTTGCATCTTCTGTAAAGAGTTCCCACTGGCTTGTTAACAGAAGAACCACAGCCTCCTTGATCCTTCTTTTCTGGCCAGCATAGTTATAGAACCTCTTCTTTTTGTCCTTAACCTCCTTCACTAGCTACAGCTTATTCTTTATCTTTACCTTCCTGAATTTGTCCCTGCAGGTTCTTTCTTTTTCCTGGTATACAACCTCGGTGACCTGCCCATTCTTCCATTGCCCGTATGCCTTCCTTTTTCAAGTCAGGCATTTTACAAGCTCTTTGTGCAGCCACATTGGGCTCTAGTCATTATTGTGCTTCCGTTGTGTTAGGACAGTTTCTTGTTGGGCTTCTAATATCATGCCCCTTAGATGCTCCCAGGCCTCCTGGGTGTTTTTATTCTTCATTCTATCCTTCCATTACACCATGCCTTTTCTGTCCTTGAGTCAGATGAAATACACCTTTTTGAAATCTAGTACCCTAATTTTACTGATCTCATGCTTTCCCTGTCTCAGGATCTGGAATTCTAGAGCATTGTGATCGTTTCCTCCGAAGTTACCCAATGAAAATGAAGCTATACCAGGAGGGTTATGCTCGTATTGCTACCTTGGTAAAGTTTTAAGAGTAGCCAAAGTCCTATTTTTTCTGTGCTTTGTGTTCAGTATGCAAAATGTAAATAATAATGTTTCTGCTGTTCAACAGATTGCAGAATAAACCATTTATTTACATGACATATGCAGATACAACAGCAACGGGGGCCAAATAGGAAAAAATGCTTTTAGAAAGAAACATGGAAAAGCAGTAAAGTATGAAACCAATTCACTTACAGGTTTTCAGCAAAATGTTTCAGCCAATTTTGCTAGCATAAACAAAAAGAACTCCCTATCAGCCTGTTCAGCTCTATCATACTACTAAATGCTTGTAGTCTAATATAATTCTACCTGCCTGTGAGATCAGCACCCAGAAAATACACTGGCTTTCTTTTGTTCTAAAGGTCTGATTTACCTCTCATATTAGCACAGGGCTATCTCTGCTAAAGGTAATAACATTAATTTATTGATTAATTGTTGCAATTGACAAGAGAATAAGGCCCAATATAGGTCAGCAATATTAACAGCTTGCTAACTAAACCAACTGACTAATAGATGTTTAGCACTTTGTTGGGGATTCCTTTCTATCTTTTAAATCATCTTGTTTTGAGATTTTCACACATTACAAAGGTTGAAGAGAGAAGGAATAAAATAATGATTTTTTAAATCCCTTGGACAATTATAGAATCCTGTGGACTGTGTATGTGATAGCACCACAAATCTACCTGTTACCTTATTCCTTATACACCAGGTATTGTGAATAACTTCCTCAAACATGTCAGTTTTTATTAAACCATTATATCATGGACCATTCTAACTTGTAGCTTCTATGGCAGCACAGAGGAATAAATCATTCTACATTGTAAAATACACATTTTTATTGTAAAGGATCTAATTAAGACTTTGTTTTCACTATTTTGAAGAGTCCATGCATAGGCGACATGTATAGAGGACATGGGGAGGGGGTACGTACCCCACCTCAGAGTGCTGGATCCCCCCTTGACAGTACTCCAGCTGGTAGCTCTTCCTGAAATTGGCTCTGCTGGTGGCACGTCAGGGGCAGAAGTGCCCACACTTCTGCCACCACCGTGCCTGCATGTGGAAATGCTGGTGCTGCCGTTATGCCACCAGCACACTCAGCAACTGGCTGCTAGGGGATGCCCCTCCTCTCGGTCACTGGCTGGTCATTGGGGGATCCCCCTTCCCCTCTGGTCATGTCCTGCTGGTGCTGTCCAGACTTGGCAGGCACTAGTCGCCCATGAGTCCATGTATTTGAGTTTCTTGGCTACATTGTTTTAAATCTATAATATTCAAATGTAAATATTGAAATATAAACCCTATTTACTGTATATCTTGACATTAGTTCTTAAATCTTTGTTTATGAGAGTGAAATATGTCTGATAAAAAAGTCTTTGCAGTTCATCCTTTCAATAAGACTATTACAAAGCTGTTTGGAGCAAAAATGTAATATTGTGTTGTGTTCAAAATATATATTGTATTGCCTCAGGTGTCCAGAAATGAATTGTAGGACTTTGGAGTTACTTACATTGCAGCTTAAGAATCTTCAAGAATAAAGAGGGGGTAGAGTGAATGTTATGTATTTCTTTTTTTTCAGTTTTACAAGAATATTGAAATAGGTCACTGCAGTTTAGGGGTTTTATTCAACTGAAAGCAGTTTCACCATCACCAAAGCTCTACAGATCTTCTGAGCCATGCATCTTGAGAAGTTCTGTGTTTTAAGAAGGTATCATCTCCTTATGTAGTGACTGTTTAATTTTGGTTATAACAATTACCCCTTATCTACAATTTCTTCTTTTAATAAATCACATCTACAAATCAAAACATTGCTGCTGGTGCCACCACAATATAAAGATAAATATTTGTGCAAGTGTTCTTTTAGCATCCAAATCAATTCAAATGTTTCCTTAGCAGACTTCTGATTATCAACATTCAAAGGAACAATCAACTGGTCTTCAGTTTTGTACAGAGAGGTTGGAGTGTATGCTGTAAAGCAGTGATAGAGAGATAATTTAATTCTAATGAATATAACATTAGCAGTGCATCCCAGAATACAACTTTGCTAATCCTCCTGCTATGAGTTTGAGGACTATAATGTGGACAGGAATCATTTATGTTTTGAGTTGGGATAATAACAGCAAAAATGTTTTATAGGTCTGCTCAAACACTCTATGATTGCAGTGTATGTGTGTGTGTGTACATATGTGTGTGTATTAGAGCTGTGCAGAGCTTTGGTCCCTGATTCAATTTGGTGGAGATTCAGCCCAATTTGGTGATCAAATTGCCGAATCAAATCAGAAAACCCTTTAATCTCATCAAATTGAATCGGAACCCTCCAAATTGATTTGGAGAGATTTGGAAAGTTTTGGTGATTCAGATATAGACACAGCTTTAAATGTTTTTTCTACATACCTCAAGGTACCAGGTGAATGCTGCGATGGTGGGGCAGATGAAGTGTCCCACAGGAGCACAGGGGGCTCCCGAGCGAGCTCGGCAGCAGACCCAGAAGTGGACCAGAAACACTTCTGGTCCACTTCCGGGTTCACCACCAAGTGTGTGTGCCCCCCCCCCCCCCCCCCGGCAGGCCCCCCCCCCCCCCCCCCGTGCTCCTGTGGGATCCTCCATCCCCCCCACCATTGCAGCATTCACAAGCCACACCTGGTACCTTAAGGTATGTAGAAAAAACATTTGAAGCTGTGTCTATCAAATATTCAGTTTTGGATTTGGCCAAATCGAATCAGAGACAGTGATCCAAATCAATTAATCAAATCACTGTCCCAGATTCAGGCCAAATCTGAACTGAATACGGCCTGTTTCACACACACCTCGTGTGTGTGTTTATGTGTATATGTATGAATATGTGCATATATATGCTAAACTATCTGTTGTTATCTATATTTATTATTTTTAAAAAGCATAAACCAAAGGAATCTAGTTATAAAAGAGAAAGCTAGGAATAACTGTATATAGCCAAGGGTGATCCAACTTGCTTTAGACAGATCAAAGCTGGAAAATTCAATCTTGACATGCTAACCTTTACAGACCAAATTTAGTGATAACTTGTGATTCAGCTTTTGAAGCAACACACTAAATATACAAGTCCTACTCTGATACTCTGACAAAGAAGCTAATTAGACATTCATAACTTATGCTTGTGTGTCATGGCTTTTTTAAAGATTAAATAAGGTGGGTTTTTTTGTTTTTTTTTTAAGTATTCAATATTCATAGAATCTCTAAAGCTTCACACATCACTATGGTAATAGAAAACAAATATATTAGGGCAATTTAGTGGATATTTTCATTAAAGAACCCTTAATTGAGACTCAATTCTACAAGTTACTGAGGAACTCCTCCCTCTGATCATCACCTTGCAGGAATGAACCCAACCCTAAGAGAAGGATCAAAATTTGAAATGGAATCAATCAGACATACATACACATAGGTATAGGGTGTTTGTGTATGTGTGTATATGTACATATATAGTATGTGTGTGTGTATATGTATATATATATATATAGTATGTGTATATGTGTGTGTGTATATATATAATTGCTTCACATTACATTTCAAACAGTTTTGTAACTGTGAACTGGGTTGCTTTATTAAAGAGTTAAGAGACACGTTCCATTTGAGTCATTAATTGCTATTGGTATGTTAGTCTTAATGTTTTGGGGCAAACCTACAAAATAAGTGCAGGTTTAAGGATGTGGTAATAAACACATGGAGAAGTCGCTGACTCTCATGCAACCTAGGTACCATTCTTTGCTTACCCCATCAAGCTTCTTTAGCTTTGATGTCTTCAGCAGTGTATTTGCTGGGAATGGATTTATTCCTTTCATATTTACTGATTTATTAGACAGGAGCCTTAAAGCAACCCATGGAAAATGCTTCTAATTGCTGGACATTTCTATATGTGCTCCTATGTTACTGTTCCGTCATTTAGTACTTCCTTTTGGAAGTACTAAGTGATGACTCAGTAACAGCCTGTACTGGATTATGCCAGCAGCCCACAATTATTTTTAGTTAATATGTCGCTGTAGCAATGGCTATAGCAAGGGAACCTGTTGCTGTGGCAATGTAGCTGCTGTGGCATGGTTTGTGCCAATCAATGCTATGTCGGTGAGTGTGTTGCTATGGTAGTGTAGCATCTCGTGTAGATGCACCCACTGAGAACCGAAGTGAAGAACTCAGTTTACAGATGCCTTTGTAAAACTAATTTGTAGAGTTTGCAAGGACCAGTAAATATGGAACTGGACAGGTGTACAGAAAATAAACAGCTGTTGCATACTTAATACTGTATGTTTTCCCCTATCCAGTGCAAAAAAACGACAGTTTACCCAATATTCACAAAAGTTCAGACCAGAACCAATAACAGAGGAACTGGATGTGGTGGGTACACTGAGGCCCTTAATGAGCCAAGATAAAAATAAAATTCTAATATTTATTTAAAAACCCTTAATTTATACTAAAAGACAGGAAAAAGAAAGGCCAGATTTGTTCAGACAAACACCCAGTCAGTTAATATAGAAATGAATTTCCTTAAGTAAATTATGAATTGATCAAGGACTGAATGCTAGAAGGCAGATGGAATGTATCCAAATGTACAATGTAGTGATTTGTACAAATTTTATTCTCAACAACCATCTAATAATAGACTTCTAGTCTCAAAAGCCACAGGCAGTTACAGGAGATACTAAAGATTCTGTCCATGCAATGTACATTTGAAACTTATACTTTATATTTGATAACAGTATAGACAATAAATAGAACCTTTAATGGCATTCACCAAGTCTAGGTTTTCGAACTGGCAGAAAAAAAACACATAACCTTTCTGCTTATCCTCTTTAGATTATCTCTTAACTGAACAGAATTTTGAAATTTACTATATTGATGGTTTCTTAAAAACAAACAAAGTAACAGCCACATTTAAAAAAATGGAATAGTACTAAAAGGTCTAACTGATTTCAGTGTTGTTTCAATGCTGAAAAGCACTTAAAGGATTGCTTAACTTTCAGTATGTGCTTGAATTCCACTGATGTCTGTGGCAGCTGAATAAGAGCCCTGGTGTGCCACTAGTATCATATCTGATGGTAAGTGACATGGGGCAGAAGCTGGGGAACTGCCATTGTGGGGTGGTACAAAAACAGCAGCATAGTTGCCCTGGGCACAATGCTGCTGTGTTATGCCTCTATACGCCACCAAAAATGAGCGAGAATGGCAGAATATGACAATGTTATGAATAACAAGATTTGTTGTTCTTCCCTTTTGCCATTGAACCAGTTTATGAAACAAAATTATATTTACCAGAAGTAATAATTTTATTTTATGAAGCTAACACAAATCAATTGTTATCTTGCCCAACTATAACCATTAATAATTTTTTGGAGCTTGATCATTCACAAAATGACTTGATTATGCTGCATTCGATAGAAAGATTAAAGAGTGACTGTTTAGATTGGGACAAGAATATGGGGAAATGTGAGTTAATTCAACGAAGGCATCAGTTTGAGATAGCAAATCAGAAACAACTCTTTTGGTGTGAGGGTAACATTAACAAGAATTTGGTGGAAAATACAGACTTAGAAAAAACGAAATATCATGAGAAACTATGGGAAATATTAAAACAGAAACATTGGGGAAAGACTGAGGAGGTAGAAGGAAATGGTGATATTTACTGGTATACAAGAAGGTTCAAAATATTATTTGGAAAATGAGGAATATCTGGGAAATGCTACACATTAGAATGGATCCATGACTGTATATTTTTCCTAGAAAATAATTGTTGTGTGTCATATTCTGGCAAAACCAGATTTTCTGTGTTCTGCTATTCTAAAGTTAAGGAAATATTTCAGACCCCCTCGATGTTTGACCCTTGTGATGAGAATGTTACTTATGGTATCGATACTCATCCAGTAGCAACTAGAATCACACCATCAATTAATTTCATGTAGGATATTTACTCAGTAGTGATGATGTTTGACCTAGAAGGATCAGGGGTGTGACCTAGATGTGAAAGATTATATCTGTATATGTGTATTGTCATCCTTTGAGGAAATCAAGGTCCTACATAACTGTGGTATAGCAGAGATAATTCTGCAAAGGGCAACATAGCGTGTAAGCCATACCTTGTCATATTACTTTATTCCTTGTGACATGTTTGAATTTAATTTCGGAAGTTAGGAAGCATTTGCAAATTATCTTCAGTAACTTGCTATAACATTTAGATTTGTCAGAACAACTGGATTCTCAGGCTCTTTTAAATCAGATCATTACTGCTTAGAGTTGAAGTCTCATTAGCCCTCATAATACAATGTAGGAAGGGGACTGTTTGAAATGATACAATTAGAGATGTGTGCAACTACTTGAAGAAATGCAGATACCTGACAACCCATTAATAAGGTTATTTAAAAAACTGTCTCATGTTATCAGGAAATAAGAACAAAGTTGTTGAAAATCACTGAAAGTCAAATTAAATGTTATTTCTTCAGTACAATTTGAAAATAGCCAGGGATTACCAGTTCTCAGAGCAGGTCATAGTGAAGCAAAAGCAATAAGTATCAGCATGCTGCTTCAGGTTGAGGAGCAAATCCCTGGTACATGCTGTCTAGTACATAAACCAAGAGAAGCATCATGTTGAGGCATGCTATTGAAGTATTATGGAAGATGAGATACTTTCTGCTCTCTTCCCCATGCTTGTAGTTAGGCACCTGGGTGTGTGGCCACTATTTATTATCATGTACAGAGTGAATATTACTCATTCAAGTGTCTCCCAATTTTTTGGGCCAGAGTATCTGTGAGTGTTTCTACACAAGATGTTTACTATGGAGCTGCCTAATTAGCTCCACAGTAAAGTCTTACCATCTACATGTTTGGCCCTATTAGGCTGTAAGAAACTAACTCACTCTGCCACATATTAGTACTTGCAAATATAAGTACTATCCTGCAGTGGCTTTTTAAAAAAGTAAATGTTGATGGGGCTGGCTAGGGCACAAGGGTGACTCAGTGCAGGGCTGTTTGCTGGCTAGCTCCACACTGGAGCACCTTTGTGCCCTAGCCGGCCTCTCTGCAGCACACAGGGCTGGGTTGGAGCAGCCCCAGGCTGGCAGGCTGCTGACCTCCCAGACTCCCTACCAGCCAGGGCTGCTCCAACATGGCATGCTGTGGTCCCAGGTGAACGTGAAGATGCAGAGCCCAGGAGCAATAATTATGGCACAATATGGGCTCGAGTTTATTCCTTTGCATGACTTTCATGTGTAAGTACACCCAGTGGTGGGTACATATCCATTGCCCTGGTTCTATCAGTAGCATTCTACACTGTCAGTTTTCTATTAGTAACATACTATGGCTAACATATTTGTTTTAAAATGTAGAAAGTATTTTCAATATTATGTATAGGATTTTATAGAGCTGACATTTATGATTTGCAGGTTTTCCAGTTTACATTTATAAAAACTATTTCAGGCCCTAATCCAACTCTTATGAAAATCCATGATAAAGTTCACATTGACTTCAGTGAAGTTTAGCTTGGGCTGAAACAATAGTTATGGTTATATGCTTACAATTGCTGACTGTTAGAACTTAAAATCTTTTCCTTTTAGGAAAACAACAGGGATGAATTTCTATGATGTGGCTGTTAGCTTTAAGTGGGACTTGGTATCTTACAAGTGCTAGGTAATGTGCTCATCTTGTTTTTCCTCCAGTATATTCTCCTCAAGTTCTGTATTGTGATTTTATTGTATGTGGGAATATTTAAACGATACTGTGGAGCTCAAAATTTAAAATTCAGTCCTTCAGAATGAGTCTTAGCATTGCGAGCTCTTCTGATTTGAGGAACCACTAACATAAAAACTAGGATAAATTTTCCGATTCTGAAATGATTTTCCAACTACAAAGAAATCTTCCATTTTTTTTTTGGAAAAATCACACAACTGGTTTAACTCAAGGTCTTCAATGATACCCAAGAGCTTTAATACTAAAAAAAAAAAGTCTCTTCTCTTTAATTCATTTTCACTTTTTGGGGACTGGGAGAATATTTTATGCATTTTATGGGTATAAATTCAGCTTCATCCAAATCTACAAATTTCTTTTCCCACCTTCACTGAGCAAGAAACTCACTCCTGTTCAAAGGACCTAAAAAGGCCTATCTACTACTTAATTCCTACTTAAAGAACAATGTTACAATCATTACAATCAAACCCATGCAAGTCGCCTAACAGTTTAAACTAGAGACTATGTAGAATTCCAAATGGTGAATCAGCTACATGTGATGAATTTTATTGAGAAATCTTAAATGTAATGATTTGTTTGGCTAATGGGATTGAATTCATGCTCAGCAAACTTGTGGATGGCACCAAGTTTGGTGAAATTGCAGATACTCTGGAAGGTAGGGCTAGAATCTAGAATGACCTGGATGAATTGGAGATATTGTCTAAAATTAATCAGGTAAATTCAATGTGCAAAATCCTGCACTGGGATGAAATCATTGCATACACAAATACAGACTGGCTAGTCTACAGTACTGAAGAGAAGGACCTGAGGTTACAGTGGACCATAAACTGAATATGAGCCAATTGGGTGCCTTTGTTGCCACACACAACAGCAAACAAACAAACAAAACCCAGTGGCATGCTAGGGCTGTATTAACAAAAGCATTCCTTGCAAATCAAGGGAGGTGAGTTATTTCCTCTATTCAGCACTGGTAAGGCCTCACCTAAAGCATTGTATCTCGTTTTGGGCTTTGCACTACAACAAAACTGTGGCCACATTGGAAAGAGTCTAGCAGAGAGTGAAAAAAAAATATTAGAGGCTCAGAAAATGTGACTCATAAGGAAAGACTGAAGGAACTAGCATTATTTAATCTGAAGAAGAGAAGACTGAAGGGACTTTTGATAAGTCTTCAAACATCTTCACGGTGATTATAGAGAGGATGGAGATAGGATCTGTGGATGTAGGGGATGTGCGTAGGAGGAATGGCATCAAGCTGCAGCAGAGAAAATTTTGTTTGGAGATTAGTGGGATCTTTCTGACTGTGAGAGTGGTCAAGCATTTCAACAAACTACCTGTAGAAATTATGAAATTTGTATTCCTGGAAATTTTTCAAGAGCAGGTTGGACCAACCCTTGACTGGACTGAGTTAGTCAGAAAAGATCCTTCCTTGAGTTTGGGGATGGACTACATAATTTCATGAGGTCTTTTCTAGCCCTACTTTCTTATGATCTTATGTACATTGATCTGCATGTATAATTGAGGGTCCATGAAGATTAGTAATAAAATCAATTAATCTATTAATTGAGAAGCCAGAAATGGTTCCCAAAAAGTGTATTTTCATCCACAGATTTGCATTTTCATGCATCTGTATGCATGTGCTGGTTTAGAAGCTACACTAAAAGTTTGGTCAGGTTTTAGATGTATATGAGTTTACTCACTTAATGCTTCTCTGATATTTTTTTTCTCTTAAATAGTATAAAGATCAATGCATCTGTGCCCAAAGTAGCAACAGTTAGTGGTCTAACCATAAGCCTAGAAATGTAAATGCAGAGGTTGTAAATATTGAATGATTTTGGAAGAAAAAATAATACCATCAGATTTTTTTCACCTTTAGTTAAGGCCAGGAGTTCAGCCAAAATGAATGTTGTATTTAATTGTAAGCACTCCACAGTCCCTGCAGGGAAGCGTTAATATTTTATTACATAAATGATATACCTTCATCTATGCCTGAGTTAATGCCTCATTTTTCTATTTATTTAAATTGTAAAATATAGATTGTTATGACTAAGATAAGTACCAGTTCAATATTAAAAACATTTTTTTTCTGGTAGGTTTTCTTAAGAGGTGACATTTAAACTAAAAAGTTAGTGTAAGACCAATCATCAATAAACCTTTTTATTGGTAAACTGTTAATGTTATTAAGCAAATAAATTACTTTGACTAATAACCATAGATCCAGATTGTTTCTAATAATTCTCATGATTAGATTGACAGTTACCATCAATCCCATAGATTTAGCTCAAGGAATTATAGAATGTTGGTTCCTTTTTTTAAGGACCCAAACTATTTAGTGTAATTGAGCAACAGCCCATAAAATGCAAAATGTATGTTGATGTTTACCAGTATGGTTTCCCATTACCTTTTAGGCAGACTGCTCAGCATTATCCTTGCAGCTAAGCAGGGATGGATTGGCACCAAGATCTGAGGTTCAGTCAGGAGTCTACATTTTGGGAGAATTAAGAAGCTGAATGCAAATTATAAATTGTGCAGTTCATGCAAGTTTGCAATGTTTGAAGATAAGGAGAAAACAGGGCTATGGATCATCTTGTTAACCACAGTAACTAATACGGCAGGTATATTGTATGAAAAGATAGCATGCCAGCATGCTCTTCCTGCATGCTCAGATGTCAGTGAGGTGCCAAACCTCTTGGAATAATGTAAGTCCAAACCATTTTCCACATGTGCCACAATCCTCAGTCTAGATAGATAATACACTACAGCAGTGGTGCTCAGTCTACAGCCTGTGGACTGGATTTTCTCCCTGGGATATCAGCTGCAAGCAGCTAGGCTTGGCACATCTCCTTCCCTACCTTGTGCTGCAACCCGCTCTGTTCTATCCCTCTCCCCTCCCCTTGTCATGGGTTGTTTATTTGAGGTAACCTCTCTTCTTCTCTTCCCACCCCTCCTCTTCTCTCCCTCTGACACTGTCAGGCATCTATCTCATCGCTTCCATGCCCCCTCCCACTGTTGGGGAGAGCCCTGAACACAGCTCACTCTATAAAAGGTTGAGTACCACTGCACTAAAGTGACCATCTTGAGTTTGAAAGCATGATATACCCCCTTTTCTTACTTTCTTACGTGTTCCATTGATATTGTAGCAACGCCCCAGTTTTTCTTTTTTTTTTAAATTTTGAAATGCATTCCCTCCCTTCCCCATCTATTTCTGACTTTTGTTCTCCTTCTATATACCTTATAGATAAGTATGAGTAAGTTAAGACATGAGTAAGCTTTAGCATTTTTGTAGCAAGTTTTTTTTTCTTTCTCTTTCTTTGATCCACTGTTTTATATTGTATAATTATTATGTTTACACTGGTTTACTGGTTTTTACTGTTTTTTTTTTAATTGATACTATATGATTTAGGCCTACATGTGTAAGTTAGCCTAAGTAATGTCAAGTTTCCATTTTGAATGTCAAGCCTCTATCTTGTGTCCTCTGCCTGGGTGTAACCTATGACTCATGTCTGACCAGTCTCATGGAAATTGGTTTCTGAATGAATGGGGATGAAGGAGGGTGCTTGAGATACAGTACAGGCCTCTACTGAATAATCAACTCAAGGACTGGACCATCAGCTCAACGACTGGACCATTGCCTTCCATTGACTCACCCAGGAACCATGGACCCAGGATTTGAAAGACAAAGATCCTACAGAAATCAGCCAACCCACTATTGCAACACAAATACCTGGAACTGCATGTCCTTGCCTGGAGTGCACATGCTCAGTACAGCAGGGCTGACCCTTGCCTGGGCATGCCCCTGCCACTAGGGTCATAGAAGGTCTGCTCCTATAAAAAGGGGCAGTGAAGACAGGCCCAGTGGGATGCCCTCTCCATCTGGACCAGCACCATGCCACACCACCTATCCACCCAGAGGCCCTGCTGATGACCATATCTGGACAACACCTTGCTGCAGAAGACCCCAACTGGCTATCAAGGATCAATTTACAGCCCAGAATAGGTAGCTATCACCCACCTTCCTTCCCCAAGCAAAGGACCTGGACTCTGTCCCTGCACACCTTGACTTCAATCCCTCTACCAAGCCTTTTTCTCTCCTGCTACCATTGTGTGAATGTGTATGTGTGTGTGTGTGTGTGTGTGTGTGTGTATAGGAACCAAAAACTTTGTGGGGCTGTGTATTGTGTTCTCTGTTTAATAAACCTCTTATTTTGAAACCCTGAGTTGGGTTTTTTTCTTATTGACCTCCCGACCCTCCTCCTTGATTTCCCAGCTATCTCCCAGCTTTCTGCCTCTCAGTTTCCAGCCCCAATCTCCAAGCTTTCTGCCTCTCTGTTTCCTGGCTGTCTCCTCTTTGCCACCAGGATTTTTCCCTTGCTTCCATCCTGGCACCAGGTAACCCCAAGTAACCCCAGGGCACATTAACCCTAAGTAACCCCAAGCACCAAGTTACCCCAAATTCCCCTAGGGTCAACACATAGCCTTGAAAGTGCATGTTTGTGTATGTGTAATGGGTGTGCAGGTATTGACAACTGAATTGTGTCTAATTTTTGCTGTGTATAGTGTGTATGTGCTTGAATTGGTGATAGGTGTGCAAGTACTTAGACTGGTAATCTTGGATGTGTATGTGCCTGAGTTGGTAGTGTGTGTGTATGCACCTAGTGTGTGTGTATGTGCCTAATTGATTTTTGTATGTGTATATCTGATCGAAGGTGCCTTAAGTGGGGTTCCCTGAGTTGCACTATCCATCTGGTGTGGGGCCCTTCCCCTCAACTCTCTTGCCATGACTTGGTGTTGTTATATAAAGGGAGGATTCAGTGGAGATCTTCCTGGGGGGTGGGGGGGGCCAGGAATGGCAGTACTCATGGTTCAGGTGCGATGTTCCACAGGGCTCCGCCTCCCCTATACCCTGTCCACTTGCCAACTGGATGGGCACCAGCAATGGTGGTTTGGTCATGCTTGATCAACCTCAGCTTGCCTCGAGGGGGACCTCACGTCCGGGTGGGTTCTGCTGGCATTTGTCAGGCTGCCCCCCCCATGACGAGTAGCCTTCCTGTCCTGGAGACTGGCAAGGTGTATGTGCATTGGCTAGCGCCTACTTCAGCGCCTCTGAGTAGGGTGCTTTGGTCTTGTGCCTCTTCTCTCTTTTTTTTTTTCCTCAAAAGAAACAGACCCCTGAGGAGAAGAAGGGTGTGGAGTTGCCTTCTTTCCCCAGCCTCCTACAGGGGGCTCAAATGCCTCCCCTGCTCTGCCTGCTGGCTTTGAACCAGCTGCGCTGCTCCTCCCTGCTGCAGGAGCCCCAGCGTGTCTGGGATGCTCCACACCACTGTGCTCCCTTGCTTCCCTGCCCTCCCAGGTTCTGGTGGGGCTTTGAAATCTTCTCGTGGCAGCAGGAACAGCTGCTGTGATTGGCTCAGCTGTTCCCCACCTGGAGAACAGCTGATTAAACAGCCAGACTAATGCCAGCTCACGTGGCCATGGCTGTGGTTCCTGTTCTGGCTGTGGCTGCACTCCAAGAGGTAAGTTTCCCCCTTTGTGGGGGCTGTTTGTGGGGTTTGGGGCCTGCAGAAACTGCTCTCTCCCCTTCAGGAGCCTGTGGGGGCATCTTGCCGCCACAGTGTATGTGCATTTGTGTCTCACCCTTCCATCTAACAGTGCAATTTTGAGGTCCTAAGAGTTGGCTTGGCCGCACAGGACAACAATATTATGTAATACCAGTGATCATAAATATCAGCATGTCCTCTATAAAGACTTGATTTTAGGGGAAGAGTTAACTCTGTGTTAAGTAAATTAGTCCCCTGAATGAAATCACAGCAATAAATAAATGTCACAGAGTCCCAGCCTGAAGTAGGCCTTATATAAAACTTGTGACAAATACTTTGATGTCTGCCTCCATTTGTTCTAAAATCCTTGTCAGTGTATTCTATTTTTATATAAGCCTTAATCTGTCTGTCTGTAATACTTTATTTGCACTCTGATTAACAAACAACCAATCAAAGTGAGTACAAGCATTTGAACAGAAGCTGGTGTCATGGCAAAGTGCTGTCATGGTGGTGGGGACACAGGGGACGGAGGTGTGAGGTAATGGGGGAGGGGAGCAGCAGGCCTGGCCCGATGCAGCACAACGTGATAGCAGCTGGGGGAGGGGAGGATTAAGCCTGAGCCCACTCCTCCTGTTCCCTCACTGTCACTGGGTTGGCTTGGGCCTGCTGCTCCCCCTCCACCATGGTGGGCCATCTTCTCCCCACCTTCGAGCATGGTCCTCCCCTGAGTCCGGCCCAAGCCCACTCCTCCCCCCACTGCTGTGGCAGGAATGGGGGGAGTGGGCTTGGACCCCAAGCAACAGGAGGGAAAGGGGGAGCGGGCCCAGGTGGAGTGTAGGGGTATGGGGCTCCATCCCCACACACTCCCCCTCCACTCCCCATCATTCTTGATAGGCAATTGGCTAGTACATTTATAAAAATTAAATGTATAATGCATACTGGATTAAAAAAAAACAAATGGCAGAATACATAGCAAAATTATTTTTTTCCTACTATATAAGATACACAAGTGATTTCTCAAATGCTGAATTTTACAATATCTAATCCAAATAAATGTTTTAGATGAAATTGTCCATTAAGCTCAATTCTTCCAAAGACCTAGCAAAAACACATTTGATAAAACCATATATATCAGAACATGTGAATTCATTATGTTCAGCCATATACTGTATTAAAAGTCATACATTCATCATTAGGAAGATTTTTTCTTACTCTTTTTGCTTCCAAAAAAAATCCTTACCAGCCAAAGTACTGAATATGTGAGAGACAGGTTGGTATAATATTACCAGGAAGGTGTTGGTATCATTATTTTACTTCAGTGATGCTGTGGGCAATGAATTTTGAACACTAAAACATTTATCTTATTTACCTTGTTTCTAGGAACAATATTCATGCACATAAGAGGGGTCTTAGCAATTTTATAGTAGTCGCACTTCTGGTCATTTGGATATTATAAAGCTTTCCCTTTACACAGAACCTATGCTTTCCCATAACAAACATATGCCATCATTTGAATCTTCTCTCTGTTACAGCGTGCAGTAGGTATGAAGAAATGATATACTGCTGGAAAACCATTTCTAATTTTATCTAGATTTGGAAAGTTTTATGTGGAATGGGGTTTAACCTTACCCCTTAATCACAGGTTAATGCTGCTGACTGGTATGCTGTTACTCAGCTGGTTTGCACTGCTCCCATTACAAGAGAAAACAGCCCTTTTGTAACAACTGGGTCACCTTCTTAACTGTGTTATTATACTGTAGTTCACACTTTTGCTTGTTGACAGATTTAGAGCACTTTGTGAAAGCAATAATTGGACTGGGAATATAGTTGGCTCACATCCCTAGAAAGGAACTTGAATTAGGTTGCCCTAGGTCTTTCATTAACTGGTAAAACTAAAGCAATGTTGTATAGTAACTACGATGTAGCTTCATTAGACTGTTGTCCTGATCCTCCTGTAGGAATTGTGAAGACAGTCTGTGGTACTTCTTTTTATTTTGATTATGCTATAGGTTTTATGCAGATCCTAATATTAATAATGTCTATTAATAATGTGGGCTCACCAGATTGGCTTGAGATACTTACCCTGGGCTAGAAACAGTGCTGGTGAACTCTGAGCAACCCCAAGGGTGGAGCAGGGGAGCCCTGCCCTGTGGAGAAGGGGAAGCCAAGCGAAAGAAGGGGTTTTCAATCCCTTCATTCACATGGAAGGGAGATGGCCAGGGTTGGGGGCTCATCACCCTGAACCCTGGTTAGCCGGTTTGTAAGCCAGGGAGGGACTGCCGGAGGGGATAAAACCAGCAGATGAACTGGCATGGAGGCTGCTGACAGTGACTCTGGGGAACGATGCAGGAGGCCTAACAAGAGCTGGGGTGAGCTGTCCCAGCAGAGGGAGCAGAGAGACCCCTCTGAAGAGCATCAAAGGCTCTGGGAGAAGAAGGCAGTGGCAGTTGGCCATGCCTCCAGCCCTACAGCAGAGAGGGAGCAGTGGCCAGGGCTTGGGGCAGAGAGCTTGTGCCCCAAGGTCTCATCACAGTGTGCTGGATGTGCCGGGCATCTCAGAGGCTAGGGGTGGCAGTCAGCCTCCCACTCCACTGCAGAGAGGAGGCAGCGCCCAGGAGAGCAAGCAGAATCCTTATCCAGAGCAGGGAGCTGGGCCAGTGAGTTGAGGAAACCCCTTGCCTTCCCTGGGGAAGTGGGACAGCACCAGGCAAGGCACTGGGATCCTAAGGAGCAGCAGAGCATTAGGATGAGGGTCCCTGGGAACTCAAGGCGCAGGCCAGCACTTGGAGTGGGATTGGCGAGCCGTGAGGCATGTGGGGTTGCCTGCCCAGTCATCTGGAGCAGGGGTTTAAAGCAACGAGCCCTGGGAGCTGCCTGTGCTACTGAACCTCTGCCACTGAGTGCCCCAGAGGGGACTCAGTCCTGTGCCTTATTCTGCTGCCGATTGTCATCGGTTGGAGTCCCTGAGCTTTGTGCTTGGGTCATGCTGATTGTTGCAGGAGCCTACTCTGTTGCTTGTTGCTTTCCTTTTTCATTGCCACAAAGGGTCACCCTTCAGCCTCTTTGGAGGGTTGGGGTTTGATACGATTTGATTGCTGGAGACCAAAAGAGCTTAACCTGTTGCAGTCTGTTGCTTATTGGGAAGCCTGTTGGAGCTGCAGGGACTGACCACCTTGCTTCCTTGTGGTAGCAGTGGCTGAAAGCTGCCAGTTACCCTACCTGGGGTTCCTGAGTCAAGGGTTGACTAATGCATTCTGGTTTGTTTTGTGATTCTGGTTATGCCATTTAAGTTCACTTGTAAATATCCTTTCCTATTATTCTTGTTTTGTAAATAAAGTGTAAATAGTTAAATCAGTTAAGTGTTAGAACTTCTTGGGACCATGGGCTGCTACGTGGGGAGCAGTGGCTGGCTGGAAAGTAAATTGGTGCTGGCTGGAAGCCCTACCCTACTCTCACCACACCATCCCTGATATTGGGCAGGGGTGGCAACTATCAGGCTGCCACCCAGGTTACAAATATATAAGGCAAGGATTTTTGTGAGTGATATATTTTATTGGACCAGTTACTGGGATAGACTTCAGGCAGGATTGATTTCCCTGCTGTAGATTAACTAAATCAGAGCTGTATAGCATGAGCTTTTGTGAGTCTGAGCTCACTTCATCAGAAGTGAAAGGGCATGAAGAGAGTAGTGTATCAAATAGAGAAAGTGATTTGAATACAAAAGACTGGGATGGTAACGAGAGAGGGGAAAGGAGGGAGGAGGGCAGTGCTGGGGTAGATTTTCACTGTGTACACATGTTCAAGTAATCTGGGAAAATGCCCTTGTTTTTGTTTCCTTGGTAGAGAAACTTAATAAGAAACAGTTGAGTCCAGTGAGCAATACCCTAGGCACATCTACATGTGCATGCTAATGTGCTACAATAAACTCTCGTGCTTATCACACCAGAGTTTCTTGCTCCTGGGTGCATGTTTACACATGCTCCTGGGATCACACCATTTTGAGCTGGATTATAACAGCCCCAGCTCAAAGTGGGCCATAGGGAGGGTTAGCCTGGCAGCCTGGGGCTGCTACCCCCAGCTCAACATGATGTGGAGGGGCTGGCTGGAGCACAAGGGTGCTTCACTGCGGGTTTAGTGGACAGGCAGCCCCCATAGGACAGGGAGCACCCTCATGTCCCATCCAGTTAGGACAGCATCTACATGTGTGCTGTTGCACAGTTGTTTTAGTTTCCAGCATGATAGTATTTGTATTTACAAGTACTACCCTGCTGTGGAGTAAATTAATTTACTCCAGGCTAATGGGAGTGCACATATGCCTCTTACTATACAGCTAATTAGTCAACTGTGAAGTAAAAGTTTTGTGTAGATGCACCCACTGTCTTCCAGTGGGGATGGGAGCAAAGCACCCTGGGATTCAGTAGGATACTACTCTAGCTTTTTTCAGAAAAGGTTCTTTGGATAAATGTGATATCTTTTATTAGACCGACTAAATAGGTGGAAAAATATTCTTTGCAAGCTTTCAGGCCCAAACACCTTTCTTCAGGGTCTGTTTTTGCACTCTTTTAAATATGTATATTAATGATATAAGTTAATTGCTGCTATTATCTCTTCCTAAAATACAACAAAAAAGAAACATTCGACAAAAGCAAAAATGCCACCCCAATCTAAACTGATGTAAAGAATCTAGTTTGCTTATTTTGAGAGAGAGCATAGTTATAAATTATGGATCTTGTTTCCATTAGATACCAGTGAGGCTAAAACCTTGATGGAGGTAAAAAAGGGATGGACTAGACTTCTCTAATGGTAATTAAAACAGCCACAGTTATCCTGCACAAAACCTTTTTAAAAAGCAAAATAATCCATCAGGTTCTTTGAAAATATATTGGTCATCATACTCTCTGTCCCTTATTGCATATTGGTCTCTGACATTTTTTTCTTACAGACTGGTTTTATTTGACTGTATTGGCCACTGCCAGGGATGGAATGTGATGGACACCAGTGTGCTCCTATATGACAATTCCTCTTCCTTTAGGGTTTTTCTTAAGAACTATAGGTTCAGAATATTGGCTTGTGGATAGGGTTTGGTCAATATAGAAAAACAATATGTTTGCAAAAAAATAGCACTAGAGAAATGTACCTATATTCAAATATCTGTCCTGGAGAGATCCTATGCAAGATTAGGCTTATAGACACTTGGCTTTAAGGGTCTTATTTTCATTAATGTCTTGCCAGCAAAATGCTGCAGGGGTCTCAGAGCCTGGTGTTAATTTTATCTGCCACCACATTGAGGGGGTCGATTTAGATTTCTGTGTCTTTGAATATGAATAAATCCTACTGCTAACTTCCCTCTGCCAGATTACTTCTCTCTAGGGCTCATAAATATACTTCAGACTAGCACAGTTTTTGTGGGGTTTCTATTCCCTTGCAAGGGAAGAGATGTTTCTTCCAATTGATTTAGGACTGAGAATTTCTGCAAGAACATTCAACTCCTTGAATAAATATAAACCTAGAACAAAGGTAAATATCCATATTAGTTGAAAGTATGTAATAAAGGAATACTACAACAAGACTTCCAAAATTTATATATTGATAAAAAAGGCAAATTGATAGTTAACTAAATGTAATTACTATAAGTAAAACTTCAGGAGAAAAAGGTATTTGATAACTGTTCTGTATAAGAAATTAAAAAGTCCAAAAGTCAAGATTGTAACATTAAATATAGATAAATTATGAGAACTGAGAATAAAACCAGAGAAAGAGAGGATTGTGTTTCATAAAATATGAACTAGTAGTTAGCAATTACTATCTCAGTTGAAAAAAGCCCACCTGATGTTTCCTGCCCAAAAATATACTGTATTTCACAGTGCATTGTGTAAGTTGGCCCCATTTTTCTGATTCAGAAAGTTATGAATTTCATAGATCCAATGTATAAGTTGACCTAAGTTTTTGGAAAAGATAAATACAATCAACTTGTACCAGCCCCTGCACACCCTCACTGTGGGCCGGGTACCCGGGGGGGTGGGGTGTGGACACATGCCACAGCACTGCTCGCAGGGAAGGGGGCCAGGCTCAGCTGGTGTGGCCCCATCCCCTGCGAAAGGCAAAGCCTGGGCCATGCCAGCTGAGCTCCGAGCCCAGCACTGCTCACAAAGGATGGAGCTGTGCTAGCCAAGCACTGAGCCTGGCTCTGTCTGCAGTGAGAGGTGTTGTCGAGCATGGAGCCCAACCTCATCCCCTGTGAGCAATGCCATGCTCAGAGCTTAGCTGGTGAGGCCCAGGCACTGCCACTCACAGGGGATGAGGGTGCACCAGCTGAACACCGAGCCTGGCACTACTCACAGCCGGCAGGGCTGGGCTCGATGCTCAGTTGACATGCCCTCATCCCCTGCAAGCAGCACTGCCTTTTACTCTCTAATCAAGTTTTAGGTTGTGGACAGAAGTGACAATTTTTGCCTGATCTGACCACAGAAAGCAGTTTATAGCTGTGATCAAACAGAAGTGCATGGCTGAAAACAGCTTTAAACTGGCTGATCAGGTGAAAATCTGACCCCTCATCATCTGAGGTATCAGATAGAGACATTTCAAAATGTAACATCTTCTGTAACTTCTGTCTGCCGAGCTCCCAGTCTGTCACTGTTTTCAGAATGGGAGGAGGAAAGGGAGCTGAGGGAGTGTGGTCTGAGGGGTTTTCAGCCTCCCCTAGAGGGTGGGGTGGGTGTATTGGAACCCCCCTCCAATACACCCACCCCATCAGCTGGGGAGCCTCAAGAATGAACTCCCTCCCCTGCCTTTCCTTCTTCGCCTTCTGAAAACGGTGACTACTGGTGAGAACCTGATTGCAACAGGGACCTGCTGGACACTGCAGCTGGATTCCCCTCCTCCCTGGAACCAACAGTGAACTTCTGTTTCATCTGGGGTAATGTTATAACTCAGAACACTTTGCAGAAATGTTCTGAGTTACAGCTGGCAGCTGCACTTATGTCTTCCAGCCTTAAAGTGTGGGCCTGATTTTGATCTTATTGAAATGTATACATGGAACATATAGAATACACAACTGCGTGATAAGACCAAATTAAATCCTGCCTTATTCATATTATAAACACCCATTGACTTCAAAGTGGAGGTTTCACTAAATATGTTTATCAATACTTGTTTGTAAGAATTTGCAGACATTTCAAAGTGCTGTTTATAAAACTGTTTTGTCAAAGAACTCCATTAATATTCAATTGAGGTATCTGCATCTCAAGTATATTCACCTTAAAGTTTTCTATTATATAATTGTAACTTTGTGTGCATAGATGTTATACGGTTATCCAGTAACAAATGTGCATAGCCACAATGGATAAAATATGCTGAAATATGGTGTGTATGATGAAACAATTTGACCCTCAATCTGTCATGCATTGTAAATGGAACAATATACACTATCATGCTGGAATAATTATTTTCCCCAGGCTTCTTGGGTGTTCACATGCTTTATTCTTGCATTTTTATTGTACTGATCCTGTCAATTCCCTTCAATCTGGGGTGAAAAACTTCTAGGTTGTAAAGTCTGACTTGCAAGCTTGCTGCCTTACATAAACCTTCCAGAGGTTTTCTTTTCTTTCTGCTTCCAAATTTTTAACACTTGTTATACCAAGAAAAGAGATAAAAGAAAGAAAGGAGAAAGAGAAAACACAGAATTAAATCATTCTTTAGCATTCTGATCAGCAAGTTTGACTATCATAGGATAAATCAATTTGCAGCAGTTGGGGCCAACTATTTAAGTCTGAAGTTGAACAGCTCCATTGGGAAATATGCTACAATATAACAGTGTCACATTACCTTCTTTTTTTGGAGCAAACTGCATTTTAGAGCCTAGAATGTATCTTATTTATGCTCCAGTTCTAGCACTTCTCAATTCATTCTTTATATTTCACAACCTTGTAAGAAATTAAAGCTGAGTATACACAGCAATTATGCAAATGCAGCTATTTACAAATGGAATATGATTTGGTATGCATTGCATTAATGGTATTTATAGTTCTGTATTTAATTTCCGATGGAAAATGGTTTTATAATCAGGAATTCCTGATCCAGTCACATTTGATCACATGCTACTTGTTCGTGTGAGTCGCATCAATTAAAGCAAAGATTACTTTGGCCCGAGTTGCACCTGACACTCTGAGGTGCACAAATGCTGGTTGGTGTTAGTGCTAACTCAAGCTTAGAGCAGTCACACTTCAGGCCAACAGGGCCTGAAGGACTTCAAGACAAGAATATTCCCCTCCCTACCCCGCCCTTTCATGGTTTCCTCTCTGCCTTCCAGGGCTTTCCCAGTTCTCTC
>NW_017728995.1:11626168-11628966 GCF_001723915.1 Gavialis gangeticus
CTTCTCTCATCCCTGCCAGGGTCCTTTCCACCCTGTATCCGCACACCAACGCACAACACTACCCCGCCCTTTCATGGTTTCCTCTCTGCCTTCCAGGGCTTTCCCAGTTCTCTCCTGCCTTCCTGCTCCACCTCCAGAGCATTACTTACTTGTGGTTGCCCACACTACCTGTCCCAGGGGAACAGGCAATGAAGGGTTAGACTGCCTGCTTAGCCACTAGCGCAGATCAGGGCTGCTGTTTCTGGCCTACATGGCAGTGGTGGCTGGGCAGGAAAGTTAACTCTTCTCTGCCTGCTTCCCATGGACAGAGAGTGCGGGCAGCCACAATTAAGCTATGGAGGAGGGTAGATGCGGAAGTGAGCAGGGATCTGGGGTGCTGGGCAGGGAGGCAGTGAGTCTTATCTGGGCCACCAGAGGAGGGCAGGTAGGTGTGGGGTTTACACTAAAGTATAACCTAGAGCACAGATCAGAAATAGTTCTGCCCTGGAGTGATATAACTTTGAGCTGCATAAGGAGTTTTTAGATGTTAATGTAAAGACAGTCCAGCTGTTAAGAGTCTCAGGAGCCACCCAAAATTAACATGTAACAAGGTCCTTAGAGGAGTAACATTAATGATCAGTCCCAGGTTTTATAAAATACTGATTTAGGGTAAACCTTCTAAGAAATGCAATAGTGATTTGGGAGCCCAAGTCCCATTTTTCAAAGTGATTTCAGCTCTAAAGACCTAAATCTTAATGAAAGACGGTAGATTCATAAGAGCCAAAGTAGTGTAGCAAAAATAGATACTTTTCTCTATGTTTCTTTGTTCCTTGTTTTAGTATTAACCCCTGCATTCTGCAATTTTCCACCCACATGGTACAGGATAGCCCACTAGGTATGTCTTATAGGTTGCTCAGGTTTTGGTTTGAAATGACCAATCAAAATGTAACACATCAACTGAAAAAAATGCTAGCTCAATAAAAGCCATGTGCGCTCTTTGTTTAGGGTCGGCACTGATCTGAGCAACAAGCTCCTCTGTCGGCCTGCTTGCAAGCAATAAAATAGAGTTGGACCCAGCCTGAAAGTGTGACTCTCTTCTAGAGGTGAATTGGACTAGCCTCCAGGGGATAAAATCAGCAATTTATGCAACAGTAGCACAAATGAGAAGCACATGTAGTGTTAGTGGACATCTCACCAATAGAAAAATCATTTGAATTCATTCAGTACATTTTATTGAAATTATTCATTTGGCTCTGCTTGGTATACAGCTCATTTTAGCAGGAAAATCTAGACAGTCTGGACCTACAGACCTGCCCTTTAACATATCCACTATCTCACATACTGCTCTCAGATTTCTTCAGTGTTTAACTATCCATCTTAGCCACTTCATACTACTTAATGCAAAGTGGTGCAGCTTATGCATTCTCCTGCTTAAAGACTGAGCCTTAATAATTCTAGTCTTAGGTCCTGTTGGTCAAAAGTGTTTGGAGTTTTGGTACAACTGGATTGGCAAGTAGCATTTAGTTGTATATTTCTTGGCTGAAAAATTAATGAAATCATTTAGAATGTTACTGTCTTTTTTGTTATGAATTTCCATCAATAAATGAATTTTTCTTCACAAAGAATCCTTTCAGAATTATGTAAATTCTCACAATCATTTACTGTCTTCATTACGATTTGTCAAAAGAAAGAAGGTTTAAATCCTTCAAAACTCTATATAAAATGGCAGGAAAATCTAGTGTTCTGTAATTGAATTAACTGACACTTGTTCTCTCCTTATGCAATATGAGCATCCTGCAAAGGAAAATCTGAAAACATAGAATGTTAAAAAGGTTAAAAGAGAGAGACAGATTGAGGAGGGGGATTTTTTTCTCCCCAACAGTTCAATCAGGTATTAAGACTCTCATGTCTCATCATCATGACTAAGACTCTAACAAGAGTGCGTTTAGGAACAGCACAAATCAATTCTCATGGTTATGATGGTAACAAGATAGGGAAAGAGTGAGATCCTCCTTTTTTCTGTACTTTTCATTTCAGGTGCATGTATGCTGCTAATTGAAACTCATCTCCTGGGCTTCAGTGGAAGCCCTGACAAACAGTAGGAGGGATTTACACAAAACTATGGCAAAATTCCCACACTTGCAACAAACATTGGGCAGCAGATTAATTATTCAGTAATAATAATTCGTATTCACAAGTGTTGGTTTTTTTTAATTACTGAAATTTAGTTGCAGATGACATTAATTTCTGGAAGTGCCTAAGCTGAGTAAAATGGCAGGTACTCTTACACCTGAAGCAAAGGGAGTAGTAATGGAGTACTGCTTACCTACTAAGGGGAAAAAGGAAAACACTTTTCTGCATACTGATAACCCAATAAATTTTAACCCATATTCATAGTCACTTCGGACTTGCTGCTTCTCTCTGCTCTCCCTAATATAAGGAAAGGCAATAGACTTTTAGGCTAGGAACAAACATTACACACAAACTAGTTTAAGTGATCAGAAACAGAACAGACATTCAGTGTACATAAACCAGTTTGAAAATGGCCGAAACTGGTTTGAGATAAACCTGGTTGAATGTAGTATCAGTCTTAACTGATTTGGCTCAACCTGGTTTATGCAATGTCTCTCCCAGACCCCTTGCTGGTTTAAGATAAACCAGACTCCTCCAGTACCCCGGCATGCTCTCTGGGCTGAACGGAGCTCTGCTCTCTGCTCCAGTGAGCTAGGCTGGCCCCTCCCCTCTGCTTTCTAGCTGAAGCAGGGGCACAATGTGGCCAGATGTTGTACTTCCGTCGTTCCTGAGGCAAATTCCTCCCT
>NW_017728995.1:11628976-11632283 GCF_001723915.1 Gavialis gangeticus
CCCTCCATCCCCTCTCTTCCCCCCCCCCCCTTTCCTCCTCCGGTGACAAACCCTGGGGACAACAGCTGGGGTTTTCCAGCTCCAGCTGGACCTCCATGGTTTGCCTCCAGCCAGGCAGGGATGGAGTTAATTCCTTCCTCTGTCCCCTCTCTTCCCCAGAAACCTGGAGGTTTGGCTGCAGTCTCTGTGGCTTGCCTGCAGCCAGGTAGGAAGGGGATTAATTTTACAGAATGTCCCTGCGTGTGGGGAGAGAGGCAAACTAGTCCCCTGTGTGCAGATCCGAGCCCTGCACCTGTGAACCCAGAGCTAAGACCTGCAGGACCAGACTGAGAGGTGGGAAGTGTTGGCAAAGACCTGAAAATCATCACACATGCTGGAGATGTAGTTAAGGGAAATTGCAGACAGCTTCACCAAAGAAGCAGAGAGCTACATTTACATCATAGAGCAGAATGTATAAGAGCTGGGAATACCTAAACAAAGCCTATCTGGATGCCTGACTGTAAGGAGACACTCAGGATTAGTGAAACTAATGCCCTCAGGATTAGTGAAACTAATTCTTGTCTCCCTGGTTTACATTTTAAGTTAAACTAAGCTGTGTATGCTGTATTTTACTGGGCTGTATCTTAGATTAGGTGAAGATTTTTGGTAGTTCCCTGTTGTATGCTTTGCAAAATGCTGTGTTCAATACATGCTTGCTTCAGAGAGAGGATTTTTTCCCCATCCCCAATCCTTAGTCTGGCAGCAACCGCCCCCTGCCATCCCAGGCTGGTGTGTTGTGCTAGCCCCGGCTGGTGCCTGGTCATGCCCCCTCTGCTCTAGCAGGGATGGGTGAGAGCCTTGGAGGGCATCTCTTCCCTCCCCTTTGGCAGTGGCTGGCAGGCATGCTCTAGCTTCTGGCTTGAGCCACTGCAGGCATGTGGCTGCATTCCTAAGAACGTGTGTCCAGTTAGTAATCAGTTTCAGTTGTGCAGTTCAGACTAACCTGCAAAGAGTGAAGCAGTTCAGGCTTGGGCATTTTGAATGCCTGTCCCTAGCCCTAATGTAGGAAAGGTGGAAGGGGGTTACGATTAACTCTACCCAGCTCGCTCACTAGTAAGTAGTAGAGGCAGATTCAGCTTTCTTTTTATGGGTGAGGTAGTGGCTGTACTCTGCCCGACCGTGCTATGCTTGTTACTAGGAATTTTGGCACCCAGGGCAGGAAGGGTATGGGAAAGGTGCTAAACACTTACCTCCTCGCACAGGTAAGTGCCGTGGACCTGATTTTCAAACATGGGCTGATACTTGACTGTGCAGGTTGTGACAGTTCAAGTTCCCTGAGGCCGTCATTTTGGTGCCTCTTCTAAATAGTGCCCACGGCTGAAATCCTGCTCACCCATCCCAAGTCATACTACTAATTTTAGGTGAATGTGTCCCATAACTCCTCCTGAGGCAGTATCATGAAGGTACAGTAGAATGGTCTATGGTCTACTGATGAGTATGCATAGATTTCCTTTCTAAAACTACCTCTTTATTTTCAAATCTGCAAGAGACTTATATAAATAACATTTTTTTCACCAGTTGGAATAGCTATTTAGAGATGTTTCTAACAAAACAAAACATTTTGCTGTCATGCTGTAACATTTTCCCTAGATTTCACATATGGCGTTTATTAATGATTTACATTAGACACAGTCTATGGACTCAGTTTTGTGAACACTTATGGTTAACTCTAGGCATATGTATAATCCTTTCAATAAAACCATTTGTTTGCAGGATCATGGTCTCTGATTGTATTTAAAGTGATGGCAAAATAGCTAAATGCTTTTAGTGACCTGTATGTCAACACTTATCTTTCCTGAATTCATCTCTAATATTATAGAAAGATGATAGCCTTTTAAGTTAAAGATGAACTAGTTTCTAATCTGAAACATGATTTTACCACTCACAGCCATAATGCCATCACCTCTAAACCTATCCACCCAATATGGGTAGCTGCAAAAGGAGCATTTTGCAGGAAAGTTTGGGGGTAATTGAGTGAGTGTTGACGTTTTGAAAAATTAGAGGCTTTTGCTTTCCAGAAAGTTTTCTAACATTTTTTGCCACCTCATAACTCAAATGCAGTTTGACCTAGAAACTCCTAATTTGGTTTGTTGTGTTGTCCTCTCTTTTGGGAAAGTTTAGTTCTTTTGTTCTTTTCTGAATAGTGGTGTTATTTGAAACTTGGATTTCAATCTACCCTCTAAGCTTTCAGTGCAAGGAATGTTTCCGGGAGAAAAGGTTGTATGGGCTAGGAAACATAGGTATCATTAAGATTCAAGGGTTTCCATAATAACTTCATGGATTGCAAAATTATTAATTATTGTTTACATTAAATGAATTTAAGTTGCCAGTAGCACAAGGTGCCAAGAACTTGGCTGAAGCAAAGGTCTTTTATAGAGGTTATAATTTGTAGGATACCCATGAAAATTATAAGCAGGAGTTTGCTTAAACTGTGTAATTCAAATGCAGTGTTCAATAGCATCCTTGTTTTTTAAACAAATACTGTTTATCAAAGCACTACAGGGCCATTTTTTTAAATATATAAGAATAATAAATGTAAATCTCAGACAAAAAGTGGAATTCAAGTACAGATTAAGTTAAATAAAAATGCTACCTTAAAAAGTCAACCTTGAAATTCAAACTAAAGGGGAACTGTGAATTGAATGCTTTCAGTTTTTGGATGGAATGTAGAATTTTCTATGGAGAAATAACTTTCCAACTCTTCCTATGTGTCATTTGTAACAATAAATACAACATGTTAAAATGATTTTCAAACTAGTATTGTTCTTTAAAGGTCACACTTAAAAATCCAAGCTTGCAGAGAATGGCAATGTAAAGTTGAGGTAGCCTGAAGAACTATAACTTGTTTCCTTGCCTATTATTCTTGTCAATTCATTAGACATAATCACATCCAGTAAAGTAATCGGGGAGGGAGAGGTAGTGAGAAGGGTATGGGAATGGAGGCCTCCCTTCACAATCGTGGCAGAATCAGCCTCATGTTGCCTGGCTATAGAAGCTGGCTGTGGGGACCCAGCAGCATCAGCTAAGGACAAGGGTATGAAAGACTGACTACCCTTATCCCCCCCACCACTCAGCAGTGTTTGACATTAGCGCTTTGTGAAGCTTTGGGTGCTGATTCAATTCGGAAGAGATTCAGCCTGATTCGGTGGCCGAAGCTCTGAATCCAAATCAAACCAGGAAAGCAATTAAAAGGCTGGAATTGACTTGAAGCTCTCCAAATCTTTTCTGACAGCTTCAGAGATTCGGGCAGTCCCCGCTGGCTGCTGCT
>NW_017728995.1:11632663-11634857 GCF_001723915.1 Gavialis gangeticus
TGGCACCATCCCCCCAGAGCATCCTGCAAACCCCATCCAATGTCCCAGCCCCCCCACCCCTCCATGGATGCCCTGCCAAGCCCCAGCTCCAAGCTCTTTAAAAACAACAACAAAAATGCCCCCATTTACTGGCTGCTGCCAGATGGGGGGGGTGTGATCCCTGCTGCCTCCCATTGCCCTGTGCTGCATGGGGGGCTCTGTCTTGAGCCCATTGACATCCCTGCCCCCTTTCCAAGACCCCACCCTCATGTCTGCCCTGCCTGCCCCAGCTCCCAGTTCTTGAAAAAAGAAAAAAAAAAAAGCCCCCACTCACTGGCTGCAGCAGCAGCCTTGGAGTTTCTGGGGCCTCATGGTGCAGGGCAGCCAGGGGCAGTGGGAATGGCTCCCCTGCCTAGCAGGAGCCAATGAGTGTGGGGCTTTTTTTTTCTTCTTCTTTTTAAAGATCCAGGAGCTGGCACTGGGACAGCAGGCAGGGGTCAGGGGGCTCATGGCAGAGCCCTCCACCCAGCACAGGGCAGAGGGGGGCAGTGGGGATCACCCCCCCCCACCTGGCAGCAGCCAGTGAATGGGGGCTTTTTTTTGTTTTTTCAAAGAGCCAGGCGCTGGGCCGGGGGGGCAGCCATTGACAGGGCTGAGAGAGCAGGCGGGGGATGGGGCCTTTCCAATTCAGAGATTCAGCCGATTCAGTGGCTGCTGAATCTCTAAATCAGATTCGGCCAAATCAATTCAGGACAGTGATTTGAATCACCAAATCAAATCACTGTCCCCCGAATCAGCTGAATCCAAATCCAAAGTGAATACTAGCAGCTTCACATGGGCCTATTTGATGATATGTCTAGGTCCCTTCTGACTCATTGATTCTATGATTTGATGTACCTCCCTCCCTCAGAGCATGAGGCATTTTTGCCCAGGACGCACAGCTTTGTTACCGTATGTTTTTTTTACATGAAATACATCCAGAATATAAAATGCACCTTGTTTTTGAAAGTCAGAATGAAGATAAAAAGATGCTTCCAGAGTTATGGTCAGGGCTGACTTCATAGATTAGTTCTGACTAGATAGATTAGTCTGGACTAATATTTAGTTGACCCATGCTCACTTTCCTGCTTAACTATAAAGCTGAAACCCTAACTGCTCTGGAAAGCTGGTCTCCATGAGTGAGTTACTTTAAATTGGCAATTGCTCAAATCAAGAATGAGACCTTATAAAGGGGGATAAGGCCAAATGTCACGTTTATTGATTACATGAAGCAGATATATAAGCTTGGACACACCAGTCATACAAACAGACACACACAAGCATACAGACATACGAACAAAACCACTCCAATAAGATGTTACAGTTACCAGCAGAAGTTACTCCATGTTAGCACTGGATGGCCAGTCCAGGCTCAATGAAGGTGATGAGCAGTGGTAAACAGATGCGCCTATACTCCAGGAGGTTGCAAAGAGTGGATTACCCATCTTGGCTTGTCTGCATCTCACTTGTATAGGGATTTCAAGTCTTTGTTCAACATTGGGGTTTTCCATGCTCATTTATTAATTAGAGGTTGTTTCTTATCCATCTTCTGGTTGTCTCAGCTTGAGGTCATGCCACTAAAGTTGGTATCTCAGAGTTGGTATTACAGGCTTGAAGCTTTGTGTAGTAGGTATCTCTGCCTTGAAGCATTGTGTAGTTCAAATGGCAGGATATGCAAAATTCCTCCTTCTCACTATCTTCTTTGCACCTGATCACAATGAATTCTTCAACCATCCATTAATTGGCTTAATTAGTTTACTGTCTGGTAACTCATACCTTGGCACCTTGTTGTTTACACAATCAGTTAAATCTTCTTCTGTTTTCATACAAATAGTTACCATTCTTTCACCATTCATCCTCTCTCGCAGACACTCACCTACACAGGTCATATGATGTTCATTTACTCATGTCAAGCAGGGAACAAGCATAAAATGGAGTTTTAGTTGTTCATAAAAGACCAAAATAAAACTAATACAATCATAGAGGTTTATCAATTCAATACTATTATCATGTAAGCATAATAACTAATATGCAAAAATTCATACTACAGGTGGAGCTATGATTTTGAAAAGAGAAAAGGACGGAAACCAGGAGCAACTAACAAACAGCGAAATCACCTTAAGACAGGTTAGCTTAATTAGTAGATCATCCATACTATTAAAAAGAAGAGATGGAA
>NW_017728995.1:11639857-11643428 GCF_001723915.1 Gavialis gangeticus
GACCAAAATAAAACTAATACAATCATAGAGGTTTATCAATTCAATACTATTATCATGTAAGCATAATAACTAATATGCAAAAATTCATACTACAGGTGGAGCTATGATTTTGAAAAGAGAAAAGGACGGAAACCAGGAGCAACTAACAAACAGCGAAATCACCTTAAGACAGGTTAGCTTAATTAGTAGATCATCCATACTATTAAAAAGAAGAGATGATTGTTAACACCTGTGAAGCACAATTAGCCATTAAGTTAACAGACTTCCTCAGCTTCCTTAATAGTTCTTCCACAGCTGCTGCACTTGGAGCAGAAATCAAAGCAGGATGCTTCTGTCCCAGTCAGAAAATCAGCTTCCTGGCTGAATACACAAACTCCAGTTTGGGAGGAGGGGTGATTTTTGTGGAAAAGGTGCGTGTTACATGTGAGAAAACATAGCATTTACACCTCAGATGGCATCTTTAGAAAGTATATTCTCAAAATGGCCGAAATTCACCTCTTTAACAAGATGCAGCATAAGGCCTACCCATTCTTTAAGCCCAATTTACCCCCTGTTAGGGAGCTAAGCAAGTTAAGGACTGTACTTTAATTATTTTGGGTTAACTATCACTATAAATTGTGTTGTTCATGCTATGTTGTCTCATAATAATATATGTCTGCACCATCATTTTATTGTCCTGTAGTATGTTGGTTTCTCTCTCCGCAAATCCTCTATAAGCAGCAACTCCTGTGCAGCTCACCTACACATTATTCATATAAAACACATCCTATGCTGTTAATTGTTTCAGGGGTTTGAGACCTGCTCAGGCACACACAAATGTCTGACTACCAAATTTTCTGAATCTTTCTTAAACTGGGTAGATTTCCCAGGCTTTTGCCATTTTCAGGTAGAGGGTGGATAGAAGCTGTAAAATAACATTGAGACCTTATTTAGTGAATGTTGCTTATTTAATTTGTTAGGAGAAAAGAAAAGAAAATTTTTTAAAAAGTTTGCTTTCTGTCATTGGCAAAAGTTTTAGTCAGTCATATAACTTATGAATTGAATATTTTGTTTTGGAGGAAGGGTTTATCAATATACAAAGATATTATGCTTTCAAGTGCTGGGATGTGTTCCTGACACTTGACAGATTTATTGTCATGAAAACTTTATAGTGTAGTTAAACTCTTTTGAAAAGTTTATTCACCTTACTATCCCAAGGGTAACATTTTATCATAGCTTATAACACAAAAATCTCTCTGAAGGCCATCAAATTCTTATCAAGTGATTTAAGTTCAGGAACGTGTCTGGTCAAGGATAAGTTAAAAATCTGTCTTTCATGTGAGTGAGGAGGATGTATGCTCCAGAAATTTCCCAGAAGTTTTACATGTCATAGTGAGATCCAGTGAAGCACTGGCATAGCAGGTCTGATATTATGATCTGATTTTTGTCTTTTTGCCTGAAGTTTTCAGTTTCTCTATAATTTCCTTCATTTACTGTGGTGTATTCTTTACCAGTCAGTTCTCCTAGATGATACTTGGATCTCTCAGCTTCCCTTTAATCAGCTATTATAGCTTCCTCATGTGGCTGAAATAACATATTAAGCGTATTTGATTTTTGAGACACTCGAGTCTTAAAGAAGTCTTGAAGACTACTCATTTTTACTGCAGGCTAAAAATTCAGGCCTATATTCTTTGCTGCACTGAGAGAGAAGCTCTTTGTAGTGTTCACCATTCGAGTATTGCACCTCTGGAATATGTTCTCCCCTTAATAATGCCCAAGTTTGGTAAATATGCTGAAAGGCCTATTCGAATATGGAAAAAGACTGAGGAAAGAGGGGAGAAAGGGGATCCTGGCAGAGCATTTGTGGAGGGGAGTATTAATTTTTTAAAATATTCATAGCATTGCCAGGGCATGTGAGTACTCAGTGTAATGTTTTCCATATTCATGACATTGTCACTGAATTCTACCCTGAGGTGAAACTAATAAAAACTATGTATTTTAAGAGACTATGAACCTGGGTGTTTCTTTTTCAATCTGTATGAATACAAATATCCTAACCACTCAGCACCTCTTGGAGTGGGGTAAAGTAAGGAGTTCATTGCATGATCTAGGCTGGAACAGGATTGGGATATTTATTCAACTAAATCTTGTAATATGAGGCACAGTGCCCTGTCCAAAAAACAGACTGGACTTATGTATAAGCACCTATCAAGCAGTGCAATGGAAGGAGAAACTCTCTATTACCATGTCTTCGGATGACTTGGCTTATTGACCTATAAAGTATTAATTTGACAGAGAAAATCTGATGTAACTTCAAGTATTTTCAGGTTAACTTCGCTTTGGGTGGGGATTTTGCTTTTACTGTTTCTCATTAATTCTTCTATACTTGTTTGCTTTGATAGCACTTTACACAATCAGTCTGAATTTGCATGTCCTGTTTATTTTTTATGCTTTTCCTTACAATGCTTTTCCATACAATTTTATTCATCCGGACAATAAGCTATCTTTCCTCTATTTGGTAGACATAAAAGAATCCAGAGGTCCAAGTTTTGTCCTCATTATTAGATACTGTGCAGACAGCATAAAGTGTCTTGAACATTTCAGTGTAAAAGTACATCATAAGCTCGACTGACATAAACCTACTTGAAATTCTTGAAATTCTGAGTGCCTACTGGAATGAAGTATTGCATAAGAATCAAAATCCTTATCTCTCTTATTTCTTCACTCAATCAGCTGAGTAATATTTATGGACATTCTTGTCAAATGGAAACAGTTATTCTTAGATCCTTTTAGGTGAAGGTTTCTCCTTTTCCATTCCTATTTATCATCTAATATATTTTAGAATTGTAAATATAAACTAAATTTTTCTCATCTCCATTTTTCTTATGTTGCTTCTCTACTTAATTGTTTGTAATGGGTTATATCTGCACCTGTCAGGTATTTTCACTCTCTCTTTAGAGATGTATTTTGCCATTGGTACTGTACACAGCATTATCGGCTTTATTCATTTATGCATTCTAATAGCCTATAAAGGGATAGATTAGTGAGATATTATCCAAATTCAAACTCTAAATGAATACTTCCATGCCCGTAAGCTGGTACTTGAAATTCATTCTTCCTTGAGAGAATAAAGCCATGCTGAAAAATAATACTACCGAACCACCTGCAAATTCAAAATGCTTTACGTGTGGGAGAAATTGCTGGAGCCATAAGGTGTTCAGGGAAAAGGCACTTCATCATATTCTACAGTAGTTGTGAACATGAATTTTATAAGTGTGTGAGAAGAGGAGAGAGCATGTGCTGTGGAATAAATGCCAGAGAAACTGAATTAAGAAATAAGTGAGAGAACAAACTTTGATAAATACTGCAAAATTCTTTGCCACTCCACACTCCAAAGGAAGGAACGAATATTGGTGACAGCCTTCAGAGAAATTTTCTTATTTATGCATGGGTAGACCACAAAAAGAGATTTTTAAGTACATCTATCCGTCTGTGTCTATGGGCCAGCTTCTGATGTATTTTGAATAAAGCTGTTCCATAAGAAAGTCCCCTCACTGACTTTGGTGAGACTCCTTGTAGAGTAATATGATAC
>NW_017728995.1:11648428-11655683 GCF_001723915.1 Gavialis gangeticus
CAAACTATACCATTCTTTAGGAACTTTAGAATTCTGTTTTAAAATAAATATGTGCAGTAATTAACCCTTCCCTCCCCCTGCCCCAATCTAATGAAGGCTATACCATAGTGAAGAAAACATCATATCCAAGAAAATATCCCATATCCAAAAAACAGGAAAAATCAAGAAGGCATAAGGGGGAAAATACCTATCTTTACACAGGAATTGTCACCTCCTGTCTACGCCAGCACATTTAGGAGAAGGTACAAGAGGCCCCTCATGGACAATTACAGAGTTAGTTGTCCAAAAGTTCTTCCTAGACTCCCACAGTGAGTGGATAAACTATGACCTGAAGCATAAGGCCTTGTATCTTTGATATAATTATTTTTTATCTTAGCTAATATTAAGATCTCAAGCTTCTCCAGAAGCCTGAGAAACAGATATGCTGCAGTGCTGCCTGAGTAAAAAAAAAAAAAAAAAAAAAAGAAGGGTGGGGGGTGGGGAGGAAGTATATTTCTTTCTTTTTTGGCTCTTCTTCTAAAGAAGATTTGGATTACAACGAGTCAGAGGACGAGACCCAGAAAAGGTCATTCTACCACATGTCTTTGAAACTAGGATGAAAAGCATGATGATGAACTTTTTGTCAAGTTTTGGTAGGCACCTTAATTCAACCCTGTAAAAAGACTGTTTCCAGGGGACTTGTTCTCACTTGTAGACCATAGCCTGCCCACACCGAACATGAGAAGTTTGGAGGATGGTAAAGGAAATTAATTTTCCACTGACCAGTCATGCCTAGAACTTCGCAGAACATCAGACATGCCAGATGTCAGCTTAGCAGCATGGGAAGCAAATCCAGAAGGCCACATAGCCCAACAGTCCTGTACACCACTAAAATGCAAAAGGAATATCACCTTGTTAGAGCTCACTGCTATACTTTGGAAACCTCCAAGGAAGGAAAATTTCCTTTACTAATGAATATTATTGATGTAGTGCCACATACTTACTATATATAGTGATTTAATAATGGCTAGGGAGACAAGGTCAGTACCATGAAGCCTGTGATCTGGGCCAAAAGGTGAAGTGACTTGCTCAAAGCCACAGCGGGGATGACAGCCAAATTGAAATCAATCCTCAAAAACTTCACTGAGGAAAGAAAGGGAGATTAGATGGTGCTTAGCAGTGGGAATTGGGAAAGCATACAGATATACTTTTTCTTCAAAAGAATACGAAATTTTGTGCGAGATGGGGAACAATTCTAGGGCAGTGGGAATGATTCATGGCAGGAAGATAAGGAGTAAGAACAGATGCCCAAGGGGGTTTGTGGGGGGAGAACTAAAAGACGTCCTCTGAGAAGAAAGAGAGAAGTAAAAGGATAAAGTATTTTAGCTATACTTTTCTTTACAAGGAGCTTTGAGAGAGAGATCTTATAGATAAAGACTTTGTATAAAGATAGCATTTTCTTACTTTGTGTATAGCCATAGTACACTATTGCTTTACATCAATTCAAAATCTCTAAACAAAATCCGAGTATGTTAAACTCCAAATAAAAGCTTGTAATTTTTCTGGCAACTGTTTTATAAGAAAAGAGAAAAGAAATGAAGTTTGAAAGACCTTATCACTCGTTTGACCACAGAGTTTGGTGCATACAAATCTATTGCATATGCAAGTCAGCTGGAATAGTTTTTCTGATGAAATACTCATTGTCCAAACAAAAGAACATTGGAATGATGAGGTCACGGGGAAAAAAAAGCAGAAAAGAAGCAAGAAGAAGAAACCCATCAGAGGCAAAATGGAATTTAAAACTGTTATGAAATCTTACAAAGTAAAATAAAAATAAAATCATTTTACTCCCTCAAATGGGTTAAATACGATCCTGAAAAATTGCTTAAATGTTTAAAATATGATTATGTATACCTCTGCATTTTCTGTACTGATTTGGCTGTGATGATGATAAATCTCCTAGTTTTTACTATTGCAAAGAACTCAGGTTGGCAGTGTGAGTCCCTCCTCGTGACAGCAGGGGGCACTCGTTGTCTGTTGTGACAACTCTACGTGGGGTGGGTTGAGTGAGTTATTTTTGGTTTTCATTTTTTTATTTGCATAGTTACATTTTTTTTTGCTTTCTCTGGAATTAGAAATCTCAATTGTTTGAGAAGCCACAGTCTCATTGCCTGCAGCACCAAATCTGTGCTGATGTTACTAGGTCAGTCCTGATGTCATCTATTTATGTTTATTTTTTAACTGTGCAAGCGGGGTCATTCTGAGTATATGACAAACTTCGTTTTTCTCTGAGTAGACACCGGCAAACTAAGATACAAAGTGATTGTGTTCTATCTCTTTGAAAACGTCTCCTTTTTATTATGGTAGCAAATGTTATGAATTTTCCTCCTTTTTCTGAATTAGAAAACACCAAGTACAGCTATCTTTAGTTCTCTAGTCTGACATGACTTTGCCAGTCTGTAAATTTTCTTTTAAATTAGTAGACTGAGTTTTCTTATCAACCCCTAGCCAGCTGCAATTACTGTCACTCTTTTTGGCTGAATTAATAGGTTTGTGCCAACTAAACAGAATTTTAGTCATAAATTGGGATTTTATTGAGCACCCTGAATCTACTGATATTGTTTTAGACATAAGAACTGTCTGTGAAGTAGAGATGGCAGAAGCAGCTCAACTTTCTTATTTGACTTCACAAATTGCACTGAACCATTGAACAAAAGTATGAGGGATTATGTTTTCTCCACGGTTATGAAGCATTGTATTTCAAGGGATTGACAATAACATTTTGAAGTGCATCATGCACAGGACAGCTAGACATGACTTTGGAAATGGCTTGCTTCAGATTTCTCGTACATTAGAAAATAATTCAGGTCTATCAAAAATGCTAACTTGCCTCTCTAAAAATATATAATAATGTGGCCGCTATATTTTCCTGACTTGTTGATTTATGCAGACAGGGCATAATGCATAGCATCACCAATACAGCAGTATATGGAGCCAACAGGAAAATGTATGCAAAGCCCAGGGAAATACATCAGAGTGCCCTTGTACCATTTCTTCATGATATCTTTTGGAGAGGAAGAGAATGATAGGCAAAGATTTCTCCCAGAAGGAAAATGGAGTCCAGGCAGCATCTCTCTTAAAGGGAAGTTCCATAGCCTAGAATTGTTGCGACTCAGACTGCCATGGTACAAATATTTTAAATGGCATAAAATGTTTGATTTGAATAATAATGACACAATCTATGTTTTCTCACTGAAATGAAACACTGAAAGAAAAAAGAAGGGGGGGGGGGGCAAATGAAGTGTTTCATTTGACCCAAAATAAAAAGCTGCCTTCTTATTTCAGGCACCCTCACTATCATACTACAGGGTAATTTGGGGTGGGTCTGTCTCAGTCCCTCCTCTTAACACTGTTCCACTCTTTATAAAATACTTATATATTCACTGCACCAGAGATGATGAGTTTGATTTTGTAGCTTGGTTATTAGGGACCTCTCCTGTGAAGTGAGACACTTTGGTTTCAGCTGATGCCCACAATGAATAGTTATGTATTTCATGCATCTCTTAAGTCAGCCAAAAAATCATGTTTGTGCCAAAATATCTAGAAGTGTGAATTAAAGCTGAAAATAGTTATTTTTGTTTTGGCTGCTGTCCAGACAGGCCTTAAGTCTCTAGCCCATACCCTTTTCACAGATATTGGAGATACGGTTTCAAATGACCTCAGGCAAAAAGGACAGAATTCAACTTGTGTCAGCCCCATCAGGATAGGTGTCCTAATCACGTTAAGTAACAGAGAAATGTTTGCAACCTTTCTTCCCTGATGGTCATAATTTTTTCAGCTAAAATTATTCAGGGAATTCAACCCCAATTAGCAACAGGATTGCAAAGTTGACCCAGAGCTGTGCATTTCTTGACTATTACATATTCAAAAAATGTGTCTATTGGTACTCAAGTAAAAAAGGAGGCAGAGATGGCACTAGAGTCAGAGATTGCACTCTCTGCACGGCCATGCAGTGAGCTGGCAGCCATCAGTGCCTGAAGGAGCAGGTGCTGCCTGCTTCAGAGCCAGCTCTTGGAACAAGCATCCCCTTGGCTTGATGAACCAATCTGGGCCAATGTGCTTTTTCTTTTCCTGTGCTGTTTTAACACACAAATGTCCACAGCCTTTTCTGTGCTTTGTCCACAGCCTTTTCTGTGCTTTATGACGCTTACTGGGACCTTGCATTCAGAAGAAGACTCTCTCCAAACTATGTACAGAATGAAGAAGGAATTTTCATATGACAATGATATGATCAAGGTATAAAAATTATATTGCATATGGTGTTCATATGAATATGGGACTGAACTAAATGTGTATGGCAAACTAAAAATCAGGTGTTTCCTACTTTTGAATGCTTGATATAGTAACATAATTAACATTTTTTTAATGCAGTTATTTATGATTTATATACTCTCTCTCCCTGAGTGTGTCTCAGACTCCAGTTCTCTAAGGATGCTTTTGCAACAAAATCTGTAGAGTCCCTCAGAAGGCAGCCCAAATGGTAGTGTTCATAAACTTGTCGTCATAAGGCAACATAATTGCTAGAAATTCTTTTTTTGGGATAGCTATTCTGTTTCAGTTTAGTCCAGTTAATTTTAGCATGGTCTTCTGTTTTTAGTGATGTCAGTGACAGGTTCTGAAGACAGGAGATTTTTTTACTATAAATTTAATTTCACTATTTTGTATGCACAGTCCATACAAAATGTTTGGAAAAGGGAAATGGTAGAAAGGCACAAAGTACTAAAGGGCCTATCCTTATAGGAATGCATTAGCATGTTCCCTGCAGAAGTCATGATCCTTAGACATGGGTGTATATGGAATTGTACATATATATTTTGTCACCATAATCACAGATGTAGAGCAAAACACAGTCTCTCTAACATTTGTATTCCTCATGAATGCAGTTGCTTTATTTCCTACTTTGGCTTTGAGCTGAGATGCATCTAAACTGAGATATTTTAAACTTTGAGGATGAGGTTGTTTGAAATCCAAACCCAAATCTGGATCCAAATTTTGCAGCTTGGATCAATATCTATTTGTGATACTCCCACATATGTGATTTTATATAATGAAATGTCTTTTTGGACATACCACATCAAAACAGGGCCACATTTTCTTTTCAGTTGGAAGCATCTCAGTATATAGCCAAATACTGTGAAATAGAGAAAGTGGTTAGAAAATACTGCCATCCAGCCCATTAACCCTTTCTTACAACTCTGTTTCCTCATCTATGTTGTGCAAGGAAGAGCTTTCTTCTTTGCAGTGATGAGGCTGACAGCTACCCTAAAGGGAACTGAAACAAATTGTCAAAGATGCTTTTTGAGTTTTTAAGTCATATCCAAGCTTCCAACAGAGAAATTAATTTGGTTGACACTGACAGTGCAAAGGGTTTTTTCCCCCCCCTTTCCTCCCTGTGGTTGTAACCTACAGAACCATATATTCAAGGGACAATTAAAACTAACAGTGCTGAGAAAAGGGGAAACGTTCTCCAGATATAGTAGCTGTAACAAATAACACACTGTGCACAAAAGTTTTCTTTTCATTATACGTTTCTCCTTGGATCTCTTTGGCTTGTTCTTTATTTTTTGTTTTTGTTTTACATCAGCAGGATGCAGTCTCCTCATGAATGCTTCCCCACTTCCCAAGTAACTGTACAAAAAATAACTTGCCAACAGAGAGCATGTATTTTAGGGAACATCATTTCTTCTTTCCACAGGCCCAGTCCAATCTTTCAGCCACTCAACAGAAAACTTTCTAGTGGTTTCTATCGGCTTTAGATCAGGTCCATGCTATCTTGATAAGTCTTCTGGATTTTCATACACCTTTGAAAACCTTATACAGCTGTGCGTGAGTAGAAACATATCTCTGTCTGAACCCAAACTTCAGTCTCTGTAATACTTACTCTTCACTCAAGAATGATCATAGCCCAAGAAAGAGCATACAGTCTAGCAGCTAGTGCATGTGGCTGAGAATTAGGGGTGCCTATACATGTGCAGGGAGGCTGCTCTGACACACTGGAATTAAAGCAGTAGCTAGTGTGCTCCAGCCACCTGCCGTGTCTCATGTATCAGCATCCCTATGCTTCAAAATGGTGGCAGGGGCACTTTAACTAAAGCTCATTCGTGAGCTTTAGTTAAAGTGCTCCTGCCACCATTTTGAAGATGGGGATGCTGATGCATGAGATGCTGCCAGTTAGAATGGTTTCCAGAGCTGCTTTTATTAAAGCGTCTCTCCCCCACCACCCTCACCTCCCACCGCTCGGAGCACGTGTAAAAAAAAGCCCCGAGAGACCGGTGTTCTCTGCCTAGTTGTGCAGCTAGTTCAGATTGCTTCCCCTCACTATGCTTTGGTTATGTGGCATTATGAACGCTGACATTATAAAGCGCTTTTGAATCTATGAATGATGATTGCTGTGCAATCCAAATTCAGGTGAATTTGTTAGAAGCCAGTGGGATTTGTCATGCATGCTAAAGGCTTCTTATCCTTATGATAAATAAATATAGCACTGTAACAAGGTGACAGATCCCCCAAAAGCTCCTGCTTGTCTTCTTCTCTATGTACAATATTTGGTGAAAGGCCCATAAAAGGTGACAGAATGGAAAGAGGCTGTCTTTGGTAAATGTGATAGCACAGAAGGTCACAGAAGCTGTTTCTTCTGGCTAGGCAAACTAGTTTCCTCTGCTACCTCCTAGGCATGGGAAAAATGCCATATAAAATATGTATAACTTTATCCTCTTTTAACTCCCTCCATTGAGCTTAGCATTGTAGTGGTGCCTAAAAATTAAACCTGGCATCAGCCAGGCAAATGCAAGGCAACACTTGTGTTAATTAGCTAAACTCTGTTGATTTTGTGTGTGCAAGTTGCCTGTTTTGCTCACATAGCATAGGGCACCAAGGCATATAAAAACTTTTGGGCAGGGATTGCACTCTGTCCATCTAGTCCCTTGCACAATGAAGACTTAATTAAGGCTTCTGGGTCTGATTGTAATATAAATAAGATTGGGCAGGTTATGTATAAAGATGAAGAAGTACTAAAGCTTTGCATCAACTATAACATCTAAATGAATTGTCAGAGAATGAAAGGAAGAGAAGAAAAGAACGCAAGACTCTGTGGAACCTGACTTGGGTTAAGGGAGCACTGTTGATGAAAAATAACTATCGGCCTGTTTCAGGGGATTAGATGCATTTTCATTGATGCATTTGTTATTTGAGAAGTTGGATTTATATATATATATAT
>NW_017728995.1:11655886-11674826 GCF_001723915.1 Gavialis gangeticus
TATATATATATATATATATATATATATATTTATATATAAAAAGACATAATATATCCAAATGTATCTGTTTGTCTATCTATAATATATGATAGATACCAATTATTATTTTGATTCTTGTGGTAAATTCAGTGTTATGAACTTTAAAAGCAAAAGCTTGGAAAAGAGATTTTGCATGAGGTCTTGGTTTTTTTGAGGTCAAAGGCAAATGTCACATTGACTTCAGTGGGGCCAAGATTTCCCCTTGATGTAGTTCCAGTGTATTAGCATGGCTTACACATGCAGAATTGCATACTTTGTTACCTGAACCACTTTACAACCCCACAAGGCAATAGTTTAGAAGAATGTTCATTTAGATGATCAACTTATTTGAATAAAGCCCATGGCTGGTGAGCCTAAGAGATTATGGCTTTTTTCAGAGATGTGTTATTAAAAGTATTGCTATTCAGTTGCATGCAAAAGACTGCATATTTTTCCTGAAACTATTTTACTTTGTTGTTATTTTTGGTGGTGTTACATTTCTTTTGAACATACTTTCTTGTGTAACCATTTGGCTTTTTTGTGTTACTGTGTTACTCCTATTACTGTTTGCTTTTGGCTTTTTTCTTTAACATGATAATATAATACTGTGTTAAGAAAAGTAAGTGTAATGACTGAAAACTACATAAAATAAAGCTCGTATAGTCTGGGAAAGCACATTTGAGTAGCTAGTAACCTCCTTTCAAAGAAAATGTGCAATAAACTCATGTGTTCAGGGGAGGATTACTTAAGTTCAAGTGAGAATTTAAATAGAGATTCATAGTTTTTAAGACCAGATGGCATCATCGTGATCATCTACTCTGTCATCTACTCTGTCCTCCTCCTTTTAACACAGGCCAGAAAATTGCACCCACCAATTCCCTTGGCATGAAAAAAGTAAAAAACAAAAAAACAAAAAAAAAAGTGTTTTCTGCAGATGTTTTACTTTTGTTTCTCTCAGCAAAAATTAGAGCTGGCCTCGCCTCAGCATCTACAATTGGTGCTGCTAATTACCTTGCATAAGGTAAGTATGATGACTGAAGGATGTTTACTGAAAACATATGTGCTCAGTTAAATAAAAATGTAAAGCAGATATATGTGCATATTTGTTTTAATAGTGGTTAATAAAAACAGAAGCAGGATCTAATGACCTAGCTGGGTGATAGATTGGAAGGGTAGAAGTTAAGAGGGGGGAAAAAAAGAGAGAGGGGGAGCACATTTGGATTATGATTACATAAAATTTAGTGGGGGGTGAGGGGATGTCTCTATTTTTTCTTTCAGTACAAAAGCTGGGACTGAAAACCATTACTGAGCAGTTGTCAGGCAAAAGAGGTTTAGGTTTAAGCAGTTTTCACTTAAAAATTATTCAGGCTTCTGACATGTTTTAATTTTTGTATCTTGGTTGCTAGAAGCTGCAGATATTTCAGGTTACTCTTAAAGATTGAGTTGTCCACAAGTCTTAATCAAAGCAGAGTGTACATTTTTTAACTGGATGATTGAAAATATTTAATACAGCCTAATTTTTAAAGCTTTGCTAATACTGAGTAGTGCTTATTCATTTGAGTTATCTCATACCATTTGATGGAACTATTCATGTGAGTAAATATTATTTAGTCTGATTAATAGTTGCAGAATTAGACATTATGCATGCTATTGTCTTAAAATAGGAATGAAAAACACAAGTGTTATTAGAAGTATAAATTTCCCACTGTTAAATGAAATGAGCTGTGTAGGATCCATCTCAAACCTGGCAGGTCCTGCCTTTAAAGTACTCATACTTATGTTGCAGCTGTTTTCAGCCAAGTGAAATTAGCATTAACATTACACCTTTAGCGTGGGAGGAAATGTCAGCTTTTGGCCTTATGTCTCAGTGTGCACCCCAGACATGCCAATATCACACCGTTCCCTAACCTGTAAGTATGCTGTATGTAGGAGTAATGGTTAAACAAAGCAGCTGGATTAATTTAGCTCCATTGCAAAGGTAGGAAATCGGGAAATCAATAACTACTGGATGGAAAAGGACAAAAGATGAGTAATGAAAGAAACAAGGTATAAATGCTATGGGAAAGTGATACACACTTGTAAAGGGTTCTTTTTGGGATTCTACCTTGACTACTTCTGCTTCCTATTTTCATGATAGTGATATTTATGAATATGTTGTATAGAATGGTGTGAAAAGAAGTATAAAGCCTCCAGAACAGCCAAGCGTAGCCTCGATCAAACATATATAAAACAGATCACTTCCTAAATGAAATCATACATTGTTGAGAGATCCAGTTCTTAATCATAACAACTAGTCATGTCAGCGCCCAGTGGCAATTATTGCAGATTTGAAATTATATAGTGGTTCAACAACACAATGATACAGTCAGCACCAAATTTTATATTGAAGCCACTTTTGATGGCAATATTTCTGACCATCCATCATAGATACAGCTATATACTATATATGTCTGAGATACATTTTCTATATATTTGATATTACTAGTGAGTTGGGCTACCTTAAAGAGGCCTGAATTTCAGGGAAGTAGGTGTTCAGCACTTTCAAAAAGTCAGGGCCCTTGAAAGTGTCCAAAATTGGTCCCCAAAAGTCACCAGGCATATTGAGAATGATTACATGCTTAAGAAACATAGTGCCGCAGGCTGATTGCCACTATATGGCTTTTTTGACTTAAGCCATGTATCAACAGGTAAAAATTGACTTATTTCCTAAAAAGCAGAAAAGATGTACTTTTAAAAAGTAAAAAACAAAACAAAAGAAAAAATCACAAAAACAAAAACCAAGACAACAAACAACTCCATGATTATAGGAAAGGAAAACTTTGTAGTTGGGAATTTTAAAGGACAAATGACCTGCCCTACATTATGCATTTGATACCAGAACTATTTCCGTGTTCTGTACTTGTTTTTTTTTAAAAAAATCAGAACCAGTATGCACATTACTTAAATCATTGTGGGTTATCTAGCCACAATTTATCTGAATACTTACCAGTGTGCAAGTAGAAAGTTTGTGTTAAAGGAAGTATATTCCTTTTAGGGTAAGTCCACAATATTTACAATTACTGACAGTATGGCTTTTAGAAATGTGGGTTTCAACAGCGATTAGTAAAAGCGTGCTGTAATTTGTCTGTCATGTCTTTCAAAGTTCATTGGCATTGTCAAGTCATGTTTAACTCAGCAGGAAACTTTATATTTCATCCTTGGTGATTTCAAGAGACATTATGCTCGCCCTGAGGTTTCCTGCCGAAACGGCAATGTTTTTTTTTTCTATAAATTAATATCTCACTTCAGCTGACTTCATTATGCAAATGATCAATAAGCCTTCTTCTTTCAAACTATGTTTATTTAAAAGATTACTCTCAATCTATAGTTCTGCTAATGGCTGGAGGTTTATTTACAGATTGTGGTCTCTGTGGGTAGAGGTGTGAGTGGGTGTCCCAGATTGAATATTCAAATAATGGACACAGTTAAAAAGCACCTGCATGCAGCATTTCATACTGTTGCTACAGCAGGGGAAAGCAAGTGTATGATGAAAATACAGGCAAAGAACTCCCCTTGCTGTGTGACATTTTAACATCAGTGTGACAAAAGAATCATGGATTTTTTTTCTACCCTAAAAAATTAACTTTACATAACTATTTTTAATCCCAATGATTCAGAGCATTAGAGCAAAAGTTTTACTGCAGAGGCCCCACATCCCAGGATTGACTCAAGGTCCATCCATGTCAATGGGGAAAACAACAACATTGATTGATTTCAGTGAATATGCATCAGGCCCAGGTGAGTTTTACTTCCTTTTTTTTGTTTTTGTGTTTTGTTATGAATGTTCAGCTCAGCCCAGGTTCATGAAGGCTGATACATCTAAGCCAGATTTTCAGTGTTATTAATGATTCAGTTGCTGAGGAATCCCTTTGTGTGTTGAATGGAAACTGTGCAACTCAGCAATTTCACCTGATTTCATATATAAGTAAATACAGACTCAGCAGATAAAAATAAATTTGGCAAAATTCAGGAGGGATGTTTCCAAGTTAGGAAAATGGTTGCTGAACCAATTACAAACCAAAACTATACATGACATGGACCTACAAAGCACACCGAGAGTGACTACAGGATCTTTGGATTTCTCAATATCTTATAATGGGAAACAAAAGATGATTGAGTCTAAAAAAGAAAAGATTGATGAGAAATCTAATAAGCCTTCAAGGAAAATTTCTGTGGCCACAGGGGACAAGGTAATGAACAATAGATTTAAATTGTAGCAAGGGATATTTAGGCTGGATATTAGGAAGAATTTTCTTAATGAGGACTTAAGCATTGGAACAGACTATCCAGAGGAGCTGTGGATTCTGTATTCTTGGATGTTTATAAGATCAGTTTTGACAGACATTTGACAGAGATGGTTTTGTCAGGGAAAACCTACCTTGAACAGGGTTGGGCTAGATGATCTCCAGAGATCCCTTCCATCATTGCTAGTCTATGATTCTGTGATTCAGTTGGCTTGCAATTTTAAGGCCAGATCTTTTTGAGTTGTAGAAATAGTACTACAGAAATAAAATTATTTCAGAGTGACCTCTCAGTGTATGGTTGGACACCAAGTGGCAAATAATCAGACACACAAAGTCACCCTGCAGATGTAAAGACATCAAAGTGAAACTTTGACTGAAATGAAAATTACACGTTTAGGTTGGGGAAAAAAGTTAACCTTTGTGTTCTGATGAGTGAAGCCGAGTGCTGAGCAGAGGACCAGACCAAGGCCCAAGCCTAAGAAAGTGGGCATGCAGTAAGAATTCTAACTGACCTCCATAGGAGATGCATATGTATATCTGAAAACAAATGTGGCTCAGCATTTGTGCTCTTTTTTATAATAAACTACAGCATAGTTATTTTTGTCACCCACCTCCTATATCCTTGGCAGAAGTAACTAATGACCTAAGAGGTTTAAGCAAAATTTGAGCTGAATTCAGTACTTGGAGAGGTGAGTACATGCCACTTTGCCCACTGTGGAAGACGCATAATCGAATTATGGGTATAATGTGTCCTTTTCATTTGACAAATTTCAAGAGGTACATTTAACATTTAACAATGATTATATAGATACCATTGTAATGTGTCCCCTACCCCATTACTAGCATGGGAAGGGGATGCAGGGGTGCCTGGCCCTTTCCCCCTCCTTCATCCTCTCCTTCTACCTTTTCTTCTTTACCTTTTGTATGTTTGCCAGTACATCCTTTCCCAGGTAGAGGTCCCTTCTTCCTATTTTCCTGTTCATGTGGTTCTGATTCCCCCTCACCCTTTCCCTCTCACTTCTTTCTGCTTCACCTCTGTGTCTCTTCTGCCCGTGCCCTGGTAGTGACCCCAGAGGCAACCTCTGAGGCATGGGAACCTGAAACAAGAGGCTGCCAGGTCCAGGTGCAGGCAGAGCCTGGTGACTGGGGATCTGGGTTTTATATTTCTCATGGAAAAGCAGAAAAAAACCTGCAGATTTTCCCTTTTACCAGAGAAAAACATGGATGTTTCATTTTTAACAGAGCACCATGTGGATTTTGCTCTTTAACAAAGACCTCTTTGTGGCTGGCAGAGTTCCACCCTGCAGGGGGCTGGGGGAATGGGAGAAGGGCCGTCAGGCAGGCAGTGCCATGTGCATGTGCAGCCTGGAGGTAAGTTGTGGGGAGGGAATTGAGGCTCCCATAGGGAGAGAGGGATGGAGTTGGGTGGGGCTGGGTTTGCAGTTGGGGTTGCTTCCCAGCCAAGTGATGCTTGGGGCCCAGGGCCACAATGCATGGCTATAGGGTCCCAGTGTGGAGCAGGATGGGGCTGCAGATGTCTTGTCTGGGGGCAGGGAGGTGGGGCTGGCTCCCTGTCATGGTGCAAGCTCCCAGGCAGGCATGGGGGCATGTGCTCCCCAGATCTGGGCATGGGATGGAGGTAGGCTGCCCGCTGCAGGCTTGGGCTCCCCACCCTGCTGCCCTCTCATGAGGCCTCTGTGGCTCAACAGGTTGGACCCACAGGCAGAGAAGCTTATTGCAGCTGCTACAAGCCCCATGCTGCAAGCCCTGTGCTGCCCTGGCAAGACATCCCCCTGCCTTGGGGGCAGGGCAGAAGAGTGGGGAGCAGGCAGCCTATACCTACCCCCAATCCATGCACAGATCTGGGGGGCACTGTCCCCCCAGGAGTGTATGCAGCAGCAGGGAGCCCCCCCAGCTTGAGCCCACAGTGGGCACTACAGTGAGACACTATCTATCTATCTATCTATCTATCTATCTATCTATCTATCTATCTATCTGTCGCAGGGCACTGGAGTGCCTGCTCCTAAAGAAAGACAGGTGTGGGTTGCTGGGGCAACCACAGAGGTCAGCTGACCGGAAGGGGGCAGGGCCTGGCCTATATAAACAGCTTAGGCTGAGGCCAAGAGGGCAGTTCCCCTCTGGCAGCTGAGAAAGATGGAGCTCTGCAGGAGCAGGCAGAGATGAGAAGCCTGATGACCAGAGCAGATTATGGGCGAGAATAGCAGGTAGAGGAACCCCTGGAAGAGATGGTAATGATGATGAGCCAGAGGGCTTAGGGTTTATGTTTTAGCCAAGAGGCTTGGGTTTTGTGTTACAGCCAATTGGCTTATGGTTTTGGTTATTGTTACACCGGAGGACCGGGTGAGGCTATAAGGGGTTGGAGGAGGCCTCATAGGAGCTCCCCAGTAGCGTGGGGGTTCCTGGTGCCAGAGAGGGCACAGCAGTCTGGATCTAGGGCCAGGTAAGGCCGAGGCCACCTGAGCCAGATAGGGATCACAGACCCAAGAAGGGAGTCTGAGGGCCAGGTAAGGCTGAGGCCGCCTGAGCCCCGATTGCATGAGCATGAGCAAGGCCCCAGTGCAGGCATGAGTGTGAGTAGAGCCCCAGGGAGGGCTAGAGCCCAGAGAGGGCATATAGGAATAAGAGCCCCAGGGAGGGCATATAGGAATAAGAAGCCCCAGGGAGGGCGAGAGTATCACGTTGAGCCCCAGGGAGGGCGCAGGAGAGTAGAAGCCCCGGAGAGGGCGAGCATACGGGTAGAAGCCCCATGGAGGGCGCACGAGAATAGAAGCTTCGGAGAGGGCGAGCGTATGGGGAGAGGCTCGGAGAGGGCTGCTAAGAGAAGACGATAGACTTACCAATGTCTGGTACACCTGAGAGGCATGGGGCATGGTATAAGGGGTGGTAGGAGCCACGCATAGCCCATAAGGCTGGGTGTAACAAAGATCGAGCTATACAGAGCAGGGACCAGGATAAATAAGAACACTGTGTCCAAGGGGACAAAAGGGCAGCCTCCCTTATAATATATTTGATCATCAAAGACGTGGCAGGCGAGATAGCGAGGGTGCTTGATAGACAACTTGGCACGGTAGGGAGCACCAGGAGAAATCACGGCCGCTCCTGGGTCCCCACCCTGTGACGCTATCTATAGTGGTGTTTCATTTTAAACACAGATTTGGGGGGGTTATCAGAAAATGTGGTTTTTGTTTTTGTTTTTTTGTTTTTTTTTATAAGAGAATTTGTGATTTTTTTTTTTTTTTAAATCAGGAAAAACCAGGATCCCTTCTGGTGACCCAGGGATGGGAAGCAGTGAAATCACATGACCCGGAGAACCCTATTTAAGCCCAAGCCTGAGGGCAGGGCAGGCAGTCGGGCTGCAGAAGCCGTTCGGGAAAGACCCTTCTCTGAGACGTATGAGGACTGGAGCGCAGACTGCAGAGAGGACTGAGGAGGCAGCCCCGAGTGAAGAGCAGCTGGAAACCTGCATAGGAAGGAAGATACTTTCTGTTTTGCTTTCTTTTCTACTTGAAGCCCATCACCAAGGGGTATGGCAAACCCCATGTGGGACATTCCTTTGAACCTGGACTGGTGAGGGCCAGTTTGTCGCTGTAGAGGAGGTGGAGGCCACTGACAGAGTGTGACTGGTGATGCCTTGAATTTGATATTGCACTGAGTGGACAGAGATTGAGGACAAAATGTGTTCTGTGGGTGAATGAGGCCAATTTTGCACGGACTGTAAAGCCAGAGGGTTAAAGTGTGCTCTGTGGCCACACGAGGCTAATCTTGCATGGACTGTAAGGCAGGTGGCAGGGGAAAAACAGGACTGAAGGTCCCTAACAGCCTATATAGTGGATATCAGAGGTGCTGGAACCTGAGGTGACAGGGCATGACTGGAGCTCAGCCAGGAGTTTGTGGCCCTGAACAGTGGGCTCTGAGCTAGAGGGTTCAGTGAAAGTAAAATTGGGAAAAGGCTGGGGGAGGGAGGGATGTTCAGACCAGACAGGGACCACTTCTTCAAAAGCATGCCTTGCCCTCTGTGCAGTCTCTCCTATTAATTTTAACATCAAGGTGTACCAGGCAAGACTACTGAATAGGGGAGAGGCTGAATGGTACAGGCACTAGTAAGCCTCTAGAGGTAGGTTCCCTGTCGCAGCACTTGTAAGTGGCCTAAAACCACATACTGATATTTAATAAAATATCATTTAGACATAAATTAGCCTGCAAGAGACCTGGGGAAACCTGGCAGTTATGGAAGTGTTTGGTTTTTGTTTTTAAATGCCCAGGTTCAAAGCAGAACTGTCTGAGTTAAGGAACAGAATTTTGTTCTTTGTTACCAGCCTGAAGTCAGTCACTATGTTAAGTAAAAAGCCATGTCACTTGCTGTCTAACTATTTCACTCAAGATACAACTACATTTGCTGCTAAAGTAAACTGGGTTCCTATCTCATCTTCTGAGAGTAAGTAGCAGGACTAGTTAGAATTGGCTAAGAAATATTGAATGTTACAGAGCGCATCACTTTTATTATGTTCAGTCTCAAGAGCTGGTTTCATTTGGAGCATTGAACTCTATTTAATAATTAGACTTGGCACTTTAAAATGTAGCAACTCCTGTCTCAAACCAGATATGTGAGGCTTCTACACTAAGCCACCGTCAAAGCATCATAAAAGTGGGAGAAGAAAGGCATACATTAAAGTGACACATTTGAAGAGTCTTAGCATTCTACATGAAATTATTGTAGCCCAGAACTAGACACTAAAAGTTGAAGACTGTAATTTAATCTTTCCTAGTAAATTTATTTCAGTCTGCCCTCCAAGCATCCAAAGTGTGCTTTTAGAAGTGGGCTCTTCTTGAGGGAGGTGTGGTCTGGGCAATCTGTGGTTAAATTGCATTTTAAATTGACAGCAAGATCAAATGATCTATCTATAAGGTTTTAAGTATAAAATGTTGTCTTAACAGTTTTATATATATATGTAAGCTTTAGAAGTGTGCATTTTACCAGAATTCAGCTGCCATCAGACAGTTTAGTAGAAATTAGTAACTGAGAGCTGAGACCATTAATCTGTTAGAAAATAAATCTAAAAACATTCCAGACTGCAGGGGAATAAAGAAGTTATTCACTTATGAAATTCATAATAAATGAATGTTTATTTTTACAAGAGCAATTACAATAGTTTTCAGCACTCTGTAACAAAGTACTTCCTTTGTGGTACCACTGTGATGGATGTGGAATAAGACACGAATAGAATTTCTGAAGCATGTGTCATGGCAAATCTACTTGTTCTTTACAGGCAGAATAACATCATTGTTTGCACTGGGCAGTATTTTGTCTTTTTTATAGTACAGAAAGTGAGACAAATAAATCAAGATAAGTATTCTTAATTGAATGTGATAAAACAAATAAAAAGGCTGATTTTGACAAAAATACACTTAATTTTATCTTTTTCTTGGATGTATAAATAAAGCTGCTTGCAGACATTAAACCCCTCCTCCCCCCAAAATGGCACTGTAAACTCGGCACATTCCTGTGCCAAACCCCGCATATGTCCAGAAAAGGCAGTGTGTCACTTCAGCCCAGCTCTGCAGGGTACTTTAGTGTGGCTTTTTTGGCTCTTTTATCTAATAGCTGGTTGAATCAGCTTTAGCTACAAGCACCAAAAAGCCCCACTGAAGCATCTGATCTTTACAGATGCTGCAGAGCTGGATTTTAGTAACATGCTGCTGCTTCTGGTTAAGCTTGGGAGGGGAGATTTTTTTTTTTAATGTCTGCAAGCATCCAGAAATAACATATTAGGGAATAATTATTAATTGTTATTTGTACTTTGGAAGGTCTAAAAATTAACTATATAAGCTTCTCTCTTGAAGTGTGTGTATAATTAACATCTCACTAATTAATCCTTTGTTGATTCACACTCAAAATAATTTATGTGAAAATCTAGAAATCTTGCCACTTTTCTCTTCCAAGATTTGGTTGCAAACTACTAAGGTTTGAGGTCAGACATCTCATGTTACTAACTATGATGTGTATTCTGATACAGTAAATCACAGCTGTGACAGAAATGAACATCATGCACTCTTCTGGGATCTAAACTTTCAATTTCTAAAACTGCTAATCCTCTTTCATAGTCCAAGGTGTGCAAAATATAGTTCCTGTTTTATGCATTCTCTTTATTTTCAATCCTACAGACTCGTATGGATGTGCTTAAATCTACAACCATGGATGGGCCCTCTGATTTCAATCTTGAGTAGAAAACTTAGAGATATATGCATGTTTTCAGGATTTCAGGCGGAGGCCCTACTCTTGCATTTGTATCTCTTTAAGTTAACCCTTGCACCTGTGATGGGCCATAGGATTAACTGAGGCTCCACCAAAATATAGGGGCCAGCCCAGGAGGATAGAACTGTAAAACTGGGGCCCTTGCATTAATTCACAAAATGTAGTGAATCAGAAAAGGGTCTCCGGACATTACTTTATTTCAAGGTCTAAGTTTATATTAAAAACCAAACTAGCCAATCAGCTTTGAAAAGTGAATAGATAGTTGTGGGGAGTGGGGGCAGGGCTGGAAATTGCTATGGGGTTCCCAAGCTACAAAGTGCACTCTTTCTGTTTAATCAGTGCCATGCAATGGTTCTTACCATCATAGTATCTATGTAGTCTACTTTTTGAATAAGTTTACGAAGGTAAAGTAAGGGACTCATTTTAAGAGTACAGTGGGGGAGGGAAATCTACTCGGGTGCTATTTTATGATGGAAAACTTCCAAGCATAACTATTTTTGAGACGATAATTGTATTAACGGAATTATAAAACATAATTGTTTGCCATAACAGGTTATGGGACTTTCTGACCTCAGAGATCCCTTCTAGTCCTAGGTTCCAAATAGATTTTTTTTTTCTGCTGGCTATTTGGTTTCATTGGTAGTAAAAAAAAAAATCTGCCTGTCATTTGCCTTAATATACCTAACAGCCAAGTAGGTCTCGTCCATCCATCTATTTGTACTCATTTTCCAAGAGCCCTGCAGTCAAACTGCCTGCCAAGGTATAATTAATTTATACTTTGTATCCTAAGGAGAAACAGCAATGTTCATTGGCTTGAATGTTCTTGTGCTTTAATACTTCAGTAGCTGGGATCCTATTAGTATTTATTTAAATCTCTGTAATAAAACCCCCATATCCTCTGACCTTAACTTTTCTTGGAAGTAGTAAACCAAACACATGGAAGACAATAATCATATTATACTTTCTTATTATTATGGTAAGTCATACTAATAAAGGAACAGGTCTTATTTCTATTGAAGTTAGTGAGCACCTCTACATGTGATGCTATGTTGCTGTAGCAATGTACTACAGTAATGTATCATCTATAGGTGTCTACACATGACCAGCAGCTAATTTGCCATAGTGACACACTCCCCTGATATAGCGCTCCACTACAGCGAAATAGCTGCTAAAAATAACTGCACACTGCACATATGGCGCAGTGTGGGCTGCTGCTATGCCATGATTTAATACTTCCAAAAGGAAGTTCTAAATCACAGCGCACCACCACAGCTACACATGTAGCTGCGCCCCATGTAAAGGGATATAGTTGCAACTAACTCAAATAGGAATATGTATAAGAGCAAGAAAAATAATAGGACAATATTTTCAATGGGACCCTACATTTAGGATCCAAGAACCACATTTTCAAAGGTGCTCAGCATCCATAAAATTCTGTTGAGAGTATTGAAAAATGCTGGTTTGAAAATGTGGTCTCTTATTTACCTTAAATATAGAGTTATGTGCCTAGCTGAACTTCTGTTTTGACAACTCAGCCAATTATACACCAATTTTAACAGCAAGTAAAATGCTTATTCTTAAAATTAGATCTGGCTAAAAAAAAGCGATGTTGTGGAAAAATGGATATTAAGTTTTCTTCTGGGGTTTGGAATTGTATTATTTTTTCCAAACTATTTGCCAAAATATTAGCTATATTTTATTTATAATTTTTCATTTGAGATACATTTTCCTTCTTTTTTCCCCTTTTTCTTTCAATCATTTAAAAATTATAGTTCAATGGAGCTAGGAGCTTTGGCTAGTGTAAAAATAAATATATAAATAAATAAAGGATGAGTTCAGGCAGGATAAAGTTTATAAACATTTGACCTGCTTGAGTATCATAAAATGGTATGATGGGATATTTTAACCTAAAATGCTGGTGGTAAAGCCATCTCTAGAAGTACAATCACACATTTTAGTTCAGACCTCAATTTAAGAAAGTATCCAGCTGGGGGAGAGGAAAGAAAAGGAGTGGTAACTTGCTATGAAATGTGATGTTCTACTGTCTCTGTTTAAGTAGTATCAAAATACAATATTAGTTTTGTTAATGATTCTGGTATGATATTTACAAGTCTTTTCTATTCCATCAAATGTGTTCATTCTGATGTCTTGGCCAAGAGCAGCACAATGTTGAGTTGGCCATTCTGCCATAGTGGTGGAGAGTCTTTCACCAGAAGGATAAAGAAAGGACATGCAGTTCACTAGGTCATTGTAGGATTGAGACCTGGGTTGCCCGGTCAGCCCCAGCCTCCATTAATTTATCTGCTTTAAGGTCTACCATCGTCTTTTTGTTTCCCACCATTTCTCATAAAACTTATTTTAAGGGCTAATCATTAACTTATGGAAAAAACTACCTTCACTTTATTTGTATCAAGAGTTTTCTCTGTGGCTAGCTTACGATATCACTATGTTGAAGAATCTTCTTATACTCACCAACTTGGGTCACCAGTAGGACAATTATGTCCTTCTAATTGTTTTGTTCTAGACAAAGTACTCCACTTCTGCTGAGACATGTAATTATCCCGACATTTAGAAAAGTAAATCTCTTCTGTGGCCTTAAATTACTCTGTCAGTCCTTGGCTTTTTTGACCTTTACATGCCTTTGCAGCTGTGTTTGTGGAAGATCTACCCTGGACAGTCTTAAATCTTCTCAAAATTCCATTTGAAGAGGACATCCATTAAGGTCACAAGTACAAAGAATTCTAAATTTATCTTTCAAAATAAACTGATCTATTTACTTTATTTTCTCTTGTGAATACTGCCAACCATTTTTTAAAATTAATAATGCTTGGCATGTTTGCTGAACATTTTTACTGCATGTATTTTTAGAACTTAATTAATTTCAGTATCACATTTGGAATACATATATATCAAATCCCCAAGTCATGGTTCTTTTTTTTTTTTTTAATTCCTCACATACATTTAGTAAAAGAAACATTTCCAAAATTCCCATCTGTTCTGCATGTAAATTCAGCTAATTATACACTGATTGACAAGGCTATAAAAGGACATTTTTGTGAGATGATAGGTTTAGCGGCCTGCTGCACTAAAAATTAACATGCGTAGGCATTCTGCAATTTTCCCATGGAAGCTGTATGTAGGAGTCAGGCAGATACAAATACACACAAGAAAATCTGCTATGCCTGTCTCCCATGCAGTATTATGTAGGGTCTGAGATTGTTTGTAAGTATATACACATAATAGGGTATATTTGGACATTGGGAGAGATCAATACTACAACAATAATGACACAGATTCAGCAAGAACAAAAATCAATCTTGTCAAACCATTACCTGAATCAGCAGGCTTTAATTCTTTAGAGCTCTGTTGTGGGTTTGAATGAGAGCTGGAAATAATCCAAAAGACTTTGGATGAATAGACAAGCATGGGCAAGATCGGCAAAATGGATGAACTGTATTCTATCCTTACTGGACTCTTCCACCCCAAGAGAATTAACAGCAGGAAACCTCTTTTTGGGGGGAATATTTTGAAAAAACTAGGGAGTTTTTTGAGTTCTGAATCAGAAAGATTTACTCATTACTTTATCTTTGAAACATAAATACATGTTAAAGAAGACTCAAGAGACAAGCAGAATATGCTTGTATATCACATTTAACAAAAAAATCATGTGTTCCAGAGCCATTATTTATTAGGGCTGTGCGAAGCTTCGGACACTGATTCAATTCGGTGGAGATTCGGCCCGATTTGGTGTGTGAATCTCAGAATCCAAATTGAATCAGGAAACCCTTTAATCTCTTTGAATTGAATTGGAACCCTCTGAATCAATTCAGAGAGATTCAATGATTTGGACGTAGAAACATGTTTTTTCTACATACCTCAAGGTACCAGGCAGCTTGTGAACACTGAGAAGGTGGGGCAGATGGAATGTCCCACGGGAGTCCGGGGGGGGGGGGGCCCCATTGTGCTCAGCAGCATACCTGGAATCTACCCCACTACCTCAGCATTCACAAGCCATGCCTGGGACCTTGAGGTATGTAGAAAAAACATTTAAAGCTATGTCTATGGCTGAACTGCTGATTCTCTGAATCAGCATTGAATCTTCAGATTTGGATTTGGCTGAAACAAACCTGGACAGTGATCCAAATCAATGAATTAAATCACCGTCCCCCAGATCAGGCCGAATCTGAATCCAATATGGCCCACTTTACACACCCCTATTATTTATTGCACAATCCATGCCAGATAATGTACGCATGTTTCTCTTTAATTAAGACATTTATACATTCAGTCTTAGGAGAGAAGCTAGTGAAAAAGGAATGGTGTCATGCTTGAGTAGACCTACTGGAGTCATTGCTTGTGATGCAAGAATACTTGTTTTTAAAAAATCACTGTACCTACTTCTTTCCTGAGACCTGATGAAGAATGCTTCACGTTCAAAAGCTTGTCCAAGTCTATTCAAACTATGCAGTTGGTCCAATGAAAGACATTATCCATAACAATTCTTGTCCTTCATGTAACTCCTGGGCAATCATGGCTACATTCAGTCCTATCAACCAAGCCCAGCAACAAATGCATGCCTCTCTTCACCAGTATGAATTGGGCCATCTCTATCCAGTCAATGTTGATTTTTTAATTTTTATTTGTATTCATGTGGGTGTGAGGTCTCTAGGTCTTGGCTGTAGAGAAACCAATAAGAGTCTTGGATAAAGAAGCAGATAGAAAGAGAGAGAGAGACTGAGCAGTAGCAGGGCAGGAGGGACAGTGCAGGAGAGAGTAAATGTCCAGCCAGTTAGAGCAAAGGAAATTGAAGAACCACTCCCTCGCCTGCCCCCCACTCCAATTTAGAAATCTGGACATTTTTGTTTTCCTTTCCACCTTCTTCCTCTTAGACTATATTAACTATCTTCTGAAATTCAACTAGTATACTACTTGGACTTAATCCATAAAGCTCAGTACATCCTCAGCCAAGTCAGTAATCATGTGGTAACATGATGGGCGCAAATGTCATCCACTGAGGTGTAGGTGGTGGATTGAGTGGACTGTTATGCTCCAAGGTATGGGCAGTTTGACTGGTGGTTTGCACAAGCTGTTAACCAAAGTTCTGAAGTGTAGTCAGGTCAGAGAGTCAGAATCTGAACCAGGGCCAAAACACTAGGCAGAAGAAGGTCAGGAAGCAAGCTTATTCAGGTACCTGTGGGAGCCAACTTTCAACAATCCCTGCTTCTAGTTCTGAGCACCCATTGCTTCCCCTGCTTGGATTTTTACCTCTGCCTTTGCCTTTCTTCTCATCTCTTACAGGTACCTGACTGGCTAGCTCCCTGACTTTGCTCTGCCTAGTGTTTTGGTCTTGGTTTTTATTCTCACCTTCCAGTTTGGGCCTGGTTACCCCATGGACCTTCAGCTAATGGCTTGTGTGAACCACCAGTCAACTGCCTATACCTTGGACCATGACAGCAAAGCTCAGAGATGTGTGACCCATGGGCACAGTCCTGTTCCCATTGGACTCTCATGAGATTTTTTTGGCATGGATAGCTAAAAGAGCAGAGGTAGGTTTAGTGTACCATGGTTTTGGATAGATGTATATCTTTGTGCGAGAATCATTATTGGGGTTGTTATTTTATCTGAAAGCCTGTGCCTTTAATAACGCAGTGTCCTGGTAGTACTGTGATGCAGCACTATTTTAGATTTTATTAAACAATAAATGGTGGGCGTGAACCCAAGTGTTGGAGTGGGACATAAAAGTATGGCCTTTGTCTAAAAGCGAGCATGATGTTAACTGAGTCATTCAGTACATGATTTAACAACCTCTTAAAATAATGCATTTGTTATTTTCCTTTGCCTTTTACAGCTTCTACATTAGTACATCTCTGGGTAAGCTACTTTCAATATGAGCAAGGAGTAGGAGAATTTTAGCTATAATCTCTCTCTCTCGGATACTCAAAAATAAGAACTAATAATTATTACTAAAGCAACCTGTTCAAGAACAGCAAGGTCTGTTTACTAGAGACCATGGAGGAACATAGCTATCAACTTGACAGAAACAAAAGGTAATTGAATTTAGGAAAGTTCAAGTAGAAAATAAGAGATACATTCTTAACAATGATTGGTAATTAGCCATTGGAACAGATTACCAACGCATGTGGTAAATAGTCCATCATTTGGAGTCTTTAAAACAAGCCTGGATTTCTTCCCAACTAATATACTCTAAGTACAAGTTCTTAAACTAGATATAGGAATCAGGAAATGAAACCCTTGGCTTATGGTATGGAGGAAAGAGCTATAATATTCTTTGTGGCCGTGATATTTATGGCTATGGAAATCCATCAGAAGAAAATGCAAGTTACGATATATCAGTGGAATGATGGATATCATTAATGTCTTATCCATCAAAGCTGTAGGACAGTGATTATCAACCAGGGTGCTATGACTTGATTCACAAGATTAACCAGATTTCAAATAGGAATCCATAGTATCAAAAACATTCTGACCTGTTGTGGTCTTTCTGAGTTCTTTGCAAAAAAAAAAAAAATTGCTCTCAAATGGAAGAGGTGTGCCTTGAATCTGAAACCATTGAAAACAACTGCTGTAGATGGTTTCATACTTCATTACAATAGCTTACTGGTCCTGGGTATGATTGTAAACTGCATCCAAATGGAGGGCTTGGTGGCAATGTGGTGAGCTACTTGTGGTGGGGTATCTCCTATAAAATACCACAATGTTGCAACCTCCAGAGTAAGGTGAGTATAGAGTGCCTCAGAACTCTAGCCCTGGTTGCCTTGTGGATACTCATTGGTTCAAGAGAGGCTAAGGGACATCACTCTGATAGAAATGTGCCCTTGCAGAGTCATTATGCAGTCAGCAGCAGCTCTAATCTGTTCATCTTTGGCTGAAACTACAACCATCGAGGCACTGGACATCTGGACTTTGGACTCTATCTCAATAGTCTAAAGGGGTTGAAGGGTGGTAGGTCTTGGCTAGTCTCCACTCCTCCATACTCTTGCCTAGGCATAAGCACTGAGGATCTTGCTGGAATGGCCTTGCAGACCTCCTAAATGTAAACCGTAAGCTAGAGGATTGTTGTTCGCCAAGAAGAACAGTACCTTACAATAAATGATTTTAACTGACACATTTCAAATTGCTATGTGGGAAGATTGTTCCTAGGAAGCAAGACACTTGGGATTAATATCAGACATTAGAAAATCAGCACCTTCTACAAATAGCTCAGGTACTACATTGAGGATGGAGCTATATATGAACCTAAGCACATATAACATGAATAACTGTTTATAGAAGAATGTTCCTGAATAACTACAGTCATTAAAGTTTGAAGGGGCATCTTATGTATGGGTCTCATAGTGTCAATGTTCTGCTGAGCTGTTTTGCTCATCTACCTCATTCTTTCTGCTCATCATCAGTCTTGCTCCTAGGAGAATGCTGGTCCTTTCGAGAAGCATATAACTTAAATTAATTTGATTTATTATAATACTGGCTAGCTTCTCATGTGGGAAAGCTACAAAAGAGGAAATATGTCATTGAATTAAAATGTTAACATATATTTTTTTTATACTCTCAGCAACATTCAACCAGCTATCACTGGAGTTTTCTAGTCAGACAGAAGTCAGGGTATGGATATACTGTACAAATAAATCAGAGATGCATAAACTTTTGTGAGCCTCAGCTCACTTCATCAGATGCCATGAAAGGACATGCTCAGAACAGTCTACTAAATTTGAGTTCAAAAGAATATAAACTTTTGAATACAAAAGATAGGGAAGGGAGAAGAGGGAAGGATGGGGCAAGTGCTAGGAAAGAGAAAAATGTAATAAGCACATAAGGATACAGCAGGTTAAGAAAACAAATCTAGGTAATAAAGTAAGAATAGATGGTCCTTGTTTAAGCTATATTTAACACAATCTAGTCTGTGGATGATTTTTTCACAATTTCATGTTCAATTTAGTTTTTAAAATTCTGTTGTTTAAGAACAGCTACTCCTAGGTCAGCAATCAAATATCCAGGGAAGTTAAAGGGTCCTGCCACATGTATGTGTCTTTCTGGAACTGATGTCTCATTGGTTTTAGTTCATTCTTACATGTAGGGATCACTCTGTCTATTCAATGTAAGCATCAAAGGGACACTATAAGCAGGTTATGGCACATATGTCATTGGCAGAGATGCAGGTGAATGAATCTTGGATGTTATAATCCATGTTTTTTGGTCCAGTGATGATGTGGCCTATATTGAAGAGGGGGATAGCTAGCATCTGGGTCTGTTATATGGCCTGGTACCTTAGTAAAAAAAAGAGTTAGGTAACTTATTACTTGATTAATGCTGTTTGAACCTGGTGGGGGGGGGGGGGGGGGGGGGG
>NW_017728995.1:11674976-11679672 GCF_001723915.1 Gavialis gangeticus
ACCGGGGGGGGGGGGGGGGGGGGGGGAGGGCTGTCTATATGCCAGAGCAGGTTTGACCCCCATAGCTACCTTGAAATGCTTATCCTTTTTCAGGAGGGGTTAGAGGTCATTAATGGTGTGTGTAAGGTGTTTAGGTTGGGGACTGTTGGTGGCAACCAGTGGGATTCTATTGTCCTTGTCTTGGGTTTGGTATAGAAGATTAGAGCATGGTCTGTGTCTGGTGTTAGTAATATGAGTGGATACAGTTTGGGGATTGTATTGTAACTGAAGGAATCCCATCTTCAAATCCTTAAGGTATGCATCACAGTAAATGGGAATAGAGCAGATATGGTTGTAACATAGAGTTTAACTGTAGACAGTGGTTCCAGTGGTGTGCTTAGGATGAAAGCTAAGTATGTAAAGGTGGGTTTAGTGCATTTCTAATACAATGTGGTGGTGATGTGTCCACTCCAAAACTTTACCATAGTGTCTAGGAAGTGAATTTGCTTGGCAGAGCATTTCAGAATTGGTTTGCTGGAGGGGTGGAAGTTGTTAAACTTCTAGTAATTTTTTCTAGAAATTCCCTTCCATGTATCCATACAATTAAGATATCAGTGATGTATCTTAGGTACATCAGTGGGATGAGAGGGAAGCTGCAGAGGAAATGGACTTCAATATCTATCATAAATATTTTGGTAATTTGGGGGGGATATGTCTTCCTATAACAGTGCCATTCATTTGTAAGTATAGGGAATCCCCAAATCTGAAATTATTGTATGTGGGGATAAAGCACTAGAGTGCAATAGAAATGAAAGCAGTATCCTCATTAGGGATAATGTTCTTTATGACTTGTTATCCATCCACATGGGAGATGTTGATGACCAGAGAAGTTCATGGTAGATAATATGGTGTTTGCTGGAAATTTGTCAGTGGAGTCCAGTTTCTTTAAAAAGTCTGCAGTGTCTTTCAAATAGCTGGAAGCTCCAGGGGCATATGGGAATTAATTAATGATGATTGAGAACAAACGTGAAAGCCAGAATAAGTCTGTTTCTTTAGTTGTAGAAAATAACTAGTGTCAAACTATTGTTGTTCAATTTAAACCATCAGCATCTTCACTGAAATCTATGGATTTCTACAGGTTGTAAATCAAAAGATTGATTTAGTCCTCATTCCTTCATAGCAACCTTTATGGGAAAATATGAAGGTTTCAGTGATCTGTTTTATTAAACAAAATGCCACTGTGTAATTCAAATACCTCCATCCTCCAGCACATACGTTGAGCACTCTTTTCCATATAGAGAATGTCAGGTAGGGCTGTGCGAAGTATCATCATTTCATTTCAATGTCCATTTTGCCATTTCAAAGGACAGCATTTCATTTCATCATTTCATTTCACTTCAAAGCACTGTCCTTCCTGTTTTGTTTCGTCAAAAGTTTTTCGCTGTTTTGACTTGTTTCAACATTTCACCCATAGGCTATAATGAGGAATCATGAAAATGCCTAAAATGTTGTTATTTCATGCCTGATTAGGATGCAAATTACAGGGATACTAGGCCCTTCTTAGGGCATGAAGCCTTCTGAGGACAAAACTTGCTGGTAGCGGCAGCCTCCTGTCACCTTGCATGCAGCTCCAGGGGCTTGCACCCCTAGGAGGGCTGCAGGAATGTTCCAGACTCCTCCCAGGGGTACAGGCTGCTGGATCTGTGCCCAATGCCAGGAAGCTGCCACTGCCTCCTGGGACCAGCACTGGGCGCAGCCTGCACCCAGTGCCAGGGAAGAGAGATGCTGCCACTGGCCCCAAGCAGCAGTGACAGCCTCCTGTCATCCAGGCACAGGTCTGAGGGCCCACAACCCTGGGAAGAGTCTGGCAGAGCCCTGCAGCCCTCCTGGTGGTACAGGCCCCCAGATCTGCACCGGATGACAGGAGGCTGCTGCTGCCGCCTGAGACTGGTGCTGGACACAGCCTGCATCCAGAGTGGCTCCATGGAGCTCAGCCCAGTGGTGGGAGGTGGAGTGCAGCCTTGGCTCTGCCCACCTCCCATCATCGAGCTGCAGTCCGAGTGGCTCCGCAGCCCCATGGAGCTCCATTGCACTGCAGAGCAGCTCGGAGTGCAGCCCAGTGGCAGGAGGCAGAGTGCAGCCCCAGCGCTGTGCTCCACCCCCCACCACCAGGCTGAGCTCCATGGGGCTGTGAGCCGCTTGGAGCTCAACCTGGGGCAGGAGGCGGTGCACAGCCATGTAGCTCAGCCTAGTGGCGGGAGACAGAGTGTGGCACTGGGGCTGCACTCCATCTCCTGCCACCAGGTTGAACTCTGAGTGGCTCACAGCCCTATGGAGCTCAGTCTGGTGGTGGGAGGTGGAGCACAGTGCAGTGCTGGCTCTGCATGCCTCCAGCTACTGGGCTGTGCTTCAATCAGCTATTCCAGTCCTATGGAGTGCAGCCTGGTGGCAGGAAATGGAGAAAGCCAGAGCTGTGCTCCCCACATGGCTGAGCTATATGGGGCTGTGGACCCACTAGCAGCGCAGCCCTGGATCACCCCTGCCTCCCACCACTGGGCTACTTCAAAACTCAAAACATTTTAAAACTTTAAAAACATTTCGAGTGTCCTCATTTAATTTCAATGCTGTTTCAATGCTTTGTTTCATTTTGATTTCACTGTTTTGAACTTGAAACGTGTCGAAACAGCTTTGAAATGAAACCCTCGGTGAAATTTTGCACAGCCCTGTCAAGTTCCTAATATTCAAATTAATCTAAATGACTCTTTCAGTGAATTGCTATTCAGAGAACATTACTGATGATGACCAAAGAAGCTAAACTAAAATCTGTAGGACCTTCCCAAAATCATGGAAGTTGGGGCCTTGTCTCACTGGAAACATAGGACATTTTAACTCTGTGGAATGCTATTTCATAATAAATTTAGAATAGGGTTGGAGTAGTCACATGGAAATATTACTTATGATCTCTGACTTGCACAGCTTATACTCTGCTGCTAGAGGACCAGTACACAGGTGTTCCGACATTCTTTACTGGAGTGCCTTTTGCATTTTTCTGACAACGGTTAAAAACAGCTGAGCGCAGAAGAAGGCAGTGATTTCCTGGCTGTCTCAATGAGGATGCAAATTCCCACCCCTCTCGGCCAGGCACAGGATCTCCAATCCTTTCTTGACTGACTGTCCCAAGTGGGATCAGCTCTCCAGTGACTGTCTGGATGTGGCAAGTAGCAAAACCAAGCAAATCCTTTGGGCCAGGGACAGGCATTACACATAAACCAGCTTAAGTGATAAGAAACTGGTTTAAACCTGTAACAAAACAGATGTGCAGTGCACATAAACTAGTTTGAGAATGGCTGAAACTGATCTGAAATAAATTTTGTTGAATGTAGTATCAGACTTAACTGATTTGGCTCAAACCGGTTTATGCAATGTCTGTCCCAGATCCCTTGCTGGTTTAAGATAAATCAGATTCCCCCAGCATCCCTACATGCTCTTGGGTTGGGTGGGGCTCTCTGCTCCACAGCAGAGCTGACCCCTCCTGTGTGCTCTCTAGCCAGAGCAGGGGCAGGGTGTGGCCAGATGATGGCCTGCCATGGTCCCTGTGGCAAATTTCTCCCTCTGTCCCCTCTCCCCCCTCTTCCTCTGCTGGAAAACCCTGGGGACTATAGCTGCTGTTTGCCAGCCCCAGCCATACCTCCATGGCTTGCCTGAAAACAGGCAGGGATGGAATTAATCATTCCCTCTGTCCCCCCTCTCTCCTCGAACACCAGGGCTTTGGCTGCAGTCTGTGTGGCTTGCACAGTCCCAGAGCAGGCAAAAGAAGCAAGCAGATCTGTGGGTGGATCCAAAAGCTGCTGCAGCTCTGAGCCCAGAGCTAAGACTTGTAGGACCAGACTGAGAGATGAAAAGTGTTGGCAAAGACCTGACAATATTCATCAGTGATCACACATGCTGGAGACTTAGTTAAGGGAATTTGTGGCAAAGAATGCAGAGAGCTACATATACATTAAAAAGCAGAACATGTAAAGAAAGCTTTTCTGAATGTCTGGCTGTAAGGAGACACACTGCCTTCAGGATTAGTAAGACTAAATGTTGTCTTTCTGGTTTACATTTTAAGTTAGACTAAGTTGTGTATGCTGTGTTTTACTGGGTTGTATCTTAGCTTAGGTGTAGATTTTTGATAGTTCCCTGCTCTATGCTTTGCAAATTACCACGTTCAATTCCTTGCTTCAGAGAAAGGACTTTGTCCCCATCCCTTATGTGCTAGCCCTGGTTGGTGCCTGGCCATGCCCCTTCCACTCCAGCAGGGCGGGATGAGAGCCTTGGAAGGTGTCTGTCTCCCCTCCCCTTTGGCAGTGACTGGCAGACATGCTCTAGCACCCTCCAGCTTCTGGCTTGAGCCACTGCAGGCATGTGCCTGCATTTTGTGGTTTAACAAAATGTGTCTGTCCAGCTATTAATCAGTTTAAGCTGCACATCTTAAACTAACCTGCAAAGAGTGAATCAATTTAGGATTTAGTTAGGGAGCTTCTGGAGGGGCTGGACGTTTTTAAGTCAGCCGGCCCGGATGATCTTCGCCCTAGAGTCCTAAAGGAACTGGCTGGGGTCATTGCAAGTCCCCTGGCGTGGCTTTATGAACACTCGTGGTGCTCTGGAGAGGTGCCGGAGGACTGCAAGAGGGCCAACGTGGTTCCCATCTTCAAAAAGGGGAGGAAAGAGGACC
>NW_017728995.1:11679748-11682823 GCF_001723915.1 Gavialis gangeticus
GGGTCCAGAGGAGGGCCACTCGTATGATCAAGGGACAGCAGGGTAGGTCCTATGAGGAAAGGTTGCGGGACCTGAACCTGTTCAGCCTTCAAAAGAGAAGGCTGAGGGGGGATCTTGTGGCCTGTTATAAACTGGTTAGGGGGGATCAGCAGGTGCTGGGGGAGTCCCTGTTCCCCCGAGCACCGCAAGGAGTGACCAGGAACAACGGTCACAAGCTGGCAGAGGGAAGGTTTAAGTTGGACATCAGGAGGAGCTACTTCATGGTCAGGGTGGCTAGGGTCTGGAACCAGCTTCCAAGTGAGGTGGTGCAGGCTCCCACCCTGGGGGGTTTTAAGAGGAGGTTGGATGACCACCTTACTGGGGTCATTTGACCCCAGTACTCTTTCCCGCCATGGCAGGGGGTCGGACTAGATGATCTGCTCAGGTCCCTTCTGACCCTAGAAACTATGAAACTATGAATTCAGGCTTGGGCTTTTTGAATGTCTGTCCCTAGCCTTGAGGACTATGATGCTGTCAAGAGCATCATCCTGGGCCACTTGCAGGAGGGACAACACAACATTATGCAAGCTGTGGTACTGCAGGCCCAGTATCAGGTTCCACCTTGCTGGTGCTGGGCACTACCAGTGAGTTCAGAGTGGTGGGAGTATCTTGTGCTCAAACTCTGGGACAATGGTATTAGGGACTACAGCTGTAGCCATCCTGTCCAGAAAGGACTAGCATGACTCTGTGATGGACTGGAGTGTCTCAAGGGCCAATTCCTGGACCCTATTTGAGTCCTGAACCAGTCCCTTTATTAGTTTCAGGAACTGGCAGTCCTGTGTTACTGAAGAGTTCTCAGCATCTCCTTTGTGCTGGCACTCATAGACAACAAGCCAGCCTTTAGTGGTGGTGGCTTGGCATGTGGAGGACTCAGTGAGGTTCTCCAAAGTTTGATATCAATGGTCCTACCAACATTTTCAGCTATGGGACTGGGTTATGGATGGTCTGGCCTAGTGGTTAGGGCACCAGAGGAGGGACAGAGACAGGGGCAGAATCCAAAATACAGACCCAATCTCTAGGGTCAAGAAACAGATCCAGGGGAAATCCAAGGGCAAGCTTTGAATCACAAACTAAGTTGAAGTTCAAGAGTCAGAGGCCACATTATCCAATCCAAGGAAAAATCCAGAAACAAAAGTCCAGGAACAGTGAACAAGGCCAGGAAACTAGGAAACCAAGAATACTAGTTTACAAAGGCTTACCAAGACAGACTGTCAGTAAGACCTGTTGGCTGGCCTTGTGTTTGTTGTCACAGCTGGAGCAAAATAGAAAAGCTGTTCTCCCAGTAGCCAGTCAGAAGGCCCAGAAAATGGCCAGATGGAGTCATTAGTTGTGTTAGGGCTACTAGTCAAAGCCCCAGGCAGATGTTGCCTACTACGGCCCAAGGCAGGGGCAACTTCTGAGTGGCAGTGTCCCTTTGTGACCTTAGGCAGTGCTTTAGCCTCCCAACATTTTTACAAGAGGGAAAATTCTGAGGAATGAAGAATGTAAAATTGCTTTCAGATTATTTCCAATGTTGATAGATATTATGTGTGTGAATTCTGAATTCCCACTCAAACATTGACAGGTATGCAGACAGCGGGGCGTTGACAGAAGAGTAGACCTTAAAGTTGTCTCAGATTTTGAAGATCGTAAGATGGGAAACATGGCTCATCCTGCTCAGCATGGGTCATGTTCATGGGTCAGTGAGATGAGAACAGAACCTCATCATGGTAAGTGCTCTTTTAGATACCCACTTTCAGTGACATCCTGTTCCTCCCCCTTGTAGGTTCCCATTGACTGGCAGGACTACCCTCTATGAAGTCTCTTCCTCTGATAACTTGTTGGTCCCTGTCTCAGGACACCACTGTTCTAGCTAATATTTCTCTGGCAAAATATTCCTGTCAGCGCAGAGCTGAGCTCTTTGAGCTTTTAGGTGGCAAGTCTGAAAGACGTGCCTGGCTGCTTCTCACATCAATCATGCCAGCATACACCATAGAGCAGAGGTAGGCAAAATATGGTGTGTGAGCTGGATCCAGCCCCCGCAAGGGATTTTATCTGGTCCATGGCAGGTCTCTTGTCCCTGCCTGGCCCAGCCTTGGGGGGCAGTCTGGGATGTGGTGTGTACAGCTCTTTCGGCTGCCCCTGGGCATGCAGCAGGTGGGCAGGGAACAGCATGCAGGAGTTAGGAGTTGGGGCCAGGGCATGGGCTGAGAGTACAGGGTGGTGACAGCACAGGGCTGGAGCCTTGGGCGAAGCCATGATCTGCTCCCCACACATGCAGGGATTGAACTGTGGCTCTGCCTTGAGCCTCAACCCCACACTGTCACTGCCCTGCAATCTCATCAGGGGCCCCATCCCATCAACCCAGCCAAGTGTGCCCTGCCTGGACAGTCTCCATGGAAACCTGTGCCCACCTGCTCCATCCAGCAACCCTGGTGGTGGGTGCAGGGCAGACAGGCCAAGAATGGATAGTAATAATTGCTCTCTCACCTCCTACCATGGCAGACCAGCTCAGCAACCCTGGCCCAGAAAAGCTCACTCAAATTCCTAAAGTGACCCTCCAGCCAAAATAATAGTTGCCCACCCCTAACGTGGAGTCATTAAAGAGAAGCATTGTTATGGCAGGTCTTGGCTTAGGATGGCAATTCCTTGGAACGTATATGAGGCTTTGGAAATCTTCCCATGCCTGCATTTACAACTTCATAGCTCTGTTAGATATCCTAGCAATGAAAGTAGCAATTGAACACACCTTGAACTAGGATCACAGTGCCACCTTGAAGAATGATGCCCCATCCCATACCCTGCCTGACTGCTCTCAGCCCACTGTCTGCACAATTGCAAGCTCTGAGGGGGACCTGAAATCTCTAAGGACTACAGCCTGAGTACTAGGGTCTGAGGAGGGTGTTCTCTCATTTGGTTTGGTTTGGTTTGGTTCATGAAGCTAAATGATTATTGTTTGCACTGTCACATTCAAGCAAAAGTAGTAAGCCATAGTGAATCTTGAGGGTTTCTGCGAGTGTTTGGGGTGTTGCCATGCAGGCCAGGTTCAAACCCCCC
>NW_017728995.1:11687823-11695722 GCF_001723915.1 Gavialis gangeticus
GTTTGCACTGTCACATTCAAGCAAAAGTAGTAAGCCATAGTGAATCTTGAGGGTTTCTGCGAGTGTTTGGGGTGTTGCCATGCAGGCCAGGTTCAAACACCCCCCCCCGAATTAGATGGGGTGTTACTTTGGGGTCAGTACTATCCCTGACCAGTAGGGTTCAGGCAAGTAGATAGATTGTCCCATGGAGCAGAAATGGGGACCCTGGGAGATGTGCATCTTGGGACGCTGGAGAACCACAATATACTTGTATTAGTATCCGTGGAGCAGTCTGACGATGGCTGATGATGACTGAACACATGTTATTTAATATGTTCTGGAGATACTCATCACACAAAGTCATAATTGTGCTACAATATGAGTGCACATAACATGCGTTTTACTAATTAAATGCATGAATACTTGCACTTTAGGTGCATTTAACACACACAGTTCAACCTGTGACATGACCCTCAGTCCAAAGGTTCTAGTTGGCTTCTATGCTATGTCACAAGAGGTTGTGACACTATATCATTATGCATGAATGCGCGTGACGATGCACACACATGCAAACACCCATCCTTTCATAGTAATGCGCATTGCAATGTGAAAATCTTGTCAAAAACCAAAACTGGTGATATCCAAAGAGTCTTCAGTGTTCAAATAATCATATGTTGTAAAGGGGGAAAAAATGCTTTGGAGAAGTGTTTGCAGAAGTACAAACTACTGAGAACTTTACAATTGATTTCAGAACAAGCAGAGTTGGGTAAACTTTGAATGCTTCCAAAACTTCAAATTGAAGTCTATTATAGAATTATGGAAGGAAGCAATTCAAAAAAAAGTTTGCGTGAACAACTATTTGTTAATAGCTTGACAGCAATCCCAATGCACAATATTGATTTCAGTGAAAGGAAGAAAGACACCATAAAAAAATTGAAGTATTTTTCTTTCACCTTTATTTTTATTACTGCCTCTGCCACAGTTTTGCTTTGTTCGTAAAAAAACAAAGGAAAAACAGTATTTTTTTTCTTCGGCATTCATGTTTGTGGCCAGAAAAGCATCCCCAGACATGTGAAAAAACTTTGCCCTGCCAAGAAAGTGATTCAGTGAAGGAGTAATATAGGAACAATATGCAGCTGAGAAAGTCAGACCAGTAAATTTTCAATTCCCATACCATGCCTAATGAAGATCTTAAGCAATGCTCACTAATGCCCCAAACAGTTTGTACCCAGTCTTCTGACTGGGAGAGTAAAAGCAACTCTGAGCAGTTCCTATAACTTGAACAGTAACTTACCTTTTTCTGTAGTATTTCCTGTCCTCTGCATTTGACACATCAGTGTTACCTTCGGGTGAACAAAATTACAATGATTAGAATGGATTCTGGCTTTGTTAAAGGCAATGGAGTATTGACTTAAGTATAGCTGGGGTTTCTACTTACTGGACATGTCTACACATACATTTAGACGTGCCAAAATTTAATGTGCATTAGCTTAATGCCCATTAAGGCAATTTAGGCACATGTCTATATGTGCACACGTTAAAAGCACATTAATGCCATGTGTGCAGACTGATGTAGGACTAAAGTTAGTCCCAAGTCAGTCCATGCAGTGTTAGTGTACCTTAATGCGTCTGCATGTGCTTTTGCAGGTATCAAATTTAGGTGTGAATAGCCTAAAGTTGCCATTTTTAAGGTGCATTAAAGGCACTAACTTGTAGACACATGCTCTTAATGCACCTTAAATTGGGCTAAAGCACCTTAAATCAGCATGTGTAGGTGCGCCTAAAATTTCATATATTTCTCACCAGCCTAGGCAATGAGAATATGAACTATGCAGAGATCATTCTTTCAGTGGATGGCGATAGGAATTATATATCATTATTGTTTACATTTCTAAATGTTGTATATGTAAAGCCATATACTATCTTAGCTGTTTGGATATATTCATGTACCAAAAATTTACTCACTTAATTGATGATGCCATTATTTATGTATTTGGAATGCAAGCATAATACTAAAGTTACTTTTGCTTATTCATAAACAATCTTTTGATTTCTTCCAACAAGAAGTACTATTATAAAAATAGTTTTTACTCAAGTGTGCCACTAAAATTTGAAAAATCTTTGTATCTATTCTGAGTCATTCTGTGTTACCCATTATGACTACATATTAACATGGCTACTGATTTGAGCATGCAACAGTTGTCTATTGGCATAAATCTCGTTGTAGGTTAGGGGCCTAAAGTAACTTGCAAGATACCTTTTTGTATATTCTTGGACTGGATAAACATAATATCTTGCTTTTTGTCTAATTAGTCAACTGCCTAACACTCATAAGCAGAATTGTTTGGAGAATTTGCTGCAGAGACTTTGAGTGCTGTGTCTCTGTAGCCTAAATTAATATAGAAGAGAATTAAGGAAAGCTATAAATAGTCTTTTATCAACTTTAACAGTGATTATATTTTCTTCCACAATGCATATTATTCACATTTCAAAAACATGTATTAAACCTAAAACTCTGTTTTTAGAGCACTTCTGAAAAATAAGGAAGAATCTAAGAAGCCCTGACTTTGGTAGTTAAAGTTCAGGTAAAATTACTCCAGCAAAAGCCTCATACATTTCAAATTGAATTAAAGGAACTTTTTTTTTTTTGCTGAGTAACAACAGATTGGGGGGTTGGCCCATAAACATTTCCAGAAGTGCACTGTGTTCTAATTTTAGTGTTGATAAAATTGTAGAGTTGGAAAAGTATGCATGAAGGAATGATTGACACAAACTGTAGTTGTTTCTTTGGCTACTGTCACTTAAAATTGTTGATAGTAACTCATGTCAATTTGGTGATAGTGATTTATGATCCCTTTCTTATGCAATTGAATATATCTGTAAAAAATATTTCTTGACAAATAAAGTGTAACATTATTTTATTGTAAGATTGATTGAATATTGTACAATCCTGTATCAAAGCAAAATCCAAATGTAGGGGATAGTCAAAGAATGTACTTTGGATAACAAACATTTTGAAAAAAAACCTGTCAAAAATAGATCCTAGAAAGTAAGATATGAAAGAGAGTGATGGAGGCAGTAGGACTATTTTTTTTTAATATTGTCTCTTTACCTGTGGTTTATTTATTCTAAAAAGTTCATATGAAATCAGTCTTTTTGTGGAAGTCTTTGGCAAATGTTTCATAACTTTGAGTGCAAATTTGGATCCTACAAAGAGAATTTGAATAGGAGCACCAAGTATTTAATAAATTTGATACAAGTCCCATTGAAATCAATGTTACTTAAACATGTGCCTAGAGTTAAGCAACCAGTTGTCTCTTGCTGGATAGGAATACGCATGTGCATCTGCTTAATGGATTCCTGAATTAAGTCCTTTTAAAACTATATTTTAAAAATGGTGCTGATCTGTATGCTGTCATGTACAGATTCAAATCCTATTGTAGTTGAGGCATTTATTCTCACACAACAAAAGTCATAACTGAATAAGGATCCAGGTAGTGTAAATAGTGTAATACACTGACATCTAATGCCATATCTTAATTCATCTGTAAGACACAAATGACATTTATGGCTTTAGGTATCTAAGGGTGTATGTAGACAAAATGGAGGCCCTAAGTCAAAATGGTGGGGTTTAAAAAACAGCGCTTCAATTTAGGGCTGATTAAACCCTGGTGTCATGCACACACGATGCTGACTTACCCGCCTCTCCAGCAAGGAGGGGAGCACGAACTGCCAGCAGGCAGAGTCGTTCCTGGGCTGGGTGGGGAGGGGGGCTGGTGCTTCCCTCTGCAGCAGTGGTGTGCTCCCCGCCCCCGCCCGAGGTGTCACCTGGCTCAGGTGGTCACAGGGGGCACCACAGCCATGGAGGGAAGCACTGGGCCTCCACTCAGCTCAGGCAGGCAGGCTCCAGGGGGGGGGAAAAAAAGATCAGACTTGCTACTTTTCTTGGCTGGAACCTGCTGCCGGGCTGCCTGCAGGGCTTCCTGCAGAGTCCCTGAGCTGCACAGAGCCTGGTGCTTTGCTCTGCTGATGAAGGAGTTTTAGTTTGCTGCACCCTAAATCACTTAAGACACATTATGCCACCAAATTTCCTACAGTGGCTGGAAGTAATGTGCAATACACCACCAAGGTGTGCAAACACTGAGACCATTAAAGTGGTGCAAAAGCATTTAGCCTGCTTTAAGGTGTCATGCACACATGCCTCTCATTTTCTCTACACATGGTCTTTGTCACTAAACATCCTACATAACAGCCACTGTGGCCAGGTACAGATGTTAAGCTTATTGCGTGATAAGCATGAAGAAAGTCCTCTACAGTAGACCTGTGCAAATTGGCTAGTATTTGCTTTGGATTTGGCTGACTCGAGGACAGTGATTTGATTTAGTGATTCAAATCTCTGTCCCAACTCAATTTAGCTGAATCTGTTTCAGAGATTCGGCTGCCACCAAATAGGCTGAATCTCCGAATCGAACAGGCCGCATCCCCTGCCTGCTCTCCCAGCCCTGTCAGTAGCTGCCTCGCCTGGCCCCAGTGTCCTGGGATCAAGGGGTATTCAGGGGTGTGGGGGAGCAGGCAGGGGATGGGGCTTGGTGTGGGTCCCTACATGGTCCCCTTCCTCCTCCCCTAGTCCTCTCTACCCCCTACTTACCAGCATGGAGCCTGGCTCCAGCTCCCTGCAACAGTGAGCAAGGGCTGCCCAAATCTCCAAATCTTTTATGAATAGATTCTGTCTCTTCAGATCAATTCAGACCTTTTTATTGGCCTCCTAATTCAATTCGGATTCAGAGATTCAGCTGCCGAATTGGGCTGAATCTCCTCCAAATCAAATCAGCAATAAAAGCTTTGCACAGCCCTACTCTACAGCCATAAACAAACAGTTTGGGCACGTAGAACACTGTGAAAATAGCAGATCCTACTCTAAGATAACCCTGGATGGATGTGGTATCAAAGTGCACCTCTATAGGTTAAAGCACTGTATAAAACATTTGTACTAGATCCCATTGTGACTCATGTTAGATCTCATTCTGCTGGCATACAATGGGGATTTGCAGCACTGTACTGTCCTCCCTGACAGGGTGGTGGTCTAGCCTTGGCCAGAGCTCATGTGGTCTGCCTGAGTGCCCGACTGGCCCTGCCCCTGGGCTTTCACTGACAAGAGTCAGCAAAGCTTCTGTCCCCAGGTCCACCCATGTCCACTCTCCAGTTACCGTAGATCCAGTCACACAAAGAGAACTGCTTATTGCTGAATTTCTCTTATTGTATATTATCACAGGTGAAGTTGGGCAAATGCTAAATGTGGTTCAGCTACTATTGTAGGCTCAAAGAAACTAGGGCTGCTTTTGTTCACAGTTAACCTGTCTTAAGAATTGATTCATCTGCACCAATTTATGGCAATGGGCAATTTCCCTAATGGAAATAAGGCTTTTGATATTAAATCATGTTTAAATCCTAGCTATCTAACATGGTTCCCTCTCCATGGACTGACACGTTGATGGGGTGGATAGGTCTGTATGTACTGATGACCCTAAGAGGAACACCATCTTGCACTCCTGGTAGGGTCACCCATGGTGGTAAGCTCAAAGGTGAAGTATCAGACAAAAAGTCCAACACAACACAAAAATCTCAATAGCGGAGTGGGCAGATGTTGTAGGTGGAGGGAGAAAATATTTGAGTGGGGCTAAGCACACCCCCAGCAGGTAAGTCGGTTGTGTGGAAGGGGATGGGGAGGGCAGATTGACACCCCCAGTGTGGGAGGGAGTGGGGCAAAGGCAGGAGCTGGGGTGGATGGGGTTCCAGTGCAAAGGCAGGTCATGGGATGCTCAGAGCCCAAGAAGCTCATCCAGAGGCCTGGGGGCTCCCACCACTGTGCACAGCCTGGAGGGGGGCACAAGAGGAAGGTGCCCCCCGATCTGTGCATGGGGTGGAAGCAGGTTGCTGCTGTGGGCTGGGCTTTGTGCCCTGCTGCCAGTGCCTGGGAGTGGTGCAATGCCATGTGCCTGCCACCACCAGGCTGCACCATGTCCCCTGCCCTCCTGGCAGCTGGAGGCACATGACATCATGCCACTCTCAGGCAGCAGCAGTGGAGTGCACAGCCCAGCCTGCAGTGGCAGCCGTCTCCACCCTGCACACAGATTTCCCTTGCACAGGCCTTTGCCAGATGTGTGCAGTAGCAGGAGCCCCTCCTTGTCCCTGGATAGACAACCTGGTTTCCACCCATCCCACCACCCACCCTGGCCCCAGGGCTCCATACACTCAAGACCCTTCCTGTGCCCCACTTCCTCCCTCACTGTGGGAGCCTTAATCTGCCCCCCACCATACTCCTTTCCCGTGACAGACTTACCTGCTGTGGTGTGCAGTGCTCTGCATGCTGCTGGGCTGCAGCAGGATGTGGCTGCATGTCTCTGTCTGTGCACACCCCTCCCCCCTACTGCAGCCACCCAGAACCCACACCTGGGCTGCCCTGCAGCCCTATGTGCTGCCACCACTGCCCTGCATTTGGGTGGGTTAAGTCCCGTTAGCCCTTCTGCTGCCTATGGCAGATGTAGAAGGCATGCTTCTCAATGGCTCCAAAGGCAGATGAAGGCTGCAGTGGAGGAGTAACCGCAGTTGTCAGGATACAGGTTTCTTTGCCAATATCCATGTGGTTGTTGATGCACAATGGACTCTTAATGTAAAGGAAGTCACAAGAAGGCTCCCCCCACTGGTGCAACATCTGCTACAATAACAAATACCAATACCTATAACTTCTACAAAGTCCAGCGGCAATGGATGAGTGGCCATGGGGATAAACTAAATGATCACTGAGTGTCCCTAGGCATGGATCCACATTCAGGCAGTGGTTGTATGATGGTCACTTCACCCTTAATATGGGAGAGGAGGGTAATAAGGCAGCTGTGATTGTGAACGAGCAGTCCTTTTTTAGGATCCTCTCTGCTCTCTCCACACGGGGAAGGGAAAGTACCCCAAACATAGGCTGTCCACTTTACCTTACCCAACTGGATAGCTGTTTGTAGGAGGATCACTCTAATTGTAGTTGAAACACAAACTTGTCTTTTGCATCCTGGAATGTATGAACCCTACTAGATGACCCAAACAGTGACAACCCTGAATGCAGAACAGCTACTGTCACTTGAGAACTCCAGCAATGTAACACTGATATCACTACTCTCAGAGAGACCAGACGTACAGACAAAGGCCAACTGAGGGAGGAGGTGGGTGGCTGCATGCCCTTTTGGAAAGGGAAACCTGCAAGTGACAGGTGAATTCATGGTGTTGGTTTTGCCATTAGAACCAGATTGTCAGTCAAATGACTGAATTGTCTGCAGGCATTAATGAGCACCTCATAACTCTCCACCTCCAACTGACCATTTGCAATCGCCATCCATGCATACACCCCACCATTCAATGCCAAGGAAGAAAAGAAAGAACAGCTTTATGCTGACTCTGATGAAATCCTAACTACCATCCTGAAAGAGGAAAGATTATCCTCCTTGGAGACTTCAATGCTGTAATGTGATATGTTTTATTCCAAGAATATTATAGTAAAATTAAATGGAACAGTATAACTTTCTGAGTATTTATTTGCAGCTAAAATATTATGATGAATTTTTGTGCTTAAAGAGTGTGTTTACACATAGCTGTGCAACAACACTGCTACCTGTCTCAGAAAAATCCCAAGTATATGCTGCCAACACAAAAGTTCTGTACCTGACATGCGCAGTTGAAGTCTGTGAGTGGAAAGTTCCAAGGCTCACCCAGCTCGTGCCCCCTGGGTGACCTGCGGACCTGTCAGTCATGTTTGACCTACTTTCCCCACAGACCCATGCTCAGCAACAGCAAAAGCATGAGGTAATCTGACTAGAAATTTCTTCCCTCTGAGTGTTCTGATTGGCCACTAAATTCAAATAAAAGTTCTGTGAG
>NW_017728995.1:11696360-11716460 GCF_001723915.1 Gavialis gangeticus
TAAGTTAAATAAATCCCATCTTGTTTAAGGAACCATTACGCTTTCTGTGCCGCTCAGACTCCACCGCCAAAATTCCCACCTGTCCGTATCCAATTTGCCACCACCCGGCTGCACCACCGTGACCAACACCGCGAGCTTGGCTTGCCAGCTCCGTGTTGCCCAACACTACTGTGCTGTGCTTTAACACTGCCTTTTGGAAGTACTAATGCACAGTGCAGTAACTGCCTCTACTGCATTGCGTGTACGGCGTGTGGTTAGATTTCATTGCTACCTTGCTGTAGTGGCATGCTAAAACAGGGGAGTGTGCCACTATAGCAGTGTAGCTGCTGGTCACATGTAGACCCATGTGATCACTACAGTGATGTAGCAGGTCACTTCAGTGACAAAGGGAGACATGTAAATGTGCCCAAAGTGTTCCTTTTTATTTTCAGTGGTATCATATACTTATTTTCCATTTTTTAAAACCTTTAAGCAGGTTTCCAAGCAAAATTATATCAATATACTTCAATATAATCGAATCTTTGTAGTCATGAGGTTTTCATTTTACCTTGGTTGACTGATAACTAAGGATGCAAAAATATTTGGCTTTCCCTTGTTTTCAATTTACATCAGAACCTTTAATAAACACTATTTAGTCACCAGGAGGCTAAATTTATTTAAATCAATATCTAATTAGGTTTCTTAATGTATTACCTTTCACATTGGAAATTTAAGAAATCTAAGCAATTAAGTTTGTGTACTGGTATCCTACTGTTTTCTCTTTGTTTCTGCTTGACTACCTTTTTCATGTAATTGATCAGTTCTAGACCCTAGTATTTCATCGATTTGTTTCAATGGTTGGTCTACTTGTTTGCCATAAAGGAATAAGATGACTACTTTTCAGTGTGGTAAGTTCTTTAGTGCCAATTTCATTTGTTAAGTTTCACTTTTTGGGGGGAAAAATGAAAAGAGAATAAGAAACTTCAAGAAAAAAATTTCAGCTTTTTCCCTTGTTGTTTTCACCATTACCCCAATGAAAATATTCAGTGCCCTATTAAAATCCAACAAGAGTATAGAATACAAAAAGTGCATTTTGTTTATCCATAGCTTTTCTTAGTTCTCTTCTATGTCTAGAAATTGAAGTAGATTGTAATCCTATTTTATAGTTTATTTTAGCTCATATAGCTTCATAAGTAGTAGTTAAATCTGAAAAAAAAAATGTACCTACTGCATCTACTTGAAGGAGTTAAGATTCTTGTGTCTTTTCTTATAAATAACTTCTTGCTGGTTGGATAATTAATATGAGGAAATTGTATTTGCATCAATACATAAAAAACTAAAAATAATAGAAACATGGATTGCAAACAAACAACATGTAACCATTAAAATATGACGCTATTTCCAATCACAAAAAAAACTGAATTCCATAAACCCTCTGTTTAAAGAACAGTCACTTAAGTCAATAGGAATTCTGTGCTTGCAAGACTTTAAGGTTCAAAGCCCTGACTAAATTCTTGGTGAAGTATACGCAGTGACTGACAGCTGAAGTTTTAGAACCTGGACCACACCAATTTCTCAGCAATAAGACCCACAAGCAGGTCTCCTCCACTGTACTCTCCCACCAATGGGTCACTTACATAATATAAAGACTGTTCCTATATCTATCATCTTTGAAAGAGTTCAGTTTCTGAGAAGAAAATTCCTTGTCCTTGTCTTTCATAAGTTAATCTCCAGCTGCCTGTCTTCTTTTTATCAATTCACCTACATTCCAGGTTTCCACAGTACACAAACACTCACACACACGTGTGTGTGCACGTGTGTGTGTGTGTGTATGTATGTATATATGTATGTGTGTATACATAGGGACATGGTGTTGTAGACTAGGGCAGAGGCAGACAAAATACGGGCTGCAGGCTGGATCTGGCCCACCAAGACATTCTACCCGGCCCATGGGCTCCCTAAAAAATTTAGAAAATTTATATTTATCTGCTTCTCACTACCTGTCAAAGATGACAGGAGCTAGGGGCAGTAGGACACAGGGAAAGCCAGTGGCAGAATCCTGCGGCAAGTCTGGCCTGGCCCAGCCTGCTCCCCCCCAGCCCCCCAGTTACTTTCCACCCCCACCCTCACAACTGGAAATCTCTTTCTGTTGCCACTTTCACTGCTTCTCTGCACACCCACTGGCTGCTCTAGGATCATGTGGCCCTTGGCTGCATCACTGTACCATAGGAGTATGGGGCCCATGTGGGCACCCCAGGGCCAGGAGCAGGAGGGGTGAGGGAGTTGTGTGTGTGTGTATGTGTGCATGTTTGTGTTTGTTGGGTGCGTCCCACACACATACCCCACCATACATATGCACTCACACACCCCCTTTCACTGCCATACATGCAGACCCCACACCCCCTCACACATCTCAGCCACCTTCTCTCCCAAATGTCTCCCACAAACCCATGCACACCCACACCCCACATATCCACAAATACAACCACATGCCCCCACACCTATCCATCCCCACAACGCCCCCCTCATAATGCTTCAACACCACACAACGCCACACAAACCTATACCCACCCCAATGCCTCCCCCCACCACAATATATATGAGTAAAACTTTATTTTAATAAAGTTATTGTACAATCACCTCTATGTACACTCCACAAATGCATGTAAATCAGGACAAAAATATTTTTTTAAATAATTAATGAATGTTATAGGTGTTCAATTTTTAGAATATCATTTGGTGTTTTTCTGGTTCTGAGGTGGCAAAACCCCTTGCTGAAAGAAGTATTTCCAGGGGCAAGGGGACAGGACATCCAGTCACAAGATGGTGACCAGGGGGTGGAGCACCTGTCAAGGGGTGGGGCTACCCATGTGGCTCTTGAAAGCTTGTCAAAACCCAGTAAGCTCTGCCCGAAATAATTGCCTGCCCCTGACCTAGGGCCTCTGCTACACATAACTTATATTATGCATTAACTGGTTAATCTTGAATTAATTTAGACTGGCCACACATGCAAAGTGAGACTAGTCAAAAGTGCAAAGTAATTATTACACAATTAATTGATTAACTGAATAATAAATTTAAACCAGCCACAATTGTAAAGTAATTATTGTATGCTAAGAATGATTATCCAGATATAACAAGAGTCAACCAGCTACAAAGTTAGTGCTTGAAAATGTGCAACAACTTTACAGCTGGCTTGTATCCAGGTTTAATTTGAACATGTAGCAAGGCCCTAGGTCATCCATATTCCTTTGTAAACTGTGACTCAAGTGCCCTATATTTAAGTTATAAACAGCTATAATCATTGTACAACAAAACATTTTTGTATTATAATATTTATTAATAATTAATCTTGCATAATGGTAATGCTTAATTTTTAAGATATATATGCCTAAGTGAACAACCACTTGTATAGGAACAAAACATTCAATATATGAATGAAAATCTCTCCATGTCCATTACGGTGTGTGCGCTTGCAGATCCTTGACATTAATTCCTTCTACACATGCAATGTACACTGATTCGAGTTTTTTTAAAGAACACATAATCTATATTCAAATTTAGCATACCTAACTAAGTACTAGAATGTACCTTAGGGAGATAAAGGTTCAGTAGATTCAAGATGAGTGTCTGTGCAACAACTTTGAAATGGAATGAGAATGTAGAGATATTTGACCTGATACTTACAGAAGAATAAATCCTCACTGATCAACTGTGCATAACAAAATTTCATTTTTATCTTTTTTTTGTCTAGACAAGGACATTAGACAGAATGGCTTATTGACAAAGCACAACATATGGTTATTCTAAGAATGCATTTTAATAAGTGGATGTTATAGTAAACCAAATCAAATATAAATTCATTTCTAATCTAATCTGTTTCAACTGGAACAGCAGATTCATCTCCAACCAAAATGATCAAGTACAGCTCTTTTGCAGCTTTAGTATCTTTCCAGTGTTATTTATTATTTATAATAAATAAATAAACTCTGTGGATAATTACAAAATGTTTAGTTTAACGACATTGTTACTAGGTATGTCCCTACAAAGATAAATGTACATACATTGCTGGATTAGACAAATGAAAATGGATTAATTTAATCAGATTTAGGTTTTGCCAACTGAAAATGTCTTTTGGTAATTCTTGTTATTTACCTATATTTACACATACTAATACAAACTTCTATCTCTCTCTGACTGAAATATGATAACAGACACAGCAGATGGGATAAGGTGGCACTGGATTCAGTGATGGAACGAACTTATCATTGTCCTTCAGGTGACAGGGTTCTGATTTAAGTTGATTCTTCAGTTTGACCAAAATTATGCTTGTGAATATACATGTACAGCACAAGTGTGTATGATTTGAGTGAAAGTTTCTTGAGGTGTGGTGCTTCTGGTAACCAGGCTGAGGGCCAGACATTTCTCTAGGATTCTGGCTGCATCAGCTTTTTGTAAGTGGAGAATCCAAGTGGGGAATCCAAGACAGACCATTTAAGTTTGGGGAATGCTTATCTATGTCCTTTTCACAGAAGCATTTTGGCATGTTCAAATATTTTCTTTTTCTGAAATCATGTTCCATATTTGTGTTTTCTGAATTTATGTTCTATATATTACATTTAACATGTTATATGTTCAAATTTTGACTTTTTTGTCCCGATTAAGCATGGGGGAAAAAATCATAATATTGGAAACAATTCCCTAGGATGGAAGTTCCTTTTTCCAACCATTTCTATTCATATCATATGCAAGGTAAGAAAACAAAATATAGAAACATTCTTCAGGCTGAAAACAGAACACAGCTGTTGTTTCACAGTTCAGAGGAACCTCATACAATATTTTAGGAAAGAAAGCTGTGAAGAATACTATAATTAAAGGAAATTGACAAGGAGATTTTGATAGACCACGTGTAATTTGCCTGTTTTGCAGTTTGGCCAGGCCATGTTCTTTTACAAAAGTGACATTGGAAAATTACTAATGACTATAAACAGTCAGAACTCTGCTTTAGATCTTACATGATGAAGACTATAAACCACTATAAACCACCAGAACTCTCTGTTAGATCATACCTGAAAGCCAGAGCTTGCAGCAGCACAAAATCTCTGCATTATCTCATAAATATGTCACTAAATTAATTTGCTGCAGCTTGTATATATTGCAGTGAATGATACTGTTGGCATAATACTTGAAACTCAGTAAGAATTCAAAAGGAAGTTGTTCTTATATAATGTAAATTAATATTGGTCTCCACCAATTAATAGTTGGTCTCCACTAATTTGCAGCTTTGTTATAGTTTACATCTATACAAACTTGAGTATAAAATCATATCTTTCTGAATTGGTATTATTTCATGCCCTTTTGCAAGGCAGTGAAAATCATAACATTTATGCCTTTTCCAGTCTCCGTAGGTTGACCCAGTCCTGTTTTGTTTGTACCAAAATAAAGTCATAAGTTAATCTTATAAAGTGGGTTAACAGGAAAATACAGGTCTGACGTTTTGTACTAATCCCTGCTCCCAAATACAGAATAATTTTAATATCTTAAAATTTGTGTTCATTTTATCCCTTTAGGGGAAAATGTTGGGATTCAGAGCAAATTTGATTTACCTGAATTTCTAAATTTCAATCAGATTTGATCTAATCATTGTCAGCTGACCTGATTAAAGTGTCTCTCTCCTCTAGTTGATTTAAATCAGGTTGGCTGCTACACAGGAAGCTGAAATACATGCTATTTCAGACATCCATCTGGCACCCTAAATTCAGTTATTTTAGATAACTTTGCTTAAATTCACTTACCAAGAAAGCATAAAAAGGCATACTTGTTTTTAAAAATGTTTCTTACTTGTATTGTTTTATACTGTAAATGTTGAAACAGACTTCATTTGTGGGGGGGGGGGTTGTTTTTTTTTATCATGGATGGATCTGTTGTGGTGTATTCTGGATTGTAGAGTTACTAGCAATAATATTAAGCTTTTTTAGGGATAAGAGCATGGATGTGTTGTTTTAAAGAGAAATAAAAAGCCCCATGCTTCTAATGATATAGATTTAGCATCTTGGGCCTTATGAATAACTCTGGGTTGTGTAAAGTGCATCCCATCTTGCCAAGACGAAGAAGATGATAAAAGCTGTGTGACAGCCCCAAAATAAGTGGAATTGAAACTGGTTCACAATTATCAGCTTTGGTTCTGTTTTGCAAATGACTGTTCATATAGTTTTACTGCTGTGAGTCTTTACACACACATTTTCTGCATCTCTGTAAAATATGAGTGTGGAGTGATTTCCACGAAAATAAAGGACATTTGAGACTTTGTTGAGATCAGAAGAAAAGAGGGTACTGTAAGTGGAAAGGCTATCTGGGAGATAGCACTACTTTGCCCCTAACTGTGGAGAGATAAGAACTTGTAGACTGCTTGGGCGCATCCTCACACACAGGTGCATGCACTTGCAGCAGCTCAAATAGGAGGGACACAAATTTGCTGGGGATTTTAGCATCAGTGCACATGCCCGGACATGCACTTTGGTGTGGGGCAAGTTGTACCACTTGGGCAGGGGTAGGGGCATGGCACTGGATCTGCAGCCAGGGGGAGCTAGAGTCTGTGCTGGCCCCAGCACCTCTGTTGGCCCCAGAAGTATAAAAAGCTGCCCTGGTGAGCATCTCAGGTCTACTTGCCTTCAGGAGCTTCTGAGGCCCAGCCACATGGTATCTGGGGATACTACCCCTTGTGCCAGCTGGGCTGCTGAAGCAGCCCTCACCTGGAGTGGCCCTGCACCCTCTACCCACTGCAGCAGTCTGGCAGTGGGGGCTGTTGCCTGGATGTGACCTGCTGCCACCTATGACAGCATCTGCTCTCTTGGACCTACGGCCCCATGGCTGCACACTTGCCAAACCCAGATGGACACCTCATCTGCCCTCCAGCTGGGTCCCTAGTGCTGGCCCTGGGCAGGCTCCTCTGCCCAGATCTCACCACTTGTCTCACCAGCAGAGAACCTGGTGTTCCCTGTTTAAAAATTGCAAATTCTCTCATAAGAAACCCAAATTCTTTCATTAAAATACCCCAAATAGTGTTCTCTCACTATTAAAATGAAATGCCATCATATAGAGAGAGATAAGTTGGGCAATGTATTATTGATATATTTACAAGTGTAAAGCAATTTGGAAGCCTACCAGTGACTCTATCATCATAGTAAAATAAATTATAAATATCTATACACCTTAGCATTTACTTTTGGATTTTTTGTTGTAGAAAAATCAGAGCTGCCCCATCCACTTCACTCACCAGGATGTGCAGCACTGAGCAGCACTGACATGCCAGTGCCATGCCTGTACCCCTGCCCATCACTTTCAACCCACAGCCTGCCCACCCCCATCCCCTCACTCCTGACCCACAGAGCCACATATGTGGGTGAAGGGTTTGTGGGGGTGGCTTTGGGGTGAGGGATTTGTGGGTGTATAGTGGGGGGTTGTATGGGGAGCCCACTCAGGTCCCCTGCCCCCTGCAGGGTGATACCCCTCCCACAGCTCATGGACAGCTCCCCCCACAGGGGCTATAGCCTCCCAACAGCGCTCAGAGCCCTGCCCTGCCCTGCAAGGGCTACAGCCCCCTGCAGGGCCCAGAGCCCCCCTGCAGGGCCCCATTTCCCTCCCACACAACCCACAACTCACCTGCAGTGGCCGTTGGGGTGCTCAGGGCCTCCTAGCACAGCCCCCCCATGTGGCATGGGGCAGCATGGCTCGGCCTTAGCCGCCTGGCACCCTGGCACTGCCTCTGCCACATTGAGTAGGTGCAATCTTGCATGGCATGGTGCTGCAGGAGACCATGCAGGTTTGGGAAGTTCCAGGCTGCCCAGGCTGTCAACTGGGGTCCCATGACACTCGCAGGGACTGCATGTTATGCTGGGCTGGGTCCTGCATTCGTGGCCTTGTGTGCTGTTGGGCTGGGTCAGTTCTGTGCATGCAGAGGTGGGATTGGCTCAGTGCCTGGGCAGAGCAAATGAGTACTGCCCAAGGCTATAGTACACAACACCACCCATGATGATGGTGATCCTGCTCTAAGTTAACCCTTGATGAGATCTGGCACAGGTGTTCAATAAAGCCCTGTAACAGAAGGCACTTTAGTCTAATACCTCATCCATCAAGGGTTAACTTAGAGCATGATCCACCACTTTGAAAGCACTCTAAAAGCACAGACAGAAGTGCAGCTCCTCACTGTTACTCAGCACTTCACAGACAGACATTAATGAAGGTTCTCCATTTTGGAGCATCTTCATCTGAACCCTCATTGCATGGCATTGGGGGCTTTTAAAGTGTTCTGAAGCCATGCACTTGTATCTGGTCGTGGCTGTAGAGCACTTTCAGGGGACAGCTCAAGTGAAAATTCTCTCTTTCTGCACTTTAAAATCCATGAACGTCTGTCTGGTTACAGTTTTAGAGCACTTTCTGGGCAATTCCTGTACAATAGGTGTAATGCTTGTACCTAGCCATGATCTCTATCACTGATTTACAGCACCTTGTTCCCCAAGCATAGGGAAACAATGTGTTATAAGTGCCCAATGTGTCAACTCAAATGTCATTATATATTACTGACTGTGTTCCATGGAGCAAAAATTCCCCTGCCATAATTTGCTTCTACTGAGAGCTTAACAAGAAATTGAAATTGTGTTCCTCTGAGTCCGCCATACTGCAGAACCCATTGTCATTTTTAATTTCATAGCACTAGGTCATAAACCAAACTAGAATAGTGTTACTCTATGGCTCTGAAGGCTATTGGTTAATGCAGTTAATGAACTAGAAAGATTGTATTATACAAATAGTACTACTAGTGAAGACAGCTTTTTAGATTTTCTTTAAAACTGCAAAGCAAACTGTGTTCTATTCCTCCTTGTGTTTCTCCACAGTGTTGCAAACAGCTGTCTTGAGTTTTAGGAGTTATTTCAACACAATACCTGTTGAAATACTCTAACTTGTGAGTGTCTTATGTCAGCAAATGTGACCAGTCAGTATTTTTTTTCATATCCTGCCCATATGGAATAACAAGCTTCCCGTGCATTTGTACATATTTGATCAATGTGTGGCATATTAATGTAAATTAGACAGTTCATTTGTGTAAAATGACAGCTGATGCACTAAATTTATGTGATGATGGAGAGATCTGGCTACTCAGCATGACTTCGCTGGAGAATGATGCAATGGGAATGATTAGCGAACTTCAAGTGTGTTATGGAGCTTTACCCTCAGGTCGTAACTACTATTTCTTTTATAGCCTTTTACTTATTTCATACATAAAAAATAATTTATTTAAAATAAGGGTCTATTATGAAGCAAAGGTTGTACCTTACATTACTTATTTCCCCCAACAATTGATATATTTCTGAAGTTTTGAAAGAATGGCACTATGTTGTAGGATGCAGTAAAGGCTGAAGTGCTCAGTGCATTTTTTGCCTCAGTCTTCACAGGTAAGGTCAGCTTCCATACTATTGCACCTGACAGCACAGTTTGGGGAGGAGGTAAGCAGTCTTCAGTGGTGAAAGAACAGGTTAGGATCTACTTAGAAAAGCTGGACATGTACAAGTCCAAGGGGCCAGGTGGGATGCACTCGAGGCTGCTGAGGGAGTTGGCTGAAGTGATTGCAGAGCCATTGGCCATCATCTTTGAAAACTCATGGCAATCAGATAAATATCCACAGGTGTGTGCTTGCAACATGGGATTTCAGTCAGTAAAAGAGACTGTCTTAATTAAGCAAAACAAAAGAGCAGAATGCTCTATGGATGATTGGAAAAGGGCAAACATAGCACCCATATTTAATAAGGGTAAAAAGGAGGATCCAGGGAATTATAGATTAGTCAGCCTCACCTCAGTCCCTGGAAAAATCATGGAGAAGATCCTCAAGGAATCCATTTCTAAGCACTTGGAGGAGAAAAAGGTGATTAGGAACAGTCAGCATGGATTCACCAAGGGCAAATTGTGCCTGATCAGCCTGACTTCCTTCTATGATGAGATAACTGGCTCTGTAGATGTGGAGCACCCAGCAGATGCGGTGTACCTTGATTTTAGAAATGCTTTTGATACGGTCTCCCACAGCATTCTTGCAGGCAAGCTAAGGAAGTACACCTGGATGAATCGGCTGTAAGGTGGATAGAAAACTGGCTGGAGCATCAGGCTCATACAATAGTAATCAATGGCTCAGTGTCTTATCTAGTTGGCAGCCAGTATCAAGTGGAGTGCCCCAGGGGTCAGTGCTGGGGCTGGTTTTGTTCAATGTCTTTATCAATGACCTAGAAGATGGCAAAGAGTGCACCCTCAGCAAGTTTGCAGATGACATCAAGCTGAGGGGAGTAGTAAATATGCTGGAGGGCAGGGCTAGGATTCAGAGTGACCTTGACAAATTGGAGGATTGGGCCAAAATGAATCTCATGAGGTTCAACAAGGACAAGTGCAAAGTCCTGCTCTTAGGATTGAAGAATCCCATGCTCCGGTACAGGCTGGGGGTTGACTGGCTGGGCAGCAGCTCTGCAGATAAGGTCCTGGGGGTTACAGTGGACAATAAGCTGAATATGAGCCAGCAGTGTGCCCTTGTTGCAAAGAAGGCTAATGGCATACCAGGCTGCATTGGTAGATATGTTGCCAGTAGGTCAAAGGATCAGCACTGGTACAGCCATATCTTGAGTACTGTGTTCAGTTTTGCCCCCCACCCCCCAACTACAGAAAGGATGTGTACAAATTAGAGAGAGTTCAGCAAAGGGCAACAAAAATAGTGAGGGGGGCTGGGGGACATGACTTATGAGAAAAGAGTGAGGGAACTGGGCTAATTTCATCTATAGAAGAGGAGACTGAGAGGGGACTTAGTAACAGCTTTCAACTACCTGAAGGGGGGTTTGAAAGAGGATGGAACTAGACTGTTCTCAGTAGTGGTTGATAACAGAACAAGGAGCAACTGTCTCAAGTTGCAGAAAGGGAAGTTGAGGTTAACTATTAGCAATAATTTTCTCACTATGAGGGTAGTAAAACACTGGAACAGGTTACCCAGAGGGTGGTGGAATCTCTATCTTTGGAGATTTTCAAAACCCAGCAGGACAGCTTTGGCTGGGATGATGTAGTTGGGAATGGTCCTGCTTTGAGCAGGGGGCTAGACTAGATGACCTCCTGAGGTCCCTTCCAGCCCTTCCTTTCTTTATAATTCTATGTTCCAAGATCCAAACATATTCAGAGAAGCTGCACATTCATACATGAGCAGAACATATGAAATTGTCTATAGTACTACAAATGGTAGAGCTGTGTAGTTTAATGAACAGTTTGATGAACTGGCAGCTTTTTGGAATAGATAAAATCAGGGGTGGACAACCTGCAGCATCCATGCCACATGTGGCACAGGCACCATCTGTGTGTGGCACACAGCAGATCTGAGAGAGGACAGACAGCATAGTGGTAAATAGGGCAGTGAGCACAAAGGGGGGCTGAAGATAGGGCAGGGAGAGCAGGGCACAGAAAAGAAAGCAGAGAAATAGACCAGTCAGGGGAAGGACATCAGACTAGCACTCGGGGAGTGTGTGGGACTTCATTTGTAGCAGGCCTGCCAAAAACATTGGACCCATTGGTTTAGGGCTTTGGTAAGATTTGACTGTTACTATTATGGAAATTTTCTTCTTACTTTTAAACTCTTTCAAGTATTTACTTCAGGATAACTTACTGCCTACAATTTACTCTGCTCCCTGTAGTACCCATGCCTTCATGTTTGTGCAGACAGTCTTCCTTCTTCCATACAAGAAACCACCACTCCATTTCCTTCCAAATTTAGTTGACGACCCTATCTTCTTTTATATAGCGCTTCCACAAATTATCAGCCCTGTCAACATGACAATAAGAAAAGGCCATGCCTCCTGATGGCCACGTGAACAGGAAGAGAAGCAAAAGCTACTAATTCTGAGCATGATACCTAGGAGAGTTATACCACAGGTAAAGAACATAGAGATACTCAAAAAGAGGAGCAGTCACAACCAAAACTTTGCTCTCAAGGGGCGTGTCCAGATGAGCCTGCACGTGCCTCTTGGAACATCTCAAAGCAGTTTGAGATGTGGCAAGAGGCATGCTGGGAACAAAAAAACATTCCCTGCACTGCATATTTGCAGCAGGGGCTCCAAATTTTGTACCTGGATATCCAGGTATTAAAGCACAGGGGGAAAAAGTGGGGCAAAGCATGGTTTAGGACCATGTCCTGAGGTAACCAGAGGCTCGGGTCCTCCAAAGAGGACTATGCTCTGGTAGCCAGCCAGAGCATCTCTGTGACTGCCCCTTGCTCCAGTGCTGAAGCACACTGCCTGCCTTTGCAGGGCAAACAGCAGTGCAGGCTGCAGGGACCTGGACCTGGGCTCCATTCCAGGTAAGTGTTGTGGGGGGGGAGCTGGAGAGGGGAGACTGTGAGGGTGCAGGGGACTGTGGGGGGCAGCTTGGGAGAGGTGTATCCCCTGCAGGGCCCAATCCCCTGCAGGGCCCACATGTCGCCCTGAATGGCCCACCCAAATCAGTGAGAGCCTCTGATCCAAGGCCTGCTTCTTCCTTCTGGCTATCTGTGAGCTGCAGCCTGGTTGGAGGGAGGAAGAAGGGGATCTCTCTCCCAGCAGCTACTCTGCCCCGGTGTCACGCATCTGCCCAGCTAGAGGTGCTACAGGGAAAAGGGCTCTGTCTCCTTGCAGCAGCCCTGGTACATTGTGGGGCCAGGACTACTGTGGGGATACAGAACTCAGACCCCTTTTCCCCACAGCCCCCCAGCCAGGCAGTGGTGTGCCATGGGGGACAGGGCTGATTTTAGGACATAGAGCTCAGACTCCTTTCCCCTGTAGCCTCCCTGGCCCTCCCACCAAATGGTGAATATATGTTCAGTTCAGGCATGCTCTAATTATAGCTTTTTAAGCAACAGAGTGATTTCTCCATGGTTTTTTTTTTTAATGTCTGTTCATAGCCCACCTTCCCAGTTTAGCCACACAGGACATCTGTCCAAGTTGAGTGTGTGCGATGAACTCAGATTTTACATCTTTGAGTAAGGTGTTTCATAGGTAATAGAGAGAATAATACAGAAAAAAACATAAAAAATCATGGATGGGAGATAAAATAATTTGAAGAGCTTTACAGGTCTTAAGGAAGAATGCTCAAACAGAGTTTGAATATAGAACATTTTAAAGAATTGTTTTTATTTTGATCTTGCAAATTGCTCTTAATATGATATACAAAATAAAATTATAATAGCAATTATATAAATCTAATGTGATGACTTGCTGAACTTTTAAATATCTGATTCATATTGCATCATGAAAATGCTGTACATCTTAGGGTACAATGAGGTCTTTACCAGCAGTCTAACTTGAGGTCCTAAAGCTGAAAGATGCAGTCTAGGGATAGATTATACCCTTTTTCTATGTGGGTATTCAGGACCTACACGAGACTTTAATAACTTCCTTTGCTCTTAGTATAGGGACTGCGTGTGACCAGAATGCTTCATTGTAGAGCATTAATTAATTAAATCCATATTTTTATTTATTAACACAACCACATTACCGTATCCAAAACTTACATAAAGAACAATACAATAAAAACACACTAGGTTGGGGGACATACAGGCTGTAAGCAATTACATAAATGTTTCAATGACTTCCTTCCATTTGTTTTTGATCAGAATGAGGACAGGCCTGTCTCCTGTTGTCTTTCCATGTTTAGTAGTCTTATATTGCCATATAACTATGGTGCTTTTTCTTTGTATTTCTCTTGTATTAGATAATTGTAGTATGAGAGCCAGGTAGCATAACAATCTTCAATGCTTGTCTTTTAGTTAAGCAAATAAGCCTGCCATGGTGAATATGTACCATATTCTCTCTCTCCAGTCTCCTCTGTTTAGTGGGTTGCCTATTTCCATGCTCTGGCTGTCACACTGACAGCTGCTGAACTTAGATGGATGCATAGAGATCTGTGGTAATTCATAGCTAGAAGCTTGAGAAATATCCCCAAAAAGGAAATTTATGGGTTAAAAGGGGATCTTTTAGCCAATTATTGTGAAAATGTTTTTCATATAGATACCCAGATGCCCTAAATCAAAGGACAGTTCCATTATCTATGTATGAAGATAAGGTTTTGCATACAGCTCTTCCAACATATCTTAAAATACGATCTGAATATTTTGTTGTATCTAGATGGATTCAGATATATTCAGCACAGTACTTTGACCAAAGTTTTGTTGCCAAAGATAAGGTGTTTTGATTTCTGATTCTGAGAGTTTCTGATGAATTCTGGAAAGACTCTATGAGATAGTATGGTAGGTTCCCTAAAAAGGGGGGCAGAAAATAGACAGAGGCAGTATGGTATTCCTTCCTTCTAAGCTGAATTGGCTGGGCTCAGAAAAAAGGCAAATCCATGGCTCCTCAACTATTATTAGTTTTCCAGACCAAATCTATACTTCTTCCAAGATTGGAGACTACTGTAAGGGCAGGGGCAGAAGTTACACATGAATGAGTTTAAGTCATCAGAAACTGGTTTAAACCTGTAACAGAAAAAAAGTTCAGTGCACATAAACCAGTTTCAAAATGGCTAAAACTTTTTAACAGTATACCTGGTTGAATGCAGTATCAGACTTAACTGATTTTGGTCAAATCAGTTTATGAAATTTCTGTCCTAGACCCCTTCCTGGTTCAAGTTCAATCAGAGTCCCACAGCATCTCAGCATGCTTTCCAGCCATGGGTTGGGCTATGCTGTCTATTGCAGGAGAGAAGGCAGGGGGAGAAAGCAGGGTTTGCCCCTCCCAGAGAAACCCCAGCTGGGACCAGGGGCCAGGGAGGGGGGTTAAACCCCCCCTTCCACTGAGTACAGAGATGCCCTACCCTGCTAAACTTACTGCAAGTTACTTCTGAATGCAACTGTGGACTACATATCCCAGAGGCACCAGGGAGCTGGAAGAGGAAGTGCTGAGCAACCCTGCAGAGTCCTACTTCTGTGATTCTGACTGCAAATCCAGAGACCTCACGGGCAGCAGGAAGAGGAAGTGAATACACAGCTCATGCTGGCTATGTGCTAGAGAGCCATGCTGTAGCACTCTCCGGCTTCTGGCCTAAGCCACTGCAGGCATGTGGCTGCATTTCCTGAATCAAAAGTGAATGTGTGTCCAGTTGTTTCTCAGTTTAATCTCTGCAGTTTAGACTAACCTACAAAGGCTGAATCAATTCAGCTTCAGGCTTTTTGCCTGTCTGTACTTAGCCTAAGAATATAAGTAAGACTGTGTAGTTGGTCCAATGGCAGCAATCCATCCTTAACTGATTTGATATTATGATAGCTAACACAAAAAGACAAAAGAAAAATAACCCAAAACAACATCTACTGAGAGTCTTAAAAGAGCCTAGAGGGTATTACCTGTGTGCATATGAAATGGGTGGTGGGGCACGGGGACCCTGGTGCACCCCCTGACAGCAAGAGCTCTGGCTGGTAAGGGGGCACAGAGATCACTTGTGCCCCCCCTGAAATTGGCTCCACCAGTGCTGTGCTGCGTGCAAAAGTGCTGGCACTTCTGCCACTGCCATGCCACTGGCACACTTGGGAACTCCCCATCCCACCGCCTGCCCCCACCGCAATCACCGCTGGGTGACCCCCTACCCCCATGGTTGTACCCCCCCAGACTCAGGAGGCACCCATCGCCTATGCCTCTGTGAGTCTGAAATATGGCGGAGGTCAGGGCAGGGTGCTATCCAGGAGGCTAATTGGCCCAGAGAGGAATGAACTTGCATGGGCAACAGCCTACTTTAGATAGCACATGAAATAACTTCTAGCATGTGAAGACCTTGGTTGCTGCTTATGAAAGTTCATGTCTCCCTGAACCAGTTAGTTATCAGGGTGCGATTCTGTCCTACCTTCAGCCTTGAAACAAAAATGTAATTCTTATTTACGTTTTCTTTGCATCCAATTTTAGGCTATGTTTTAGGAAGGTGACTTATAGATCGCCACACAGCAAGGTGAATAAATTACAAGTCTCCAGTTTTCAAGCTATTAAAGTAAAATCTCACTGTTAGGATGCAATTTTTATTCAGTAGTTATTCCACTGAGCTAAATGAGTCTAACTACATGGTAAAGAATAATTGTGTGAACAGGATTGCACAATCAGGCCCATATTGACAATGGTTTTAACTGACAGTATTCTCTATATCCAATCTATCTTGTGTTCCTAGAAGGAATTTACTCCTGTTTCTTTCTTCTTCCTTGTCATGCAAAACGTATGTAGCTTGGGAATTTTTTAACTCAAATGATTTTTCATCAAAAAATGTCAGTTTGTCAAAACTAAAAATATTTCTGGGTAAGAGTCAGTTTTGACATATTTGTTGATACATCACCTCTACCACAAGTTCAATTCCTTGATTTAAATAGGTTTTTTTTATAACCATCAGATGTAACCATTAGTATGGAACCCCAATGTACACATACCATTGTTTAAAACTTCCTTTAAAGCACCCACTATTTGTCATAATCAGAGACCTTTGGTCTGACCCAGTAGAGTAATTGTTATGTTCTTATATAAAATGTAGCATTTAATATTCATATATGAATTCATATATGCCCAAATTATTATTTATTCAGAATATTTTTATTTTAAAAGAGTAGGGTAGATGAAATTGGCAGAATATATAAAAGATCTCTAATAACAATTTTAGCATATTTTAAATACATATAGGCATGTACATGTCATGCACACTCTCTCTCTTTGTATAAGAAGCCTGCATATCTCTCTTCTAGTAACAGCCCTGAATTGCCTTGCCCTTTGGTGAGCCCCTCCCAGGAATACACAGGAAATAATTCTGCTTGGAACAGTTAATAGTCAGCCAAGAACCATCTATCCTTCTAGAATCAATGTACTGCAGCACTGTGTCGTCCTGCTAGTGTATTATTTCTACTGCCAAAAATGCATTGGAGAGTTACTGAGGGGTAACGATTTGTGAAAAGCAACAGAAGTTGGTAGTTATTGTGACTGCAGTGAGCATTAGCAGCCACATTACAGCATTCACCCAGTTTGACTTTACTGAACTATGTTTTAACTATCTTTATTTCGTTAAGGTTATACAGTCTAAATTAAAGCAGAGGCAACTGTGTGCTGTAACAGCTGGTAATCAAAATTAATGTTTTTCATTTCTTTAAGACCTTGGGTAGTTAATCAGAACATGTGTACTTAAATAAATGTACTTGACATGAGGATTTATTACATTAAAAAAAGGAATGAATAATGGAATTTGCATTTTTTAATCAACTCTGTGTTTTTGCCATCAGCCAATACAGGAAGAATAGTAAGATTGTATAGAAGCAGAATAGAGTTCATTATTACTTGCATATTTTCCAAAATTATAATAGATTCTGACAACTTTATTTGCATAAATATTAATTTGGATATATTCTTATAAACAGATTGGGGAACATACCACACCCTCCCCTCCAATTATGTTTACTCAACAGTTAAATTAATTCACTTCGTCTAGGCATTCACCTGCTCTGTGCTCCTGTCTATCTACTGACACCTACATGATCAAGTAACAGTTGGGAATATATAAGGCAAGTAAATATAAAAGTTGGATGTGCCACTATTTACAGAAATTCCATATTAAATTTCTGTTAGAATTATTTACAGTATTTTGTGGTTTAACTATATCCAGGACCAACTGTATCTCCACACACAAATAAAAACATATATTTGATAAGAATAATTTAACATTTAATAAAGACCACAAAACTCCCCCCCAAAAACCAACATAGAAACCAAAGTCTGTATAATGAAGCAGAGTCATATGTAGGTCTCCTTTGGAACAGGCTTCATTTGGAAACAAAATGACAGTCATCCATGCATCATGGGAGGGAAAACATAAGAAAAAAAATACAATTATCTAATTATCAGCCTCAATCAGGAACTTTTCCTCTTGGATCCTGTTTACCTAGGCTAGGATGATGTCCTGCCCTTTTACAACAGACTTGCCCAGGCCTGGCAGGATTACTTCTGACTGAGACCCCAGTGCAGACACCCATGATTTCCAGAGTTGCTGCAGGTACAAAACTTGGCTTTGCAGCAAAGGGCACTGAGCTGAGCTGAGCTTCTGGAAGCCTCACTGCTTCCTTGATTCGGTTGCATACCATCAAGCTGACCACCTTCCTTGATTTGGCCCATTCCACCTGACTCTCAGCAAAACACCTGGCTGACTGGCTGTCTGCTTTGCTTCACACCTCTTGGCTGAAGTGAAAGCTGCCATCCCCATAGATGCACTTCTGGTCCTGGAGGACTACCTCTGTATACATTAAGAACTCCCCAATGGCAGACCCCCCATCATTCTTTACTTCTCTGGCCATGTATAGTAATGAGAGTACTAGGCCTGGTTGGTACTATACTGTCTCTCTCTTGTGCCCACCAAGAACCGTGGTGGGATCTTGTTTGAGAACCTGTCTGGGAAGACACTGTACATGTGGAGAGTCAAAGTGTGTCATGCCCATGTCTTCACCGCCTGCTCTGACATGACCTGGAGGTCACACCTAGTGGCAGCAAGACCAGAATAAGCCTGGCCAGCCTGGTACGTGCTGTACCAGTCACCAAGAGAACTGGCAACCTCCAATGGCAACTGCTGTACAGGCACCTTTGTCCACCATTTAGACTCAACAGTGCCAGTGGACTACTCTTTCTGTGAGGAGGTGGAGGAAACTTTCTTCCATTTTTTCCTGGACTGCCCCCTGTTACCAGATTTGCCCGTCACTTTGGGGTGTGCTCATTTATTAGGGGTATGTTTCTGGGGTCTCTGTAATTCTATTAATGTTCTGCTTGTGTTACTTGTGTTTCTATATGGATCTGTAACCCTCCCTTCTGCAAGTCTTCACCCCCAATGGAGCTATCTTGCAGGACTCAGTTTCAATGGGGCTGGGTTCCTCCAACCACCGAATCAGTCAAACACATATGCACATACACACACAAATTAACCCGGCACATCTGAGCCAGGCCAGGTTATTCAGCACTGACAGGCTAACACCCTCATATTCCTTGAACTAAGTTCATCGGGGCAACAATAAAATGCAGTCAGACACAAACGTACAGGTTAACAGTGTGCATCTGAGTCAGGCTGGGTTATTCAGCATTGACAGGCTGACACCCTCATGTGCCTTCAACTCAGTTCATCCCTTATTTCAGCAGGGCAATAATAAATACAGTTAGACATGCATATACACACATATCAACAGAGTACATCTGAGCAGGCTGGGCCTGATCAGCACTTTCAGCTGATACCCTCATACACCTCAAAATTCAGCACGTCCCAATCTCTTGTCGCAATGGTCCTAGTAGAAACTCCCTTGATGAACAGACCCCATGGGTCTGGACATTACAGGGATCTTTGGCTTAGGTAAAAGAAGCGTTTCTGCAAAGTAAATGGGGAAGTCAAGGGGAAGGAAGAGTAAATGAGATTCAGAGAGAGAATAGAGCAACCAGGTTGACCATAAAATTATTTATTGCCAGGTATATGAACTTATGATGATATCAGTAGCAATAGCCCTACAAATAAGACAGTTACGATATTACATACTTTCAATTAGGTATTTGGGGAAGTCTAGCTCAAGTTTGATCAGCAAAAGTCAGGTTTAAAAAGCTGTGCCTAGAGTAAGAAAGCAAAAGTCAGGTTTCTGGAGTTAGAGAGAGAGAGAGAGAAAGAGGTGGCCACCACTCAGGGAAGTGTGGACCAGACAAGGTTCCCAGGTGTTTGTTGGGGCTTGCAGATGGGCAGAGTCCTCAGCACCACCAGTGGTGGGATTCCAGGCAGAAAAGGAGTGGACCTGGTGCAGCTTTTGGATCCAAGCACCAGGGCAGGAACTTGAGCTTGGGTAGGAGTTTTGTAGGGTACTAACAATGGCCCAAGGGAGAACACTAGGTTTGTTTATGGGTAAACAATGGCTCATGTGCTGGATAATAAGAACTGATCACTCCTGACTATGGGTGGCATTACTCTGAGGGAGCTCACAATACAGACAGGCAGATTCGGTGTCTTGGGTACCAATAAAGGAGTCATTACTAGAATTGGTCTGATAAATGCTGAGCTGGGTATATGCAGACATGGGTTGATTAAAATTTGGAGCAGCAATCC
>NW_017728995.1:11721460-11738774 GCF_001723915.1 Gavialis gangeticus
GCGTCTCGCACTGCATCTTCCTTGTCTTTTGTAAGTCCTTCCTCTAATCAGTTCTTGTTCAGGCGGGGGTGGGGGGGAGTGAGACTGGGTACTGTGCTAGGATTCTCCAAGAACACAGAGATGACAGGTAACACCCTAGCTACAGCCATTCTTTGCTGCCTATAGAGTCATCTTTGACGTTAGACTTAGACTTCTTTGAGTCTGTGTACATTTTTCTCTGTCCACTACTGAGTGGCCAAAGGGAGCATGCTCTGTCTAGCCAACTTCCCATTGGGCCAAAGCCAAGATGACAACCCTGAGAAGCTGCAGAAATTAGCTTGCAGGGGCTGACTCTGGTGCCCTTCAACTCTTCTACTTCTTTGTCTGTGGATCATATTTGAGTTAGCACGTTTAATCTTACAACAAAATGTGGACAGTTTGTTACCCTGGGGTATCAAGGGGGCACTCTGCAAGGTAGAAAACAGTCAGCTAGTCCTAAACATATAACCTCATGAAGGGCATGGAGGGGAGGGGGTTTCAATCTATGGTGATATGGTGTTTTTGTTGTTGACAAGTGTTTCGTGCTCTGTCCCTGGGAGAGGGACTCATTTTTGTACTTTCACCTTTTTGCTTTTAATATTTTTGTCATAAATGTTTAAAAAGTAAAAAAAAACAAAACACAACAACAACAGCAAACAAAAAAAAAACCCTTTCCTTCCTTTCCTCCTTCCCTCTCTCCTTCCCAGAGGTTGAGCCTTTCAATGCATAGTGATAGCAACAGTTATGGGTAGATTAGGACTGGTGAAGTAAAACAGTGGTATCATCTTTTCACACCTTAGTTCATCTGTTGCAGTCAAAGATGGTTATGCATCATTTTGAAGGAAACCTTATTAATGATATAGTATAGAAAATTGGTACAAAGCCTGTACACTTATAATTTGGAAAATTTGGACAAATTATATTAAGGAAATATGTTCCTAAGCTAAAAGTGATCTTGCTATTGCAAGCTATTCACAAAAGTCAAAAAAAAGCCTTTTGTATTAAAAAAATCATCTTTGAACGGTTTTGTTTTCAGTAAAGTGAATTTTTTAAAACACATTTCAGGGAGAAAAATGATTTTTTTCTCATCACAGTTCAAATGCAATATAAAACACTTACTTAATTCTCTGAGCAGATTTTTATTTTCTTTTTCCCATGGGAAAATTATGAATGTATAAGTTACTTGTTCATTCTGAAATTTTTCACTGAAAATTCATCTTGTAATTTTAAAATTAAAAGATTTCTTCCTACCATTTTAAAATTTTGGTTTTCAATTTCATTACCCTGACTAGCCTATATATGTTCATTGGGAGGGGTGAATATAAAAGTGACTAAGGGCACTAACAGCAATATATATTCAGCGGATTTCTGATTGCTTTAATTGTAGCTCTCCGAGTGCTATTATGATTGCAGGATAAGATATATACTTTTATTTCAGTTTAGTATTTTGGAGCTATGCCTTGTGAGGAAGAAAGAAACTAATAATTTCTTGTCACTAGCAGGCTGTAATTATGTGTATTTATATTTAACCTTTCCAGATACTGCTCATTAACATCTACTTGGCACTGGCACAGTTTACATTTTGATATACTGCTTTTGTGTAAAGGTTGTAATGACTGTGGTAATCTTTGACTTGCAACTCTTCCTTCTTGAAAGTGCTGGGGCTATGTCAAAATGTGAACTTGGGAGAATGAGGGATGGCTTATGGGTTACATCTTCTCCCATCGAACACATCAATTGAGGCATGTACCCTTAGTTCTACTGTCATTAGAATAATCCTGCTGTGATTCCATTCCTTAAACTTTGGGGTTGAATGATGTAATGGAAGACAGCATTTGGCCATATATATGGGTTTGATCAGGAATATAGGAGAAACCCACTGGGTATAAAAGGAAAAGCAAACCTTTTAAGGCTTCTGCTGAGAGGTGTTAAGCATCTGAAAATAATCAACATTTTGATTGTCACTTTCCAGCTCTGCTCCACAAGGATGTTGGAAGCATGGTGTTTTCCACCCTTCTTGCCCAATAACAGCACTTTATCTCTCATCCACACCATCAGCTCTGATAAGGCCATGAAAATGGAAAAATCATATACAGATTTAAACCCCATGAATGGGTTGCCACTATTATTACTAGTCTACTTAGCTTTAAACAAAACAAGGGTGATGCTTTGAAATACAAAGCCCTTTGTAATACAGTTGACATACAATTGCAATACAACTATAATACAATTGAAATATAATTGAAATACAAAGTACTTTGTAATACAATTGATGCTTTGAAACAGAATTGCCCTTAGGGAAGAGGTTATTTTTTATGTTTATTTTTGCTTTTATTGCAAAAGTTGAAAAGAAAGGAAGTAAAGGGAGGAAGAAAGAACCTGAGAGAGAATATTTAAGTATATGCTTAGTTGTATTTTCTTCTTCTGTAAGGCTATTTTAATCTTTCAAGGTACATTTCTTCAGTGAGATCAATTACAGGGACTGTGGATAATTAAAGATTTAGAATAGTGTAGTACGCTCAAAATAGGGTATTAGTAGCATGTGTTGTTTTTTATTGCAGGTTCTTTTATGAGCAGTCAGGATCTATTGTCTTTCCTTTGTTTAACAAGTAAAAAGGCAACTTTGCTTAAAAATAGTTGCTTAATGAAATTTTCTTTTATAGATCTCAGTTTTGCACATGCTGAACATCACTTCTAATAATTATAATGAGAGGAATTCCTCTTTTAAAAAATGACACTGTCATATTCCTGGTAGGCTTTATTGACATTAGCTGCTTCCAGCAAAACATAGCCCCTGGGTAGCTGCCTTGTTACATCTAAATGAATGCTATAAATATAACATCTCTAGCATCACCCCTTTTCTGGGCAACATCAACAGCCATAGTAAACATGTTTTCTCGCCAAGGATCTTCACTGACTGGCTTTGGCAGGCGAAGGGAAAGGGGGTTGGCCCCATGTCACTTTCATGCACAACTATGTGTCACCAGTTCCCACTCACTGAAACAAAGCTGGTTGAACAATACAGTCAGTCACATGTGTGCACAGAACCAATTTTTAGAAGCAGGTCTCTGAGCTACTATTTGCAGGTGAAGCTTTTTCAAAGACAAAAGTGACAAACAAATGAAAGTAGGAATAGACCAGTAAATGAAATTTCAGAAAATCAGCAGGACCAGATGGTATACAATGGAAATTAAAAATGAAGTGGGTGAGCTAGCAGAAAAATCATGTCATCTAGCAAAAATTCTATGGACAATGTTGTGGGTGCCACAGTAGAGTAATTTATTTTAAGTGAGTGAAAGGTAGAGTTCATTCTCAGACACTTCAGATAGAGTTAAACTTTTCTGGGAAACTGGGCATTGAAATGGCAGATGATATTCAATATAGACAAGCACAAGGTGAATACACAATGGAGGGAATAATTTGAACTGCTCACATACAATGATCGGTTCTAAATTAACTGTAACCTCACAGGAAAGAGTCCTAGGCATCACTGTGGACAGCTTGATGAAAACATCTGCCAGTGCTCAGCAGGGGTAAAAACATAAAAAGCCAAAAAGGTTAGTCTATGTTTTATAAGAAAGGAAAAAGAGAGCAGAAATAAAAATGACATGACATACATTAATGGTATTCCCTCAGTTTAAATACTGTGGTGAACTGGGGTTTCCTGTCTTCAGCATGACAGAAAAGATGCATAAATATATTTGTGAATAAAATAATCAAGTCTGATTCAATGTGCAGGAGTCCAGCTGTATTGCTACTTTTCAGCAGAAGCTTCTTTTGGGATATTTTGTTCTAAAGTACATCCTATTTCTTTTGCAGAGATACTATGGGAGTTATCCTTCTTTATTGTACCTGTGTTATGTTATACCCTGAAAAACCAGTTGTAATGTATGTAGGTCTATTCTTGGCTCATCAGGACAAGAATCCATCTACAACCTGTGAGAGTGGACATATTTGTTGATAGTAGTAACTGGCTTGTTTAGTATGGTTTTAGCCCAGAAACCTCTTTTCTTGCTTCTATTTTGGAACCCTGAGTCTTCATGTTTCTTTATAATAAATTGAAGAAATAGTCTAAAATGACAGGCTCATGTTAAATACAGTTTATTTAGGAACCAATCAAATCAAAGTTCACTTTAATTCTATTCATGAAATAGCTACACAACCCTGTATTCAACCTAAATAGGGAAAACTGGACAAAAGTTAAGATAAGTTAGAAGGATAGTGAATATAAATATCCACGGAATTTCCTAGGTGGTATGTGCAAAACCTAATGGTGAGGAGTATTTGATCCCCGGAAAAATGAAGGGAGGACTTTGGATACTAAGGAATTTATGCTGGTTGAAAAAGAATTGTTACTTGTGGACACTTACAAAATAGATTTGTTTTACTGAAAGAATAGCACTAGTAATAATAATGATTAAATATGACATTAGTCAAATGCTGTAAAACATGCCAATACCTTAATAGCTCAGTTCATTCAGACAGCTTAGTATGAAATCCTGGTCTTACTAAAGTCAATGGCAAAACTTATTCTCATTTCAACAAGGATTGAAAGCACATTTCTTGTTATTGGTGCTATTTAAGTGTCATAAAATTCTAAGACTCCAGATTATAATGGTCATGAATGAGGCATATTCTGTATTGCAGAATATTATAACAGTGGTTTGACTTATAAAGCTCTTGTTTTAATGGGCATTAATGTTGTTCAGTACTTCTGAGAATAAACCTGTCAGTGGACACTACTTTTCAGATTTCAGGGCATCTTTACACATTCTCCAGGTTTGGAGGGCTGGGGATTGGGGGGGGGGAGGCACTTTAATTAGAGCCACTCTAATAAAACACTTGCAGCTTCATGTATATTCAGCGTCCTGCACTTCAACAAGGTGGTAGAGTTGCTTTAATTGGTTTACGTGCTTTAAGAGCACCCCCACCTCCATTTTGAAGCAAAAGGATGCTGAATACATGTGATGAGGAGGCTGCTGGAGTGTGCCAATTAGCATGCATTGGAGCAAACATCAAGCACATGTATAAGTACCCACTTTTTCTTTCCTCTTTGCAGTCTTCTTTTTAATTTTCATTGAATTTGGTCCTGGTGAACAAGGAGGATTCACTATTTCCAGAATGCACCACCTATTACTTACTTCCTTTATAACTCCTTACAACATGCATTCATATAGACAATGATTAATGGGCACGGGAGATTTTGAATTTACATAGAGTTAGGTAGACTGGTTTAGGAGAGATTTATCCAGTATGGTATCAGCTATTAAGGGCAATGACTAACTTAAGCTTGCCTACCTTTCCAATCAATAAGTCTTGGAATTTAAAGTAATAAAGGCCTATATTTTGCAGAGGCAATGTATTAACTCAACAATGTGCATGCATATTGTCCCTTTCCTTCTCCACTTTGTCCCCTTCTAAGTAAACTGACCCTCTGACCACTTCCACCCCACAAAAAGCATAGAACTAATGTGATATTTCTTGCCACCAAATTCTTAATGGTTTTTTTTTGTGTGTGTCTATTACACCATTTCCTCTATTTACACTGCTTGGTTATTTGGCAGGAATCAAGTATGACTGTTTTTGTGCAGTGTTTACTTCAATGGGGCCACAGCTTTGTTCGTCCTTAGCTATAACTGTAATAAACACAATTGAAATCATCATCATCATACCATCAGTATAACTTCCATGAGCTCAGCATGGCCAGAAACTTGCAATTTTTATTTACTTTTGTGCTGAAAGAAGAAAGTCATGTACAAGATAGAGAACGTGCATTAATTGGCGACATTTCTTGACCTATATGCAAAACTAGGCATTCAGATTCTGGAGCAATTAGTAGAACCATACTTGGCTTTTATCCTCTGCATTGTTAAAATTAATAGATGGGGTCCTGTTGCAGTAATTTGGGGTAATCAGTTCTACAGTGCTTACAGGGTAAATATTGTGACTAACATGTTAATTACACAGTTACTCTTTAATGGGATTTAAAGAACCTTGGTACCAGCGCAGGACTCAGAGGGAGAGAACATTTAGAACAGATGTATAAAATCGCCTCTAAGATGACTTAATACATTTTTTCTAGATTTAAAAATGTTGCATTTTCAAAATCTGATAACTTTGTCTCTTCTAGGATCAAACTATGTGTTTCTCTGCAATACTGGAATTGTCTCCTTTCACAACTGTTTTCACCCAGGAATATACTTGGTTACCATTGTAGCAGTAACTTTATTATTTGACCTAAATCATACATAATTATTTTACAACTATTAGGAGGCCTGAAATGATAAAATATGTCCTGTCTGGAATGGATTACTATGAAAAGTGGAAGGAAGGTGGTCAGAAGGGTATAAAAAAAACCCGACAACAACCTATCACATTGATAGGTATATGGCAGGTGTGTGTGCATGCTTTCTATGCTGTTCTCTCTCATCTGAGTTTCATTATCATTTTTCTGGTCCTTTTTCATATAGATAATATTGCTGCTTTGGCCTCTAAAAACCCATTATATCTCCAAATAAAAGAATAGATAGCAATCCTGATGTTCTTCCTTGATGTTCAATATTCCTGCCATGCAGAGAGAATAAGAATGCCAGGCAATTAGAAGACACACTCTGTGCCTCTGCTGCTTATTTAGTGTTAGTACTTTTTGGAATTGGAATGTCCCATATTTTTAATGAGAATATAAATAGTTCCATCCTTTCTGGAGCGTGAAGAACAGTGAGCTGGGATCCTATTCTGCTTCAGGATATTGTAACAGATGGAGACATTGAAGAACATCCTGAACCGATGCAAGGATGCATTTTTTTTCATTCTTTTTACTTTAGCTGTTAATCAGAAACAGCAGACTGAGGTACCATGCATTGTAGCAATGTTTCATAAATAAAGGAAAGCAATGAGGAAAACAACTACCACTAGCCTCAATTTTGTTCAGAAAAGAAGATTTAACAGTTTGGCTTAGATTCAATAAGCAACTTTCCAACTTTCCCCCTACTTTGTAAGACTTCCTAACAACTTGTAGGCAATGAGTTTCCATTTTTCTGTAGGAGCAGAACTACAGCTAATTGAAAGCCCTATGCGAGGCAAAACCAAGATGATAACACATTTCAATGTGTGCTTTACACAGGGAAACTCTAAATCATAAGTAGCTGAGGATGGGCTTGTCAAATATCATTGAAAACCCACAACTGGTGTAAGAGCCTAATGAACTAAAAAGGTCTAACTGTCCTGAAACAGGGCTTCACTTTTCTGACTAGGTTTCCTTTTTTTGTTGTACAGATAAATTAATTTAAACTAGGCAAGTCCGGGGGCCAGGGAGAAGATTCCACTGTGGTACACAAAGCCACTAGCCGCAAAAACACATGGGAGGGCATTCAAGAAATGGACAACCAGATTGGTAGTGACATCTTGTGACACAGGCAGAATGTCAGAAAACCTGAGGTGATTAGGGGAGAGCTCAAGTGTCTTTATGGGAATGCCAGAATCATGGGAAACAAACAGGAGAAACTGGCACTTCTCCTGTTTGATGAGGATTTCAATCTGGTTGGGTTAATGGAGACCTAGTGGGATGACACACACAACTGAGCAGTTAATATTGAGGGCCATAGGCTTTATAGGAAGGATTAGGTTGGGAAGAAGGGAGGAGGTATGGCCCTCTATGTGAAAGTGCAGTGCCCTTCCCTGCAGGTCATGTTTGACAGCAAAGAAAGTTCTCTTGTGACCTTATGGGTCAGAATACAAGGGGGATCTGGAGAGGGAGACCTGATGGTGGGAGTCTACTACAGGCCTCCCTCACAAGAAGGGGAGAGTGATAGGACACTTTCTTGAGAACTGACTGAGGCAGCTAACACTAGAGACATGATTGTCATGGGTGACTTTAACTACCCTGACATCTGTTGGGAGGATCACTTGGCCACCTCCAGCAGGTCAGCTAACTTCTTGGCAACAGTAGATGATCTGTTTCTTACACAGGTTGTGGAAGGGGCTACCAGGGGTAAGCCCACCCTAGATCTAGTGCTGGCCAAAGGTGATGACAACATAGGTGACCTAAGGATTGGTGGTACTCTGGGAGACAGTGATCTCAACCTGGTTAGGTTCAGCATCCATTGTAAGCCTGGGAAATCAGACAGCAGAACTAAAAGTCCTGAATTTCAAGAAGTCAGATTTTGGCAAACTCAAAAGGCTAGTTGGAGAGGCCATCTGCAACCAGCAACCAGATGACTTGGGAGTTCAGGAATGGTGGAGCTTTCTTAAGGGGGCAATTCTCATAGCCTCAAAACAGGCCATCCCCATGCAGGCAAAAAATGGGAAAGGAGCCAATAGACCTGCTTGGCTCAACGGAAGTATTAGGGAGCTTTTTAAAAAGAAAGGAGGAGCATATAAACAATGGAAGAATGATTCAGCAACCAGAGAGGAATACATCCGTATCGCCAGGGCCTGCATATATGAGACAAAGGAAGTCAAGGTAGGCATGGAGATCAAGCTGGCAACCGGAAAAAAGACAACAAGAAGTCCTTCTACAGTTACATAGGAAGCAAGAAAAAGCCAGGCTCCACTATGGGACCCTTACTGAATGCTCAGGGGACCCCACAGTCAATGTCCATGAAAAAGCCGAGCTACTAAATGTATACTTCACACTGGTATTCCTGAAATCAAATGGGCTGTTCACCTGACCAGGGTCCCAGAGAACATGGGGAAGACAACAAACTACAGGAAATCAATCATGAACAGGTGAGGGATCTCCTGCAGCACTTGGCTGTCTTCAGGTCTGCTGGACACGATGACCTGCACCCAAGGATCCTGAAACAACTGGCTGAGCTAATAGCAGCACCACTGGCCAAGCTGTTGGAAGAGTTGTGGAACCCAGGAGTGGTCCTGGATGACTGGAAGAAGGCCATTGTGGTCCCCATCTTTAAGAAAGGGAAGAGGGATGACCCTGCAAACTACAGGTCAGTCGGTCTGAACTTGGTCCTGGGTAAAATCTTTAGAAAATGTATTAAGGAGACCATTATTTGCAAGCTGGAAGTAGACGGTGTGTTAAGAAGGCTTTACTGAAGGTAGATCATGCCTGACAAATCTTGTGTCCTTCTACAGCTAAATAACTATCTGTGTAGATGAGGGACACAAAGTGAACATGATTTACTTAGACTTCAGTAAAGCCTTTGATTCTGTTCCCCACAGGATTCTCTCAAACAAACTTGAGGGTGCTGGACTTGACCAGTCTACAGTGAGCTGGGTGGACAATTGGCATACAGTCCATTCCTAGAGGGTAGTAATTGATGGGATGGCTTCATCCTGGAGGGCTGTCTCCAGTGGTGTCCCCCAGCAATCAGTGCTTGGACCCGTGCTTTTTAATATATTCATTAACATCTTGGATGAGGGGGTGGAAAGCTCAATTATTAAGTTTGCGGATGATACCAAGTTGTGGGAAAAGGCGGGCACACTGGAGGATAGGGTCAGAATCCAGGATGACCTTGACAGACTGGACTCATGGATGAGTTGGATTCAGATGTGGTTTAACAGGGATAAGTGCAAAGTTCTTCATCTGGGTAGGATGAACCCTGACCACAACTACATGATGGTCCACTGGCTGGCACAGCATCTGAACAAGACATGGGATTACAATCGATTGGAGGATGAATATGAGCCAGCAGTGCAATGAGGTTGCCAGGAAAGCAAATAGAACTCTGGTGTGCGTCCGCCATTGTGTGTCCAATAGATCCAGGGAAGTGCTCCTTCCTCTCTATTCTGCACTGGTGTGGCCTCATCTAGAGTACTGTGTCCAGTTCTGGGCACCATACTTCAGGAAAGACAGATAAGCTTGAGAGGGTACAAAGAAGAGCCACCTGCATGGTCAAAGACATGGAGGATAGGCCCTACAAGGAGAGACTCAGGGAATTGTGCCTGTTCAGTCTGAGTAAGAGAAGGCTGAGAGGTGACTTGATAGCTGCCTACAAGTATGTCGGGGTGAACACCAAAATCTAGGTGAGCAACTCTTCAGGAAGGCACCACAAGAGGGGACATAAGCTTAAAGAGGGTAAATTCAGGGTAGATATAAGGAAGAGCTTCTTCTTTGTAAGGGTTGCCAAAATCTGGAACACCCCCAGCAGAGGTGGTGCAGTCACCTTCCTTGGAGGTGTTCAAGAAGAGGCTGGACAGGCACCTTGTTGAGCTCATCTGAGCTCAATAACTTCTGCCCATGGCAAGGGACCAGACTTGATGATCTTACAGGTTTCTTCTGGTTCTACGATTTTATGATTCTATGATTTCTTTGTAAGCTGTTCAGAAGCTAGTGATGTGGACCATGTAAATTCCTAGAAAGATTATATCCAAATTGTTTTGGAGAACCACATCTTTATAAAAGATGGAAAGATGCTCATGAAATTAAGCCAAAATTATTTCTATTCAGAAATAAGACTGAGATAGAGGCAAATGATCAGACCAGAACATAGAGAAGAGGAGGAAGAGGAAACCGCACAAACTCACTTCAGTGTACAAACTTAAGTGCCCATCAACATAAAAAGTCTATTGTTTAAAGAGTTTTTGAAAAATATCATCATAAAAGGTCTATTATTTTTAATTGAAAGAATTAATATTAACATCTCGCTCAATTACAGCATGCCATAATAAAACACATTGTTTACTAAGTTTCTTTTCATTATTTTAAATAGTGATGGGTTTGAATTAGAAATCTAGATCCTTTCTTTAGGTGTTTGGGAAATGTCAAAGTAGTGCTGAATTCAAATGTAAGCTTCTTATGTGCAAAATACCTATTTGACATAAATGCGCATAGCTCCACTCAAGTTCCTTTTTGTCTCTCTTTCCTTCTAAAAACCCTATGTTTAACGAACAGATTCTATTTTGGATGGTTGTTAATTTAATATTACTATATTACACATGTTATGGCTTATCTAAATTACTCCAAATACTCCAGAGAAATCAAAGTTGCTTTTTTCTCCTGAATGTGTTGCTTTTTCACTCTCAGTGAAAGCCCTAAGAATGGGATTTATACAGAACAGCTAGATGAAATGTATCAAATGTTTCAGTTTTTTTTTTTCCTGACAATCATATTTGTTTATGACTAGTTTTTAAAAATATTAACAGATCTTTAAAAGTAACTCTGTAATTATTTGATGAAAAATGTGTGAGGATATTTATTGCAAATTATTCACTACTAGTAAAAATATTTTATTCTTTCCATTTTTAAATTATAGGTTGCTTAACACATGCCATAGGAGACACTGTCTGCTGGGCTCTGATTGGCTTATTGGATAGGCCTATCCTACAAATTCAGGAGTGGTAGCAGAAGCCATTTTAATAAATACACTTGGAGGAATAGCAACACAAGAAACAGGTCTGTAATGTTTTTTCCTCAAGTCTTCGATAAGATGGATGTATTTTGCTTTCCCAAGAAAAACAGAACTTGCAGTGAGTTTGCCTAGATGTAACTGGACTCAATCCATTGAACTGAAGAGGAATTTTCCTCCTGCAAGACAGTATCACTATATTTTAAACTAGAAAAAGAAGGTAAGCTTGAGGAGCACTCTGTAAATCCAGTGAGTTCCTATCCTACAGGTGTGAAAAATTTAAGGAACTATAAAAATATTGCACCTAGAAAGATCCTATATAGCTTTGAAGATATTTTTCAAGGATTGCTTGGTTAGTTGACTGCTCATATTTAGCATAGCTTTGATACTGGTCTTATAGTTTGGATGTTCCATTTTATAGCATGTACGCAGGCTAATGACATCCACCTGGGAATATGATATAGCTTGTTCTCTGCAACTCTGTACATAAGCAGAAGTTATTACTTTATCCTGATGCTTTCTTGCTACCTTAATTTCTTTTGAATGAAGAGTGGTGGTTTGTGATACAGACTTCCACACCACTTGCGGATATGAGACAGAAATACATATATACCAGAGCTTTTTATTCTGGCTTGTAGGAGCTGGCGCTCCCGTGTCCAAAATCAGTGGGTGCTGAGATGTGTCAGTGCTATGAGGAATTGGGTATCAGGGAATGATCTGGTGATTCTTTAAGTGTTTTACAAGTAAACAACATTTAGGCCCAAATCTAAAGCACAGACTTCTTACAAAGCCTGAGCAAACAATCTGTGGGCAAGATGATATGGCAGAGGTTAAATGGTGTATGTTTGTGAAGTTGAAGTAAGATCCCTTTTTCAACAATTTCACTGTTACAGTGTGGTTGCTATTGTAGCTTGACTTCTGACGATTGTAGCTTGACTTCTCATGTGTCCTGCCCTGCATCTATACCTTCTGTTCTCATTTAGTTACTTTTCTCACTCTCCAGCAGGCATCTGGCATGAATCATTCAGTATAGTCACAGATTGCTAGGTTGCACCTAAACTCTGATCTATCCTGTAGTTTTCCTTGAATACTGGAGAAGAAGGGTTTCCCTCTAGAATAGATCTCTGATGTTCAGTGCATGCAGTCCTCCTAGGTGGCCCCCTTTGTCTTGCTTCCTTAGTACAGACTGGAGTTGTTCAATTTCTTTTGCACTCAGAACTTTCACTTCTGGGTAGCCGGTGTGGATACGATTTAGTATTTCAGTTAAACAAAGAATTACTAAAGAAGGCAGTGTCCTTTGACTTTGGCAAGCATTCATGAAACTTTGATATTTCAACCGGATGGATTAAAGGTAATGCCAGAGAATCGTATATTATGTATGCACAAAGATATGCATGAATTATATGAGTCCATATTCTTTCTTCCATGAACAAGGCTATCTTGGGAGAGCTGTTTCATTAGGATTGTTGCTGTCCCGTGCTGTATGTTCAATTGATTATGAAACTTTGGGACACTGGCAATTATTTTAAGAATTTATTTTATATATTGCAGCCCATCTGACACATGTATTTTACAGCAAACATAAAACCAGCATCAGAGAGCTTATATTTCATAAACCTTAAGAGTTAGTTGCATGTGAAAGCTAAAGAATATATTAATTGTAACAAGCACTTCATGGGGTGGGGAGACTTGCTCTGGAACGGGTCAGGTGATGGTTGTAAGGAATATTCAGTCAGAGGAAGAGATGTATATTGTAACAGGCTTAAAAAGGAAAGGCTATTCCATAAGCTCCCCATATTTGTGTTGATCATAATTATATGCTGTATTCCATTGTGTGTTTTTATTTGAATAACTAAACTAGGTCCTAAACAAAGGGCCTGAATGAGAAATGGAATGGTAGTTGTCCTCCCTGGGATAGAGAAACAAGCCAGCAGCATACACTCAGTTCCTACAACTGAAAATATCTGCCAGGAAGCACTAGAATAAGGCCACTGCTTGTTTTATGTGACATTCTACTGATACAAGGGAAAACTTCAGTCTTCCTGTGTAGGGACATCGATGTGTTTTGTACACACATGGTGATGGACAGCCCACACAAACCCTAGAGTTGCTTCTCATGCATTACTGAATAGAGAGTCTGTGCTTGTTAATAATGATATCTTATCACTACCTATGGGCCTTCCCATGGTACAAATACATATTGAAAGACTATCCCTACCTGCAATTCACAATTTAAATAGAAAAAATGGGGGGGGGGGGGGAAGAATAAGCATTAGACAGTGGTAGAATCAAACCAGAACCCTTGTATTCTGATCAGATGTTTACAATCATAGAACAGAGAAAGAGCTTTTCATACAATCATAGAAAATGAGGGCTGGAAGGGACTTCAGGAAGTCATCTAGTCCAACCCCCTGCTCAAAGCAGGACCATCCCCAGCTAGATTATCCCAGGCAAAGCTTTGCCTAGCCGGGTCTTAAAAACATCCAAGGATGGAGATTCTACCACATCTCTGGGTAACTTGTTCCAGTGTTTTACTACCCTCCTAGTGAGAAAACACTTCCTAATATTTAACCTAAACTTCCCTTTCTGCAACTTGAGGCTGTTGCTCCTTGTTCTGTCATCTGCCACCACTGAGAACAGTTTAGCTCCATCCTCTTCTGAACCCCCCTCCAGGTAGTTCAAGGTTGCTATTAGACCCCCTCTCAGTCTACTTTTCTTTAGACTAAATAAGCCCAGTTCCCTCAGTCTTTCCTCATAAGTCATGTCCCCCAGACCTCTCACCATTTTTGTTGCCCTCCCCTGGACTCTCTTCAATTTGTCCACATCCTTGCCAGGGAGGAAGCGGGGGAGGAAGGAGGGGAGAGATGAATTCAGTACTACAAATGTGACCTCACCAGTGCTGAATAGAGGGAAATAATCACTCCCCTTGACCTACTGGCAAAAACATGTACCACTGCAGCCCAGTATGGTGTTAGTCTTCATGCAACAAGGGTATGCTGTTGGCTCATATTCAGCTTATTGCCTCCAGGTCCTTTTCTTCAGAGCTGCTTCCCAGCCAGTCATCCTCTCCCCCCTCCCACCCCCCGCAGCCTGTACTGGTGCATGGGATTGTTCTGTCCTAAGTGAAGGACTTGGCACTTGTGCTTGTTAAACCTCATGAGATTTCTTTTGGCCCAATCCTCCATTTTGTCTAGGTCAGTCTGAATCCTAGCTCTACTCTCCAGCATATGTACTACTTCCTCCAGCTTGATGTCATCTGCAGACTTGCTGAGGGTGCACTCTATGCCATCCTCCAGATTGTTGATGAAGACATTGAACATAAATGACCCCAGGACCAATACCTGGGGAACTAGAACTTTATGGCTGCCAACTAGACATCGAGTCATTGATTACTATTGTATGAGCCTGATGCTCCAGCCATTTTTCTGTCCACCTTAAAATCCATTCATCCCACCCATACTTCCTTAGTTTGCCTGCAAGAACGTTGTGGGAGACTGTATCAAAAGCTTTGCTGAAATCAAGGATGTCATATCCAGTGGTCTCCCTGCATCCACAGAGCCAGTCATCTCATCATAGAAGGCAATCAGGTTGGTCAGGCATGACCTTCCCTTGGTGAATCTATGCTGACTGTTCCTAATGAACTTCTTTTCCTCCAAGTGCTTAGAAATGGATTCCTTGAGAATCTGCTCCATGATTTTTTCAGGGACTGAGGTGAGGCTGACTGGTCTGTAGTTCCCTGGATCCTCCTTTTTCCCTTTCTTAAATATGGGCACTGTGTTCGCTCTTGTCCAGTCATCCATAGAGCATTCTGCTCTTTTGTTTTGTTTAATTAGGACAGTCTCTTTTACTGACTGAAATCCCATGTTGCAAGCACACATCTGTGGATATTTAATGTTACCCTCAGATTCCATTTATGGCTTCATTATTTTGTTGTTTCAGATGAGTGCTTAATATATTCCATGCTCATTTTTTCCTCTATAATGTTGTGTACTATATTCAGCCCATCTTTCAAAATTAAGAGACTAGGTAAAATCTGAGACTTCACAACATATTAGATGTATTTCTCCAAGGATGTAAAAAATTAGAATTCTTACTTGTTGCAGTACCTCAGAGCAAATATCTTCAGACAATGAAGAGCTGTATGCCACGTACATTGGTTAATGAAGTGCCCTGTGATAATTAATTTGTCAGATTCAATTTATTATTCCATACAAAGAATTGTGTTAAAGTAATGTTAAGGGCCTAGCTCAAATTTCCAACCACAGATATTTCACAGTTGGATTTGCTATAGTATTCCTAACAGGATTTTTTAAAATTTATTTATAGCTGTTAAAGGCTTCATCATGCTCTTGCTAGAGTCAGCAGGAATTTTGCTCCAGAATTCAGTGCTGACAGTTCAGCTTTGCTGTAAAACACTTTTATTGTACAGTACAAAACATGTTCCTTATTCTGATCTCATTTACTCTACTTTAATTCAGGAATAACTTCAGTTAGACTTCCCTTGGTGTAAAAGTAGTGAGACAAGAGTCAAGTTTTTGTGTGGAGCAGCTATGTATTAAGACATGAAAATATTTTTGTCTTCAATGTGTAAGATGTACCTTCAGCAGAAAGTCACCAGAGGGTAACAGAACTGGTCAAAGCTAATGTCAGTAAGGCTAAATACAGACAGTCAAAAAGCCTGAGGCTGAATCAGTTCAGTCGTTGCAAGTTAGTCTAAGCTGCACAGTTTGAACCAGTAAGCAAGTGAACAGACATTCACTTTTGATTCCTGAAATGCTGCCATGTGCCTGTAGTGGGGGAGCACTAGAGCATAACTAGGCCAGCAGCTGGAGTAGACAGTTTGGACCAAAGCTAGCCCACCCACCCTGCAAGGTGGGAGTTGTGGGGAGAGATGCAAAGCACCCTGAGAGTCTGGGGAACTGTGAGCACAGACAGAAATTACATTTATCATGCAACTGGACTCTTGAAATTGCTCTAAAGTCATGTCCAAACAGAAAAGCATGGCTGCAGAGCCCTCCAATCATGAGACAAATTAATTCATTGTATGAGAGTTCAAATGAAGCTGTTTCTAAGTTTCATAGTTGGTAGGGTCAGAAGGGACCTGATCAGATCAAGTCTGACCCCTGTCATGGCAGGAAAGAGTGTACTGAGGTCAAACAACCCCGGCAAGGTGTTCATCCAGCCTCTTCTTAAAGACCCCTAGGGTAGGAGCGAGCACCACTTCTCTTGGAAGTTGGTTCCAGATTCTAGCCGCCCTGACCATGAAGTAGCGGCTCCTGATGTCTAATCTGAATTTACCCTCTGCCAGTTTGTGACCGTTATTTCTAATCACTCCTGGTAGTGCTCGGGGGAACAGGGACTCTCCCAATGCCTGCTGGTCCCCCTGACTGGCTTGTAAACGGCCACTACATCCCCCCTCAGCCTTCTCTTGTGGAGGCTGAACAGGTTCAGGTCCCGTAGCCTCTCCTCTTAAGGCCTGCCCTGCTGCCCTCTGATCATGAGAGTGGCCCTCCTCTGGACCCTCTCCATGTTGTCCACATCCCTCTCGAAGTGTGGCACCTAGGACTGGACGCAGTACTCCAATTGCGGCCTGACCTTTGTCAAATAGAGGGGGAGGATCACCTCCTTGGACTTGCTTGAGATGCATCTGTAGATGCATGACAAGGTATGGTTGGCCTTCCTGACCACGTCCCCACACTGTCAGCCCATGTTCATTTTGGCATCAATAATGACTCCAAGATCCTTTTCTGCCTTTGCACTGATGAGAAGGGAGTTCCCCAGCCTGTAGGTATGCTGCTGGTTCTTCCTCCCCAGGTGCTTTACTCTGCACTTGTCAGTGTTGAAACCCATCGTATACTCATCTGCCCACCCCTGTAACCTGTCCAGGTCTGATTGCAGACTATTCCTCCCTTCTGGCATGCCCACTTCTTCCTACATCTTAGTGACATCTGTGAATTTGAACAGGGTGCTTTTTACCCCCTCGTCCAAGTCGC
>NW_017728995.1:11743774-11773872 GCF_001723915.1 Gavialis gangeticus
GGGACCCCACTGCCCACATCCCTCCAGGTCGAAAATGACCCGTCCACCACCACTCCACGTGGGGCCCTCTAGCCAATTAGTGACCCATCTGACTGTGTAGGCATTGACGCCACAGCACCTAATTTTTAAATGAGAACAGGATGAGAGACAGTGTTGAAGGCCTTCCTAAAATCCAGAAAGACTATGTCCACCGTGACACCTGCATCCAAGGAATTGGTGACCTGGTCATAGAAGGCCACCAGGTTGGTCTGACAGGACCTGCCTCTAATGAACCTGTGTTGGTTGCCCCTAAGCATAATCTCCCCTGATGGCCCCTCGTGGACATGTGCCAGAATAATTCTCTCAAAAAGCTTACCCAGGTCCGAGGTAAGACTAACAGGCCTATAGTTTCCTGGGTTCTCCTTCCTCCCTTGTTTGAAAATGGGAACAAGGCCCTTTTCCAGTCCTCTGGCACATTGCCAGAGCACCATGAGTGCTCATAAAGCTCATAATGTTTAAATGAAGCTGCTTCTATTTAATTTCTGACTGCTCTGGCTCCAGCACAGTGAGCTGCCGCTGACGTCCCTGGATGGGAGGGGAGTTAAGGCAGGGGAGGTAGGTTGCTTCTTGGGTTTTCTCGGGCTTGCTGGAGTAGGGGATCCTAGTAGATTGGAGCCCTTCACCTCAGAGCAGATCCAATCTGCCCACCTCCGCACTACAATATGGATGAGAAAATCCCAGAATTGCCTCCCCTGCCTTCTCCCTACCTCCAATCCAGAGACATCAACAGAGGTGGAGGGAAGGGGGTGAAGCCAGGGGAAGAGACAAGTTCTCTCTCTGAATCAGCTCCAAATTGGAGCCAATCCTCCACCCTTCTGATCCAACAGCTCTAATGTCTTTTGGATTAGAGAGATTATTCTAACTCATGGGCCAGGGACAGAAGTTATATATAAACTGATTTAAGTAATCAGAAACTCATTGAAACCTGTAACAGAACAGAAGTTCAGTGCACATAAACTAGTTTCAAAATGTCTGAAACTAGTTTAAAATAAACCTGGTTAAATGTAGTATCAGACTCAAATGATTTGGGTCAAACCATGTACAGTACAAAACATTTTCTAAAATGTCTGTTCCAAATCCCTTCCTTGTTCAAGTTGAATCACAGTCCCCCAGCATCCCAGCATGCTTTCCAGCCCTGTGCTGGGCTGTCTGCTTCAGCAGAGGAGGGTTGAGTGGGAAGGCAGGGACTGCCCCCACCCAGGCAAACCCTGACTGGGGTCTGGAGCCAGGGAGGGGGCTTAAATATGCCCTCCCCACCCAAACTTACTGCTGGCTGCAACTTTGGACTACAAATCCCAGAGGTACCTGGAAGTAGCCCCTGCCTTTGCCTGAAAGCAGGAAGAAGTGATGAGCAACCCTGCAGTCTTGCTGCTGTGATTCTGGACTGAAAATCCCAGAGACTGCAGGGACAGCAAGAACAGAAATTGAACATACAGCCCATGATGGATACTGCCCAAGAGCCATGCTCCAGTGCCCCTCAGCTTCTGGCCTGATCTTCTGCAGGCATGTGGCTGTATTTTCTGAATTAAAAGTAAATGTATACTCTGTCATCTTTCAGTTTAATCTCTGCAGTTTAGACTAACCTGCAAAAGCTGAATCAATTTGGCCTCAAGCTTTCTGACCGTCTGTACTTAGCCCTGACAATTTCTATGAATCACCATGAGTTAGACCTGACAGCTGCACTTCTGTCTGCAACCTGGCACCCTGTGAGTTAGCTTGCATTTGGAGAGGATCTGCAACAGATGTTCAGTAAACTGATTTAACTTAAATCTGTTAAGTCTCATACTACATCTGTGCAGGTTTTCCTTAAACCAGTTTTGGCCATTTTGATAGTGGTTTATGTGCACTGAACTTCTGTTATGTTACAGATCTGAAATGATTTCTGATCACTTATACTAATTTATGTGTAATTTCTGTCCGTAGCCTAAAAGAACAATCAGGCAGTCTGTAATTAACACGGAGTGATAAATAAGTATGTAATTCTGATTATGAGGAGCCCAGCTGTCAAACATGGTATATGGTAAGGGTTAAGGATTTTGTGTAAATAAAGCCTTAAAGTTTATGTCCAGATGAGCAAGGCTGTATGGTATGTCATGTGCCAAACATGGCTGTAGCACCACATGCCACACAGATAGGTGTTATCTGTGCTGCAAGGACATTCTGCCTGTGAATGCACTGCTCCATTTTTTTTTCTGTGGGTTTTTTTGACCCCTGGAATATCCTCTGGATTATGACTCCCTGGATTATAGGGAGCTCAACTGTCAAACATGGGATATGCTAAGAATTAAGGATTTTGTGTAAATAAAACTGCAAAGGACATGTCCAGATGAGCATGGCTATGGTATGTGGCACCGCAAACACATCTGCAGCACCATATACTGCACAGTCAGGTGTTCTCTGTGCTTCAAGGGCACACTGCCCTTAAAGGGGAAAAGAATTCCCAAGACTTAGTTAAATACCCTGTGACCAAGGGCAGACCAGGGACATCTGCCTGGACAGGCTTGATTTCTTTACCTTGCTGTATCTTGTTTTTAATATTTATCATACTAGAAGGTTAACCCTCTAGAAAAATTAAACACAGGACTAATCTGAGACTGAAGAAGAAAGCTAGTAGTCCTCAGTGACTCTGTTCCATCTAGACAACTGTCAAGATGTGCAAAACCCTAAAATAGAAATAAAAAGTCACCAGTTAAGACCGACAACAACAATTATTGGCGATAAGGGTCAGAAAAGTGCTCGATTTCAGTAACCTTAAACTGAGCCATATTTAGACCATACAGGTACATATAAGAGCTTTTTACTTTTTTAATACTCGGGATTAAGGCACAGGCCACTTCTAGTAGATAATATGTTTTCTATTTAAAGGAGTAGAATAATTTATTAGGATTGTGGATATTAACATGTACCATGATAGTTACTGTGAAGCTAACAAAGATTAAAAATGCATTTTCCCTTTGTTATAGATGTAACATTTTTTTTAAATCCTTGGCAATTAATTTTGGCTTAATTTTTCTGTTGAAATGAGCAATACATACAAAATAAATTTCCAAATTAGAAAATGTCCTATGATTTTGAATTCATTGAAAAGTTGCCAACCAATTTTAATAGATATTTGACTGTGCACACTGGGACCCCTTACTACATGAAAATATAATATTCCTTATGTGTTTCCTAAGTTCTTTAAACTGAAGAGTTGTTTGTGCAATTGGTTTTAGTGAGAAAAAGTGCTCTAATACTCTTGGTAGTTGGCATTTATAGGCCTCCAGGGTGTCACAGTGTTGTCAGCATAAACTCCTTCAATGTTGTTATCTGACTCTGTTAGTGTTGTTTAGGAGTTAGGTGTTACCAGTTACAGCAGGCTCCCTTAGTTTGGATGATCTGTGCATGTACTGTTAGGATACCATCTGCAATGCTGTGCCCATAACAACCTTTTTGTTCATTTTTTAGGTACAAAAAGCTTGGCCAAGTTTATTGTCCAAAACCAATCCTGGACACTAACATCTGTGACAAGTGAGTCTATGCTACTAGCCAGGTCATTTGCAGACATGGTACAAGCATGAACATTTTTTATACTGATCAAAACAACTTTGCATTAAGAGCATAAATACCTGATTTGCATTAATTGCTAAAACATATTTAGGTGATATCACCACCACATCCTACTGTTCACCAGCTAGTAGTGTGACCTTCCTACAAGCTACTGAACCCTTTTGCCAGGCCACTCTGATTTTTGTTTTGGTGGCCTGTACTAGTCTTATTAACTTATTCTGTATCTGTTGGCCTTGGAGACACCTCTAAAACAATATGAGCTACTTTCCCAGCAGTTTGTATACCTAGTTCGTATTTATTTGGGCTTACTTTGGTTCATATTGTTAGCAGGTCTCTGTATGATTTGTATATGAACTGATCAATGGTTGTATTAATCCACACTCTAGCAAAGGCTACAGTATTATTAATATTGTACTAGCTAAATGAATTGTTGTACTGGATACAAGTTCAATAACTATAAAGTAACAACTGTTTTTTTCAAATTTTACTGCTAACATTCACCAGAGTAAGACTCAAGAAATGATTTGATTTTCACATTTCTTGTTTAAAAAGCAACATTAGTTTATTTAAAAATTGATATCATAAAACTTTAAGACCTGTAGGAAATCCTGCCTGGTTTTTATGTTTATTTTATTTATAGGGCCAGTGTAAGAGGAAATGAGAGTAAATATTTTCCTGTGCCTCTGGGCATTTAATTTTGGAGTGTCCCTCTGAGAGGGGAAACAGAAACAAGCCTTCTGTTCAACTAGGACTGATGCATTATTAATATCTGCAGTTCTGTCACTAGATGGCATGCTCTATGTACAAATACAGATCTGTTTGGGACTCAGCTTCTCCTGAACAGTGTACATCAAAAGAAACTAAATAACACCAAGTAGTGAGTTAATTTACAGAGACACAGAAGTAGCCAAAGAATGACAGACAATTCACTTATGATGAAAAAAAAGAACACTGGGTGAAGCTGATGAAGGCAGAATAGACAATTGACTTGAAGAAAATATGTGTAACACATGCTGAGTGGACAGGTAGAAAGAAATGGACACAGATGACAAATGTCAAACCTACAGCTCTCATTTGGGTATAAGGCATCAACTAATTTTCACTATTAGAAACCTGAATAAGACGATAGTGATTACCCTGAGGATGGTTCTGGCATAGAATAGCAATCTAGCACAAAAAACCACCCAGTTATTTTTATTAGTATTCCAAAGTGTTAAGTCATCAAAATGTGTTCATATCAAACAAAACAATAGTAGTCATTATGTATATATTTATATATTTGACATCTGATGGAAAAATAGGCTAGTAAATGTTCAGCAGATAAACAGAACAAAAGAGATACTAAAACAGATTCATAGACATTAGGGCTAGAAGGGACCTCGCAAGATCATTAAGTCCAGCCCCTGCCCAAGAGGCAGAAAGTCTGCTGGGGTCAAATGATCCCAGTAAGATAAGCATCCAAGTGTGTTTTAAAGGTGCTCAAAGTAGGTGCTTGCACCACTTCTGAGGGGAGTCTATTCAGGTAACAGGAGATTTACCGTTCCCCAATATGGTAAAGTCTGGAGGCAGAGCTCATAGACAAAAGTACTTTTTTTGTTATGAACTAGGGGAAAATGCTTAATCAATAGTATGCTTCTTCAGAAAGTTGGTGCATTGGATGGATCCCATTGATTTCAAGGACAGTTACTTGTTGCTTGGCATTTTGGAATAATAAACCCTCTGATTTAGGCACTTCAAAAGGATTTAGCAGCTTAATTATAACCAATTATTTCTGAGAGTCTTGGTCTGTTTTAAGCATTATTACTCTCATCATCATCCTTACTCAGATTCCCCTTAAACATGCTGCTAGTCTCCATCTGTAGTTTAGCAGATACAACTGCCATGTTGGTAAAAGAGGCTGCCCAAAGGCATGATTCCATTGCCTAAGATTAGCGGAAATATATATGAAGAATTGTGCCCAAGATACCTGATGTTTGTCAGCACAGGACAAATTTTACACATCTGCTGGTAAGTGAAAGTTTACTCAGGCAAAAGCTCATTGACATGTTTTCAGGACTTCTACTCCATGTGAAAAGGTTTACACAATTTTGGGTGTGTGCTAATTCTCTGCTGGACATTTCTTCAAGTTTTATGCTGGATTGCAAACCAACCTCTGGAACTAAATGATCTCCTAAAGCATAATTGTGAAGACTACATCCAGTTCAATTTGGCTTTAAACTCCCTTCTGCAGTACAGGTGAAATGGAGTTCTGTTCCCATAGCTACACAATACCAAGTTTCAAGTGAGACTTTTATTGGTGGGGGGGAGCAGGGCAGGGGGATGGGAGGAAACATTCAAATTGAAGTATCAACAACATACTTTGTTCCATAAAATATAATGATTTAATGGTAAATTTAATATCACGTATCTATAAACAAACTCCTTTAAGACATAAAGTGTAATATTGGCTTTATTGGAGTCAATGCAAGATTTGTCACTGATATCAGTTGGTTTGTTTAATCACCTTTGGAATCTCTCTAGACAACTTTTTCACATGTCTTTGATGTTAGCCATATGAATCTTTAATTTCATATGATAAAATATTGTCTACTGTACCAATAACTGTTTTTAGCATGAAGAGCAAGGGATGAGGGTTTCTTAAGATAATGAATCTTGTTATAATTGAATTGCTCAAGTCAGGCAGACCTCAGAGCTCTTGGCTAATAATCTTTGAAGGATGACAATATGGATAACAAGAGAAGCACTGGTTCCACATACCAGTGAAACATAATTTGTGTGCATTTAAGGGGCTTAGCCTATGATATTTTAGGCTTTTCAATTTAAAGAAAATAAGATGGCAGAACGAGATCAGGGTTGCATACAATTTGGGACCACTCTTCAAAGAGCACATCAAATCTTGATTTTGTATCTTTTTGAGACACATTAAAGGAGTATAGCTCTTTGCAAGGAAGAGTATGTTTTAATACAAGCCCAAGTGAATAGATCTTTCATTAAAAAAAAATATTGTCTACTGTTTAAATGCCCCACAGGATCAACAGATACTACATAGAGCTTTTTAATTTGGATCATGACTATACATACTTTTTAACCATGAAAGACCTCACAAAATATTGAAGTGCAGAAGACAACCTCATCTGTACAAAGTCACTTCATTGGCTGTGTCCTAAAGGCACCTTGGTTAACAAAAATCTTGGGAAATATTTTTTGTAACAGCAATGAAACTCCTGGCTTTCTAATATGAAGGATATTTTCATCTTTAAAAATAGATTTATTATACTTATCTTATTATTCAGGGCAAAAAAGGAACCAGATCAATTTAAATACAGCAAATGCACCCAATACAAAACAGTAAAATTACAGCCTTTTCTATGGACATAATCTTTTTCCCCCCTGTAGATATTATGTCCAGGAAAATACAGAGTTTAAGAGATGGAAAGTCTGAAAGTTATAGGAGCAAAGCTGAAAGAAATTTCAGCAATTTTTAAAGAGAAAGTGCTACATAGTATCACAAAAATGTCAATAATCGTCTCTTTTTGGCTGTATACTTTCGAGTTTCTTACAGGGCAACCGTTTATTTTTCTTATTGGAGGATTCAACAAAGATAGTGGTTCATTTTATGTAAGTAACTGCATTTTCCCAGTCTATTCATGATACCTATATATTCAGTGCTTAGAGACCTCTCTTAGTATAAATGGGGAAAGCCATAGGCCTCATCTACGTGTGCTTTACTGTTATATAGACTAATTTATTGTGCAGTAAAGCATCACCATATACACATACGCTACAATTAGTGTGCAGACAGGTACTATCCTACACTGCAGTAAATTACTGTTCTTAAGTGCGCGTGTAGAAGATGGCATCAGGATTAGTTTACTCTGGCTTAAATTGAGAAGCATCCACCAGGTGTGTCTACATATTAGGCCTGTGCGAAGCGGCTAGTATTCGCTTCAGATACAGATTCGGCTGATGCAGGGTACAGTGATTCACTTCAGTAATTCAATTCACTCTCCTGAATCAATTTGGCCAAATCTGATTCAGAGATTTGGCCGCCGCCAAATCAGCCGAATCTTCGAATCAGCCCCATCCCCAGCCACTCTCCTAGCCCCATCAATGGCTGCCCCACCTGGCTCCAGCTCCTGGCTCTTTGAAAAAAAAAACCCAGCACTCACCAGTTGCTGCCCGGTGGGTGGGTGGGGCAATCCCTGCTGCCCCCCCCCCACTGTCCCATGCTGCATGGGGGGTTCTTTCATCAGCCCCCACCCCCTACCCACTCTCGTAGCCCCAGCACCTGGCTTTTAAAAAAAAAAAGAAAAAAAAAAGCCTCCACACACCAGCTGCTGGCAGGTGGAGGGTGATCCCCCTGGGGGGTGAACTGCCCTGTGCTACATGGGAGGCTCTGCCATGAGACCCCAGAAGCCCCAGTGGCCACTGCAGCAGCTGGTGAGTCCAGGTTTGTTTGTTTTTTTTAAAGAGCTGGGCTGGGTGGGGCAGCCATGGAGGGGGCTGGGAGAGCAGGCAGGGGTCAGGGGGCTTGTGGAGAAATGCCCCTGCCTGGCAGGAGCCAGTGAATGGAGGCTTTTTTTTTCAAGAGCTAGGAGCTGTGACCAGGTGAGGCAGCCATTGGGGGAATTGGGAGAGTGGACAGGGGTCAGGGGGGCACTCAGGCAGGGCTCAGGGAGCAAGCAGGGGATGGGGCATGGCAGGAGCTCTCCCATGGTCTTCTCCCCCCTCCTCCAGCCCTCCCTCCCCTCACCCTACTTAGCAGTGCAGAGTCCGAGTCCATCTCCCTGCAACAGCAAGTGGGGACTGCCCAAATTTATGAAGCTCTCTGAATCTTTTCTGAAATGATTCAGAGAGCTTCAAATTAATTCAGGCCTTTTAATTGGTCTCCTGATTCAATTAGAATTCAGAGATTTGGGTGCTGAACCAGGCTGAATATCCTCCAAATAAATCAGCACCCGAAGCTTCTCACAGCCCTACTACACATGCTCCTAACTGCACATTTGGTACTGTGCAGGCCCAGTGGCACTTGGTTATTTTTAGACTTTACGTTTCTGTAGTGATGAGCTATCTCACCATAGCTTATCGTTACAGCAACATAACATCTCATGTAGACATGCCCATGTGCACATGCTGCCCCCTGCGTCTCACTCCCAGAAGCCCCTTCCAGACTAAAATGCTGCCTGCCTGCAAGGCGAAACCTGTTTCCCACAGGAACCCAGTGACCCATGGGCCCCTGATTGGCAGGGGCTCCTGGGCCCAGACCCTGCCAGCCCATGCATTAATCAGCCTATGGCACCAGAAGGTACATGGCATGGGGACAACTATCAGGGGCACAAGGTGTCCTGCTGCTAGTTGTCCCCAGGGAACTAAATGACCAGGTTTATCTGTATGCGGCATATAAGAGTATTAAGCCATCTATACTGTTTTATTTCCAATACCCAACATTAGAAGTCTATCGAACACTTATTTTTATCTATTTCTTCATGGAGTTTATTAACTGATAATTCAGAAGAAGGTAAGATAATTTAGAACTTTTCATTTAAACCTGTAACTGAACATATGTTCAGTGCGTATAAGTCAGTTTGAGAATGGTTGAAACCAGTTTGAGATAAACCTGGTTGAATATAGTATCAGACTTAACTGATTTGGGTCAAACTGGTTTATGCAATGTCTGTCCTAGACCCCTTGCTGGTTTAAATTAAATCAGACTCCCTCAACATCCCAGCATGCTCTCTGGGCTGTGCGGGGCTCTCTGCTTCACAGCAGAGCTGACCCCTCCCCTCTGGTCCTTGGCTGCAGGTCTGGCAGCCTCTGCAGATGTCTGCCTGGCTTCTGCTCCCCTCCCCACTCTCTGCTAAGCAGGCATTCCCCCATACCTCACAGAAACCTATCAGCATTAGCTAGCAGACCATATGCTGGCTACCTCTGAGCTGTGGCACATGGGGAGAAAAGCAGAATCAGCAGATAGCTGGTAATGTCTTTCTGTTGTTTTCTTAGTAAACACTGAGTTATGGGTGATAAACATTCCCTGCTGGGCTGGTCAGGAGTGGTGGGGACCCGTCCCTAATCATAGCATCCTGCCGGGTCCTGGCCACCCTCAGCTCAGCACTGTGGAAGGGAAGTGAGGGCTGCTCTAGTGACCCTTGGCTTCTAGCCTAAGCCACCACAGGCATGTGCCTGCATTTCTGGGATGTCTGTCTAGTTGCAAAACTGATTTAGCCTTGCCAAGTTAAACTAACCTGCAGAGATTGAATCAATTCAGGCTCAGGCTTTTTGAATGTCTGCCCCTAGCCATTATGTTTTGCCACTATAAAAGTAGGTAGGAGAAGACATCTTACATTTTATTTAAAATGACATTTTGAAGAAATGGCAAAAAGCAAAATATAGTCTTTTATTTTTTCTTTCATTTTAAGAGATGCACCTAATTAACACATTCATTAATTAACACATTCACTATGTATTAAGTGTGCTTTGTAAGACAGATTTATTATTGAGTTGAATATTCTGAAATAATAATGATTGGGGTTTGAATGCACACTGGTTGATAAAACGATGAACCCTGCCCTCTAATTCTTCTAGAAATTTAGGATGCTTAGAAATATGATGCTGAAAGCAAGACTTCTTACTATTCACAGTATCTACCAGAACAAGAGAGAGAACTACCAATGTAGACCCCAGGAATCCTTGCATTTTCATCAGTACCCGAACATTAGGGATTAATTTACGTTTTTGCAAAACGGGTCCCAACTTTGATCAACTAAGAATGATAAGATTTCATACCCACCTTCCTAAGGTGTGAATGACCACAAAGGATGAATGACAATGCATCTTACGACCTAATATGCTTATTGTATTTTCTTGTGGTGAAGCAACTGAATGTATGCCTTTTCTTGGCAGTCCTCATTGTTTGCAAACAACTGATTTACACCATAATAGTCAATCAGCATTTAAACACTAATTTTAAATTGATATATTATTTTACAACATTATGTATAAAAGGAAACGGATTATGTATATAAAATCATTTTTCTTGCTGCTTTTGTTAGGATTACATTTGCAAACTGGCAGGCTTAGATACTTTTTTCCAAAAAGAAATTAGGTCAGTATTCCCCATCTCTGGTTTCATAATGCTTAATACCTACTTCATTGGCTCATTCAGGAGAGCTAATGTGTGGATATTATCCAAGTAGACCTGAAATAGAGACACCAATTGCAAATAGAAATAAAATTTTCTCCTTTAAAGTTAGGTCTGATTATGGTTCTATTGAATACATATGCACATGTACAATACAAAGTAAAATATCAATTTTTTTTAAGATGATGATACTTTTGGGTAAATGTTGTTACTAAAATTATTGTGCATAGAATCTGGCTTTCTGCTCATTGCAATCACTTTGAACTCCAAACAAGATTCTCACCTTTTTTAACTTGGTTCACTTAAAAGTGTAAAAAATCCTGTACATTTTTGTCAAGGTAACAGCTTTGCTATTTAATCCTTTAACTAGTTTTGCTTTACTGTAACCACTGACCTGCTATCATCACCTGAATATAACTGGAATATAATATATCCTCTCATTTAGCAGCACAGAAGATATGTTCAAGTGGGCATACTGGACATGTTCAGTAGCATTCAAGCTGAATCAATTACTGCTCTAACCTTAGACATTTTTTTGTTTATAAATACTTTTTTGGACTTGATTAGCAAGTTTTGTACAGTTATGAAACACTTCTTTTGAGTGAGGTCAGGCACATTTATGTAATTACTGATTTTATATCTGGTCATTGATATGACAATGCAGATTACTTCTGTCATGCTAACCAGTTATTTTTGTTTGAAGGCACAGTCAGTGTACCAGTTCACATTGCATTATACAATGGCTTTATAACATCTTCAGTGCTCTCAGGTCTGTGATCCTAGGGAAAAATAGTGAATGAGAGTGTTATTTAAAACTTTAATTTATTCAACAGGGCTATGGGAAATGTAGAATTCCTTTCTCCCCAACATGTTCAATAGAAGTAGTGTGTGTCAGCAATGTACCATAATCAGAACTGTAGGAGCACACATATTGTTATTAGTTAGTGGTTGTCACTTAAAATCAAAATGAAAACAATGGCAGTTTAATTAAACTTAATGTCCCTTCCATGCCTTTCTTTAGAAAAGCATGAATGCCAGTGAAAATGAAGCTCAGTGTACAATAGGTGCTATGTATTGCTAGGGGTGGATCTGTTGATTTAAACTGTCAATTAATCAAATCAAGAGTGAAACCTTATAAAGGGGGATAAGGCAAAATGCCACGTTTATTGATTACATGAAGCAGATACATAAGTTTGGACACACCAGTCATACAAACAGACACACACAAACATACAGACAAACAAACAAAACCACTCCAGTAAGATGTTATAGTTACCAGCAGAGGTTGCTCAATGTTAGCACTGGATGGCCCAGGCTCATTGAGGGTGATGAGAGCATGGGTGAACAGACGCGCCTGTGATCCAGGAGATTGCAGAGAGTGGATTCTCCATTATGGCTTGTCTGCATCTCAGTTTTATAGGGATTTCAAGTCTTTGTTCAGCATTGGGATTTTTCCATGCTCAGTTTTAAATTAGAGGTTGTTTCTTATCCATCTTCCAGTTAACTCAACTTGAGGTCATTCCAGTACAGTTGTTATCTCAGAGTTAGTATCTCAGCCTTGAGGCATTGGGTAGATCAAATGGCAGGATATACAGAATTCGTTCTTCTCACTAATTCATTATCTGGAGGAGAGCCACTCATATGACCAGAGGGCAAAAGAATATGCCTTATGAAGTGAGGCTGAAAGCCATGGGACTCTTCAGCCTGGAAAAGCACAGGCTCAGGGGGGACCTGGTGGCTGCTTATAAGTATATATGGGTGTACATCAGTATCTGGGAGAATGTCTGTTCACCAGAGCACCACAAGAAAAAACAAAGACCAATGGTCATAAACTCCTCCAATACCATTTTAGGTTGGACATAAGGAAACATTTCTTTACTGTCCAAGCCCCCAAGACCTGGAATAGACTCCCTCCAGAAGTGGTGTAGGCACCTACTCTGGTCTCATCAAGAAGCATTTGGATGCTTATATTGCTTGGATCCTTTGACCCCAGCTGACTTCCTGCCCCTAGGGCTAGGGGTTGGACTAGATGATTCTCAAGGTCCCTTCCAGCCCTAACATCTATGAAATCTTTTTGCACCTGATCACAGACAAGTTCTTCAGCTGTCCATTAATTAGTTTACTGTCTGGTAACATATACATTGACGCCTTGTTGCTTCATAGTTTCATAGTTTCCTAGTTGGTAGGGTCAGAAGGGACCTGAGCAAATCATCAAGTCTGACCCCGTGCCATGGCAGGAAAAAGTACTGGGGTCAAATGACCCCAGCAAGGTGTTCATCTATCCTCCTCTTAAAGTCCCCCAGGGTAGGAGCCAGCACCACTTCACTTGGAAGTTGGTTCCAGATCCTAGCCACCCTGACAGTGAAGTAGTGCCTTCTGATGTCTAGCCTGAATCTACCCTCTGCCAGCTTGTGAGCGTTATTTCTAGTCACTCCTGGTAGTGCTAGGGGGAACACGGACTCCCCCAATGCCTGCTGGTCCCCTCTGACTAATTTGTAACAGGCCACTAGATCCCCCCCTCAGCCTCTCGCAGAGGCTGAAGAGATTCGGGTCTCTTAGCCTCTCCTCGTAGGGCCTGCCCTGCTGCCCCCTGATCATGCAAGTGGCCCTCCTCTGGACCCTTTCCATGTTGTCCACATCCCTCTTGAAGTGCGGTGCCCAGAACTGGATGCAGTACTCCAACTGCAGCCTGACCAGTGTCACATAGAGGGGGAGTATCACCTCCTTGGACCTGCTCGAGATGCATCTGTGGATGCATGACAAGGTATGGTTGGCCTTCCTCCCTGCATCCCCACACTGTCGGCCCATGTTCATTTTGGCATCAATAGAGATTCCAAGAGCCTTTTCTGCCTCTTCTTACACAAACAATTAAATCTTCTTTTGCTTTCATGTAAAAATTTCCATTCTTTCACCATTCACCCTCTCACACAGACTCTCATGTACACAGGGCATACAAAGTCCCTACTCATGTTAAGTAGGGAACAAGCACAAAATGGAGTTTTAGTTTTTCATAAAAGACACAACTAAAGCTAATACAAACATAGAGGTTTATTAACTCAATACTATTATCATTTAAGCATAATCTAAACTTTTAAACGAATATATATAAAATCAATTAATATGCAAAAAATCATACTACAGATCAGGGGAGTGGGGTGCAATGGTGCAGTTGTACCCTCTTCCCCCTTGGATTCGTGCTATACCTAAGTTTTAAAAGCTGCCTAGGGCAGGGAGCAGTCTCCCACCCCTTGGTGGATGGCTGACCGGGAGCAGCTTTGCTCCAGTCAGGCATCTACATGAGCATTGCTGCACTGTTTTTAACTGAAAGTAAATTTTCTGCTTGCATTTGCAGGTAGAAAATGTACTCACAATTAGTCAGGTTTACTGCACAGTTAGCATTTGTACATGTAAACACACATGCTTACTGCACAGTAAACTATGCTACTTTACGGTAAAACATCTTATGCCCAGTGTGGTTCACTTGTTCAAAGCTCTGCACATACATATTAGATATTATTTTTCAGAGCATATATGTCCCATTAGCCATTAATGAATAATGCCAGGTTTAATTTTTTTTTTTTTTTTTTTGCATAAGAAGCTCCATAAACTGAGAGGTAGATGACATTTTTTCTGTAGAACAGTTTTCTGGTAGCATGCCCAGAGTAAAGACAATAAAAAAAAGAAATTAGGATGAACAGAACTGGGGTCAGAAGTGATCTACAAACTGTATTAGGGACAGAAATCTGTTCTCATGGTAAAAACATGAAATTAAGAAAGAAAAGCAAGTTTGTTCACTGTTTGAATGAAACAAACATGGAGCTGGATAGGAGAGAGATCTCAGTACAAGATCATAAACATTAATATATGAATACTATGTAGGAAGCAAAGGTAACATTGCTTAATTTAACATAATCATCCAACCTGATTAAAATATGAAACTGGGTGCATCTACATGAGACACTTAGTGCACATTAGCTAAATATCACTGCGCAATAGCATGTCACGTCAAAAACCATGCTAATAGCCTACTCTGCAGTATTATTTGGCTAATGGGCAGTAAGCATCATTAAATAACTGCACCAGTGACACTGCAGTAACTCTAGTTACCTGTTAATAAAATGATACTTTAGTTTTGTTTTGTTTCCAAATCTTCATTAAGGAAGAACAGTAAAAGCTCTGTTATCTGGCATCCCCTGGGAATGGGGGATGCTAGATAACAAAATATGCTGGTAAATTGAGTGGCCACTGCTTCTCCCTCTGCCCCCCCCGTAGCATTGCTGCTCCTCCTGGTGCATCACCGCCCTTCCCACAGACCCTGTGGGCCCTGTGAGAGAGGGAGGCGGGCCCCTCACAGCCTGTTATGCCCCCAGGCCATAGGGGCTCAGCAGCACAGGCTGCTTTGTCCCAGGCCCTGGGGGCTTGGAGAAACCAGAAGTGCCACAGTGAGCACTTCCAGTTTCACTTTATCTTACAAGCTGGCATGCCAGTTAATTGATCATGCCAGCTTGTAAGATGCTGGATAGCAGAACTTTTACTGTACTAAACTAAATGCACAGTATTTAATGTGCATTCATGAATGTGTAAACTTGCCTATTGAAAAAAAAAAAAGCCAATAAAGGAAATTGGATATTTTCAGTCCTCCTCCATTTAGAGTATACTTTGTTACTCCTAATCGGAGCTGTTTAGGTCTAGTTTTTCACACCACAAAAAGAGCTTTTTTCAAAGCCCATTAAACCTAAAAGTGTGTTTTAACTTCATTTGGCTTAAGCTTAGTATTTGGAGTGAAGTGATGATCTGTAAACTTGCTTGGAATGGATATACTTATTCAGGGCTAGTGTTACAGATGGCTGATGCAGGTGAATACCTAGGATGCCATGGTCAGGGGAGTGCTGCGCGCGTGCGCGCGCACACACACACACACTTGAGCAGTCCATACTTTCAGCAATACTGTCCTCCTGTCCTGCCCCATCCTGGCCCTGCCCTAGGCAGGAGGAGCGGTCCTCAGCCCAGCACATGCTCTGACTCTAGTTGCTGTTCAGAAGGAGCCAGGGTGGATGCATGCAGGCAAAGTGGCACCTGTTCCCATCTGCCTACCTTGCTGCCTCACAGCAGCAGTAGTTCCTGCCTACCTGGCACACCATGCCACTCTGCTTCCCCATTGGATTGCAACCCACACCCCTGCCCATCTGCCTCTGTCTGCAGCAGTGGCACTGCCTTAAGTGGTGGGGTGGAAGTTAGCCAGCTGTGATGTTTGGCACTGAGGAGGAGGCACTACTACCTGCTGGATAGGGCAGAATGGGCAGCAATCAGCACATCCAAGCCAATTTAATTGAACTGTATTTTGTGTCATTTCTGCTTTTGTATTTTTTTTAGGTAAATTATTATTAAAAAAACAAATTTTGACATTAGGGCTTTATTTCTAAAACTTTTGCTAATACTACTTCATGCTTAAACTCAAAGAAAGGGTGCAAAATACAAGTTTGCCCAGGGCATCATTTTTCCTAAGGGCAGACCTGGACTTACTTGGTTGGAACTTCTGTGAAGTCCATCAGGACTATGCTGCTGCAAATCATCTTAACAGGAAAAGTGCTAAAGTAATATGGCAGAATAAAAATCTAAGACAGAGTTTTTTCATTTTTTAAAATCACATTAATGGTCCTGTATCTCCTGTGCAGCCTTTCTAATAAGTTCTCTTAGAATCTAAGAGATGCAGAGAATTTGGTTTTAAGAAATTTAAATTCTAATAGGGAAAGGTAGCCTCTCACATTAATATTCCATTGGGAATGTACAAGCAGACAGAGTATAACTTATTTATACTAAACAGGGTTATTACAAAATTCCCTTTATTTTATGGGTGAATAGGGTTTAGACTCTTATTAATGGCATTGACTCTCAGTGGTGATCATCTCTAGCATTCTCTGAACTAAACTGAAACTATACCCCAAAGAATGGAGTGAAGCAACATAACATAGATTATGTAACTCTGAGTGAGAATGCAACATATCATTCCTGTCACAAGCTCTTTTAAGGGGAAATTTTGCTGCTAGCTATACCATTTTTATATTATGATATTTCTTTAATGCAAACATACTTTGTCTTTCCAACTTTATATTGCATTACTACTTCCAGTCACTCATCCATGTAAACCCCAAAGACAAACAGCTGAGATTTCTGGAGGTGAGGCAGAAAATTATCACTCTGAACCACAGCGCACAAACCCCAAGAGACAGGAGTGAATTCTGAACATTGAAAGACAACTGACATTACACTTTAAAAAAAAGCAGTAAAATTTGCTTCAGTGTTTTGGTACAAAAAATGCATAGCAGAAGAAAGTAGTGTTGCAGCAGAAATAATGACATCAGTTTATCTGGCTTTCTTTGCTTTAAAGTCCTTGTTAGAATTAACTGTCACTTTTTGAAAGGGCTAGACTCCTGTTACTCAGCCATTTTTTTACAGAGCTATATAATAAATACTGTTTCATAAAACCTGGAACACAGGCAATTCCTGCTAACCTAAGGAATGCCCATATTATCACCATTTTTAAAAAGTGAGATGAGTTTCACTGTGGAAATTATCAAGGTATTGCCCTCCTTTCCATCTCTGGGAAGATCCTCACTTAAGTTCTGCTGAACTGACTGCTCCCTCTTGCTAATGAAATCCTTTCAGAGTCTCAATGTGGCTTCAGATCCTTGAAAGGAATCATAGATATGATTTTTGTGGTCTAGCAGAACCAGGAAAAATGCCAAAAACAACAGGAACTGGATATGGCCTTTATCAATTTGACCAAAGCCTTTGACTCTGTTAACAGTGAGACTCTATCTCATCAAAGTTTGGCTGCCCAGGGAATTTATCACCATCCTAAGATTTCTTCATGATGAGATGACTGACTCTATCCTATGCAGTGGCTCTGCTATGGAGCCCTTTCCCATTTAAAAGCATCAGGCAGGGCTGTGTGAGTGCACCAATTTTGTTTTCCATCTTTGGTGTAGTCATAAAGATGCTCATCCATGACCATCTACCACATGGCATTGGTAGTGAGTACTGGATAGATGGGAGCATTTTCAGTCTTTCCCACATCCATGCCAAAACCAAAGTTACTGATTGTGCAACTTCAGTATGTCAATGATTGTGCTGTCATTGCACATGCTGAAGAGGACATACAAATGGCCCTTAACTGCTTCTCTCAAGCATACCAGTGTCTGGGACAGACCCTTAACATCAGAAAAACAAAGGTGCTTCACCAGCCTTCCCTGGACCACCTTAAAAGCCTGCAATGCCTTCACCAGCACTATCTCCTCAAGATCCTTGGCTTAAAGTGGGAGGATTGTCACACAAATTCTTGTGTCCTCACCAACACTAACACCACCAGTATGGAAGCACTTATTATTTAACATCAGCTGCAGTGGACAGGGCACTGTGTATGTACGTCTGATGTACATATACCAAAACAACCGTTATACTCCCACCTCAGCCAAGGACAAAGAACACACAGGGTCCAGAGGAAAAACTTCAAGGACACCATCAAGGTGAACATTTAAAAGTATGGTATTGACATGGCAAATAGGGAAAAACTAGCCTGGGACAAGGCATTGTGGTGAAGCCTGGTCAGAGAAGGTAAATCTTACTTTGAGGAAAACCGTCTCACCCTGGAGGCAGAACAATGATAGAAATGAAAAGAAAGGAAACAGGATCAAGAAATCTGACCCTCCCTTTAACCTCCACTTGTGGCATCTGCTGGAGAGTCTGCAGCTCTAGAATTAGCTTTCTTAGCCATCTTTGGACTCATATACAGTCTTTTACTTGATCCATGGGAGTGATCATCCTTGACCATGAGGGATCATTGATGATAATAAGATAGATCTCTTACATAGTATTGTTCATCTGTAGATCTCATGGTCCTTTATACACATATTATTTCCATTTTGCAGGTGGGAGAATTAAGGCACAGATGTGAAAGGACTTGCCCAAGTGAGAGGCATATCCAGGCACTGACTTGCCCTGCTACACCTCTGCTGCAGGGCACCAGTTGTGAAAACTAGGACTGTGCAAAACTTTGGGAGCCATTTTTTTTGGAGGTGTTTTGGCCTGTTTTAGTGCCCAAACCACCAAATCTGAAATGAAACAGAAGGCTATGAAACATCTCTAAAATGAAACACAACCATCAGAAACATTTTGGAAATGTTTCAGAGGTGCCCCCCCAGGAATACAGAGCACAGCCCCTCAGCCCTCCTTTTAAGGTGCTGGGAGGCTGGGGCTGGGCAGTGGATGGGTGTGGGCAAGGCAGCCATAGGGGCTTCTCCTGCAGTTCCCCCCATGGGGTCAGAGGCAAGCACAGCTAGAGGAGCCGCTGAAGAAGGCCCCATGGCTGCCCTGCCTTGCTCCATCCCCTGCCCAGCCCCAACCTCCAGCCAGTTAAAAACAAAGACAAAAAGAAAAAAGCCCACATGGCAGCTGCCCCATGGCACAGGTGCAGGGCTCCGTGCACTGTCTGGGAGCTGAGCCAGCTCCATATGTCAGCCAGAGCCTGGCACTGCTTATTCCCAGTGGCCCCAGCTCCCAGACAGCACAAGGCACCCACGCCATGGGGCAGCTGCCACGTTGGTGCCAGGTGGTGGATGTGGTCTCCGCTTCCCCTCACTACCCTGTGCTGTGTGGGGAGGCTCTGCCATGAACCCTCTGAGGCCCTGATCGCTGCTGCTACAGCTGGTGAGTGTAGGCCTTTTTTTTTTTTTTTTTAAAGTGCCGGGAGGCTGGGGCCAGGCAGGGCAGCCATAGAATCACAGAATCATAGAATCATGGGTCAGAAAGGACCTAGACAGATCATCGAGTCTGACCCCCCCACCATGGGCAGGAATGAGCACTGGGGGTGGGAGGGGTCATGGGGGCTTCTCCCATGGCTCCCCCCACCTGAGAAGAGGCAGGCACAGATGGAGGAACCATGGGAGAACCTGCAGCCACCCAGCTGTGCCTGCCTTCCCCGGCTTATCTGAATCTCTGAATCACAGCCGAAACAGCATTGAAACTCTGAAATAGATTTGGCTGAATCTAAATGGAACAGTGATCCTAAACACTGAAACAAGTCACTGTCCCTCTGAAATGGCCAAATCCAAAACAGCCATTTTGCACAGCCCTAGTAGAAACTTGAGATAATAAGTTGGACTGATAACTTTGAACTCAGATAACAAGGAGGCTATTGCTTGCTTTCATGGATTTGCATTCACTAAATAAAATAAATGTATTACTTTAATGCACATACCAACTTCACTATGACTATACAAAATCATAGAATCATAGGACATTAGGGTTGGAAAAGACATCAGTAGGTGATCTAGTCCAACCCCTTGCTCAAAACAGGACCATCCCCAATTAGATCATTCCAGCCAATGCTTTGTAGGTTTTGAAAACCTACAGGGATGGAGCTTCCACCACCTCTTTGGGTAACCTGCTCCAGTGTTTTACTATCCTTCTAGTGAGAAAATTCTTCCTAATATCCAATCTAAAATTTCCTCACTGTAAGCTGAGACCATTGTTCCTTGTTCTGTCATCTGCCACCACTGAGAACAGTCTAGCTCCATCCTCTTTCAACCCCCCTTTCAGGTAATTTGGCTGCCCAAAACTGAATACAGTACTCCAGATGTGGCCTCACCAGTCCTGAATAGGGGGGAATAACTGGCCCCAGGACTGACTCCTGTGGCACTCCACTTGATACTGGATGCCAACTAGACATTGAGCCATCGATTAGTATTCTGTGAGCCTAGTGATCCAGCCAATTTCTATCCACCTTACAATCCAGTCCATTCATCCAATCCACCCTTACTAGATACATTTATTGTGGGCCAGAAAATGTGAAATTTAGCTGTTTGCAAAGTTTGGCAGTTGATAAATACCTGGAGAGGTGTTTGGAGTTCTGATCTCTGCGGGAGCTGTAACTGAATCCCTATCCCAGGGGAAAGTTGACTTCTTTCTCTCCCTAACTGTGTATCATTAAATATTCATCCTCCTCCATTTAATTTTGGAAAACCTGAAGAATGGCCTGCTTCCACTCATTCGTTATTTAGATTAGACCATCTGCACTAAATTGCCATATTTTCCTTGTAGTGGCTAGAGAAGAGTGTGCCTGGTAAGGTCACATTTCCCTCTGTCTGTTCAGTGATTCTATGAGGATCCTCTTATGAATGCAGTGGGCACAGGGAAGATTTATATAAGCCATAGCAGCCATCCTGAGTACTGTGTGTGACACCACATGGTTCTAGCATGTTGCTGCTATTTCAACTCTGTGTGGTCATTAGTTGCAAGCCCCATCTTCACCTTTTCTGTAAAGGATGGGGAAGGGCTAGGGCAGGCTACTATTTAGGTAAGGGTTGGGAAGGAGTAGTGTAAGTTTTAGGACTTATGGCAATGTGAAAAATATGGATGGATATGTAGGAAACATCATCCATATGACACACTGTGGCATTGGGAAGAGAGGTTGCAAATAAAATTTCCTTAGGTTTGTGCCTATTTCTAGTTTCTCTGGGCACATCCACACATACAAGCACATGCGCTTGCAGCAGCTTAAATAGAAATGGTGCAAATTTTTGCCTCAGCACATAGGCTTGGACATGCACTTTCTTGTGGAACAAATTGTGCCACTTGGGGCAAAATAACCCTGCCTGGCTCCTCCCGGATCTGCAGCAAGGGGAGCTAGAGCCTGGGGCTAGCACCTGTTCTGACCCCAGCAGTACAAAAAGCTGCCCTGTCTTGGCCCCAGCAGTACAAAAAGCTGCCCTGGCAAGTAGCTCAGGGCTACTCACTCTCAGGAGCTTCTGAGGCCCCGCCAATTGGTACCTGTGGACACTACCTCATGTGCCAACTGGACTGCTGAAGCAACCTCAAGAGTTCCCTGCACCCTCTACCCACTGCAGCAGTCTGGCATTGGGGACTGTTGCCTGGCTGTCACCTGCTGCCCACCTGCCAGACCCAGATGAGGCATCTGCCCATCTGGGCCAGCTGCCAGTGGGCTGTGGCTGCGGAGTTGGACTGTGTGCTCCCTGCTCGGCCATCTGGGCAGCTGTGGCCCGGAAGATGTTCCGGGTTTGGTGGCTTGCTTTGAACTGTCAAAGCATGTCCTCCTGGCCTCAGTTGGCCTGGAGGTCAGCCACAGCCAGCTGGGTCCCAGGTGCCAGGTCTGAGCAGGTAGGGTCCTGCCACTGGCCTCCCTAACTGGAATTTTGATGTTCCCTATTGGAAAATTGAAAAATCCCTGATATAAAAAATCCCAAAGTCACTATAAAATACCCCAAAATCCATGTTCCTCCACAATTAAAACAAAAGACCACTATAAAGAGAGAGTGAGATAGAGACAGCAATCAGTTGAGCATGTTTTATTGATATATCTACAATGTTAAAGCAAGTTGGAAGACTACTCGTGTCTCTGTCATAATAATAAAGTGAACTCTAAATACATGTTTCATGAATACATGAATATATATTTTGCTTCCCCCCACAGGCGATACAGCCCGTCCTCCTCAGGGGCTACAGGCCCCCCCACAGGGGTTACAGTCCTCCATAGGGGCCACGGCCCCCTAAGAGGGGCTATCCTCCCCTGCAGGGCCCACATGCTCCACCCCACTCCCGCTTGCTCCCCTAGCCCCCTGGATTGCTGCCCCGCCTGGCTCCATCCCCTGCCGGATCCTGTAGCCACCTGATGTATAATTAGGCCTATACATTTTATCCCAAGAGGATTGAAGTTGGACTTTGCACTAAGGGGAATGTTTTAAGATTGCCTAAAACATTTAAGAACATCTCCAGATATGTGTGTGTCACTTCCCTCACCTCCAATATGCACCTTTCTCCAGGAAGGATGGATATCATTAATGTCTGAGTAAAATAACAAAGCAGCAACCTGCAATAGTTTAAGACAAGAAGTGAGGATTAATGTTATATTTACTTAGGAAATTTTCAGAGCTCAGAAAGGAATTGGGTTAGCACCAGTTGAAAGAATGCCATTTCACACTGTTTTTTATTTCATCCATCTCACTGGCAAGACAGTAACAAATATCTTAATATACAGCAGGTTTGCTTCTTTTATTTTATTTTATTTTATTTTTTCCTTAGGGCATGATCCAGTCTAGATAACATGAGTGAGGACCAACTATTTTTTGCTAGGGCCAAGTACCATCTCCAGTTTTTTCAGAATAAATGGCAGGAGGTGTTATATATTAGAGAGCCAATGTAAGACTTAATTGTAAAACGGTCAGATAAGCATTATATATGTCACCCTAAAAGATTTATGTATAGAAATGAAACTTGGTAAAGTTCTCACTGCATGTACCTGTATCTGTACTCAAAGATACAGAAAACCATGAAGATAAGATTAACAAAATATGCTTCTATAACTATCACATAATAAGTATATGGACAATATTTTATAAGACCGCTTGTAATTCAGATTTTGGCTTACTTTCTTCACCACCAGAGGAATTTGATATATGTAATTCCCATTATTGTTAAGGAGATGCACACAAGTCCCTAATCCAGTGAAAGGAGAATACACCCTACTATATGCCTTTTAATCAGACTTCACTTGTACATGGTTTCAATTTTTGAACTGACACTCGTATTGATTTTTTTCTTTTCCTAGTCTGAGCTCTTCTGCAGTATATCTGCTTAGTTACAGAGCCACTAGATTCTTACAACCCCATTGCTTACATCCAGATCACAAAATGTGGAGTTCTTCTAATATTGAGTTACTTTTTGGATTAATCATAAGATCATCTTATACATGATTCAATAAAAAAGCTGTTCTTGTCACTTCTATCAAATGCAGTTATTTTACTTGGGGCAAACCTCTGGAAATGACTTCTGTTGCATAATGCAAGTTGTGAATGATTAAGGACTATGTGCAAGTGGACCTTTCCTTGGTATGCTGTTCATTTGAGAGGTAAGCCTCAGGGCATTCCTCTGTATGGTATATAAAATATGCACTATTTTTCAAGAATAAAATCCCCAAACTTTGAAATGTGTTCAGAAAACAAAAAAGTCCAAGTTACAGCAGCCCCAGGGCAACAGTAATGTATTTGCCATAAGCTGCACAAGTTTGAATATGGCTTTATGAACATTGCTGCAAAACAGAAAGGTGTACCATACTTATCAGTGGCAACTTCCATCACAGATTGGGGATCATGTGAAGTTTGTGGATTAATCATATGCCAAAATTAGCACAATTCTTGAACAATTTACTGAAGCTTTGAAATCTACGACACAAAGCATTGTTGTTCCAGAAAGGTCAGATCTGGACCATGAAGTTGTGGTACAGCCTTGAAATTAAAACAAGTGTTTCTTCTTCTCCAGTTTTAAAGTGCTACAAAGATATGGGAGAGGTGACAATTGCTTTCAGTCAGGTGAATCCAAGGCTAGGGTGCATCATTTAGTTAGAATGTTATGCAGACAAATCTGAATTTTTAGAAGAGAAATAATAGGAAGAATGTGTGTGTGTAGGGTATGATTCATTAAATACTACATATTTAAAAGCTCATGCACAACTACTGCATAGGAACTACTCTTTACTTTTGTTGTGGTTTACTGTGCATTTAAAAAATGCTAAACAATTTCTGTTTCTAACATCTGTGATTTTTCATCATAATTTAAGTTATATGTACCTAATAAATACGTAAGAAGCCAAACTTTTTTTCTTATGTCCAACTGCTTAATGCCATTACAGGAAAATACATTCCTGATTTTTTAAATATATTTTTCAAGTTATTTTAAATGCAAGTTTTTCATTTCTGTGCCGATGCTAAAGCTAGTCTAACAGAGATAGTATTGGGTTCATAATATAATAGGACTGGAGGGGACCTCATGAGTGTCCATGGATGACACTGGTGTACCTGGACTGATGTCCCTGAACTGGACAACCACAGCTCTGTCTCCCTTTAATCCTTGCTTACCATTACTGGAACATGTTCTTGGAACTAGGAGGCTACATCTGGTCTTTCTCATGTGACTATGACCTGCTGTCATCCACGGTTCTGCAAACAGGATCTGTTTTTACAGCTCCTTCCTCCACTAAACCCTGCTCCCTTGCCTCCAGTGGACAAATAGAGTCCATCACTCTCTCTCCACTTTTCTGTTGTCTCTTGGTTTAACTACTGCCTTCAGTGCCACAAATGCATCTATTCTCCTTTAAATAAACAAAACACATGAGAGTCCCACCATCTGGTTCCCCTCTAGTTTTTGGACCCCAAGAGGGAAAGAGGCTTCCCCCCTCAGCTTCAGGGTTTGGCTTTCTGACTCTGCTCTGGGTTTGGTCCTCTCTTTCACTCTTCAGTCAGGCAAGGTCCTTTTCCTATGAACCTGGAGAGGAAGCAACTCTGGCACGGTGCTTGTCCTTCAGCTCCCTCACCCTCTCTCTCTCTTCCCCCACTTGCAGTGTTGAGTTGCTCAGCATTTCTCAATCAGTGTGCAATGGAATTTTGGACTGGAGCCATGCCCCCTGCTGGCTGGAACCACACCCCGCCTGCTGCTGCCATGGAAACAGACAGATGGGGGCATGGCTCCAGTCAGTGATTTGCATGCTGTGTTCAGCCACGCCCCTCTGCCCTCCCTGCTCTGCACTTGACCCCCTCCCCCCCATCTGTGCCTGGCCACTCACCCCCCCTGCTCCATGCCTGGCCACTCGCCCCCCCCACTCCATACCCTGCTGCTCACCACCCCTCCCCCACCTGTTCCACATTCAGCTGGTGTGCTGCGGGATGGGAGAGGCCTGGTAAGTGTGCTGCCGGAACCAAAAGGTTGGGAAACACTGCAGTATCTGCTTTGATTTCCTGTCTCTGTTTTCTTCCAGGGCAACCCCTCCTGGCAGCTGGAGTTCATTAGGCAAGCTTAGGTGCACCCGGAGAACTGCCAGGGTGTTTGTTGAGAATGGCATGTGATTTTATCACCCCACCTACACTTCTTCTCAACTGGGGTTTCTCACATTGGATGAATAACCTGGTGGCTTTGTCTCTGTCTTAGTTTCATACTTACAGGAAAAGAAATCCACAATCATGTGCCTCTTCCCTGGTTGATGCTCTATTGCAAAACACAAAAGTTTCAAGGCTAATGACCCTTGCATGATTTGGGGATTGTCTGCTTAGTCCTCTACAACCAGTTTAAAGGGGCATGATCTGCCACTAATGTAAACTGTCAGCTCAGCAGATAGTAATGGAAATGTTCAATACCCCACTTTATAGCTAGACATTCTCTTTCTATGGTGGAATACTTCATTTCAGCCTCCTAAAGTTTCCTACTTGCGTACACAATTGGAATTTTTTCTGCGCCCCAGTCTTGGGTGAGTACTATTCCAAGAGCTATCTCTGAGGCATCAGCTTATAAAGTAAATGGGATCTCAAAATCTTGGGTGAACAATATTGGTTTGTGGTACAATGCCTTTCTTACCCCCTTAAAGGTTTCCATAATGGACTTGGCCTATTGCACTGGTTCTGGCAACCTGCCTTTGGTGAGGTCAGTCAGGGGAGCTGGTAGCTTAGAAAATTGTGGTACGAACCAGCAAGAATCACTGGCTAGCCCCAGGCATGATCAAAGGTGTTTCTTAGTTGCCAGTAGCCTATAGTTCTTGAGTGCTACAATTTTGTTCATCAAAGGTTGTACCTTTCCTTGGCCCACCTAGAATCCTAGGTATTGAGTCTCCTTTTGTCCTTTTTCAGATTAACAGTTGGACCCACTGTGCAGAGTTCCTTTAGGACTGCCCTTAATGCTATGGGATGTTGCTCCCAACTTGTGGTGAAGACTATTATATCATCAATGTATGCAGCTGCATAGGCCTAGTGTGGGGCTGGGTCCATTTTCACCAAGTGTTAGAACATTGCTGCCATATTATGTAACCCAAAGGGCATACATTGAAATTCAAAAAGTCCCCAAGGAGTACCAAAATCTACCTTTTCTCTGTCTGTGGCTGCCATTGGGATTTGCCAATAACCCTTCTTTAAATTGAATGTTGATTTAAACTATGCTTGTCATTGTTGGCTTAGAAATGATATTTAAAGGCCTGTTTTTTGGGGAATTGGTTTATAGGTATAGGTATATGCATTATAAGGGATCAAGATAGGCAGCAGGGGTTAAATGGATTTCTAAAGAGCTTGGGAGACATAAGCACAGATTCTCATGGCCCTGGAAGTAGATGGGCTGTGTAGCACAACAAGGCCAACAGATGGACATAGCCTGAGAATGAAGGGAGCATGCCATAACATGAGATCACAGCCTTCAAGGCAGACAGGTTGTCTAATACAACAAGGACACACAGCCTAGGAACCAAAGAAGTATGTACTATACTGTCCCATAACACTAGATAAGTGACACCAGCTACAAGGTCCCTGAAAGCAGGGCCTGAATCCCGGTTTTGGGGGAAGAGACCAAATTAGGAGAATGCCTAGAAGGCTACATGGACGTGTGACCATAGAGAGACAATGAACCAGAGATAACCATCAATACAGAGTCATCAGGAGTCATCGAGGGGGAAGGAGAATACAAAAGCAAAGACTTGAGATTAACAAAGGGTCCCTCCCTTCCCTCCCTGTTCCTTCTCATCCCCCCCGTCCCTCTTTTCTGTTTCTTCCCCTTCTCCTCTTTGAGAAGGGTTCCCATCCCTGTCTCTATCCCCCAGGAAGGGTCCCTGAAGCTGTCATGGACAGAGGGCACACACCAGCAACCCATCTCATGCATCCCACTGGAGGGGGGCTGTGAGCTTCCTCCAGATTGCTGACACCTAAGAAAAAGAGCTTCAGAGTGGATCCTGCATCCTGACCAGATGTACTTTGACTCAGATGACAGTCCTAGAATTGGTAGATTTAGAATTTTTTGTTTGTTTGTATTGCTGCTTTTTTGTTTTTACTCTGTATCAATAAATTCACCTATTATCGATTAGCAGGTGTTGTGGTCTGTCTGAGGGTTGTGCCCGCCCGGAACAAAGGCATACGTGCTGGGTCCAAATCCAGTGTCAACAGTCATATCCTTTTGAGAATTTCTTCAACCTGAGGTATAGGAAATGCATTGAAAGTTGCTATGGAGTTAAAACATTGGTAGTCAATGCAGAATGGTAACATGCTATCTGGTTTAGGAACCACTGCCAGTGGGCTGCACCACAGGTTGTGTGATTATCCCTTTCTGGAGCATCTGATCCAGTTTCTCTCTTACTGGGCATTGTAGATGATGGGGCAACCTTCTCTATTGTTCATGAACAACTGCCCCAGCTGGGGTTTTAATTTGGTGTTCAATTGCTGTGGTCAATCCTGGTTCTTTGTGGAACTTATCTCTATACTTGTTTGCTACCCACCTCAATTGTTGCTTTAGTTGTGGGTTAGCTGTGTGCTGTTTTTGGGACTTTGTTTAGTTTGATTAGGGAACATTTTCCGGTCATTAAAGGCCCTAATTCACTGAGATCAGGATATGGGATCAGCATCCAACCCTCTGCTTCGCTCCATTTTTTTAAAGAGGTTTATATATAGTGCCTGTTGTCTGGGTCATAATAGCTCATAACTTACAGGTCCTGATCTTCTCAAAATCTTGAACAGTCCCTGCCATTGGGTCAGTAGTTTGCTAGAATGGACCATCAACACTACAAGTACTTTGTCACCTTCCTGTAGGTCCCTGTCTTGGGCATTCTCATTATGTTTCCCTTTTTGTCTCTCTTGTGCCCCCATTAAGTTTTCCCTAGCCATTTTTCCCACTGCCTCCAGGATCATTTATAAGTCCTTTAGGTGTTTTGGGATATTTTGGGGCAGTGAGGAGCCCCCTTCCTCCCATCCTTCCCTGGCTATGTCCAGTAGTCCTCGAGGCTGATCGCCATAGACTAGCTCAAAAGGGGTGATGCCTGTCGATGCCTGGGGTACCTCCCTTAGGAAAGAGCAGTGGCAGAAACATCTGGTCCCATTTCTTGGCGTCCCCTTGTATGCTAGACTTAACATTCCCTTGAGTGTCTTATTAAAATGCTTAACTAAGCCACAAGTTTGTAGGTGATAAATAGAGGTCCTATTCTGTTTGTTGCATAGGGTTTTGTATACCCCCTGCAGCGTATCAGACAAAAAATTCTCCCCTTGGTCTGTCACGATTTGTGAAGGAAGGCTTATCCTCAAGGACCAACTTTATTAACTCTGTGGCAATTCTAGGGGCTGTAACCAAATGGAGGGGGATGATGTTGAGAAATTGTGTTGCATAATCCATGATAACCATCATAAACTGGTACTCTGCTGAGCTTTTTGGCAACAGATCAATTATTTTGAGTGCTATGCAGCTGAATTGTTCCTCCACTGTCAGTAGCAGCACCTGCTTAGGTTGCACCTGGGATACTTTTTGTTATTCGGGATAGGTGTTGCAAAACAGTCCCACCTTTATGGAGTCAGGGCCAGTAAAATTGTCTGGTATGGTGTGCAATCTCAGCCTACATGACCCCCCCAGAGGGGACTGGTGGGCTAGGTGTAATAAGGTTTTGTGGTAGACTTGAGGCACTAGCAACTAAGCTCACTGTTATCCCTCCAATTCTCCCCATTCCACCTATATAGCAATTTTTTTTCTTATCTCCAATTGGGGATACTTCTGGGCTAGCTCAGGCCAAAGGATTTCCTCATCAGTCTTGGTCATACCATGCTCCCATATGTTCTTAAAGGTTTCTTCCTTTCTGGTCTTGTTGAAACTGCCCAGTGCCTATCACTTTCTTGAGGTTATCTCTTGATCAGCCCTGGCTTCTGGTAGGTCTGGTTCTTCTGTAGCAAGGACTCCTGTAAGTCCTGTCTTCTTGGAAGTCCCATCTTTCTGAGATTGAATTACCTTACCTACTGCCTGGCAGACTTTGTGTAAATATGGTCAGTTCTTGCCCAATATCATAGTGCATGGGAGGTCTGGGGTGATACCCACTGGAACCTACAGTCAGAAGTACACATCGGTACTCATAGGTACTGGTCTCCCAGTGCAGGCAGGTCATGCTTACAGAGGTAACTCTCACTCTTAGATGAGCTGGCATTATGGTTGTATGGATCATCATCTAGGCACATCCTCTATCCAGCATGGCACTAATGATCTGTTCTTCCATACCAACAGTCACCACGGGGTGGGGTACCCCTGTGCTTTGGTTTTTTTTCCCCAAACCCCTAGTCCAAGACTTGGGGGGTGGGCATCTCACCATGCCTCATGCTTGAGCTCTTCTGGTTTCCAGGCCCCCACAAACCCCACCCACAACAGCATAGTTGCTGAAGGGACAGCCCTGCATCATGTGGCTGGGTAACCCACATTTATAGCATATTCACTTCCTAAAGGGTGGTCTCCATGCTTTATGTTATGATTCTTTCAGTTCCTGCCCCTTCTTCCCCCCAGAGGTGGTGGACTCTTCCCCCCCCCCCCC
>NW_017728995.1:11773993-11792687 GCF_001723915.1 Gavialis gangeticus
CCCCCCCCCCCCCTTTTGGAGTTTGATCTCCATTGTTGCAAAATCCTTGGTGATTTTCAAAGCCTCCTCCATTGTGTGGGTCCAGTGCCTCTGAAACCACTGCTGGACTCTTTCCTCCAGATCTGATAAAAACTGCTCTAAAATCATGAGGTCAAGTACATCCTGCACAGTTTTTCCTTTGGGTCTTATTCAGTTCTCTATTTTATCCTTTAGCAATTGGGAAGAACTCTTGGTTTCCACTCTTCTCTGCTTTTCTGTGCCTGAAATCTTAGTCAGTGGTGTTCAGGTGAAATTTCCAATCAGAATAAAATAGCTTCTTTCACCTTCCCATAACTAAAGTATCTGAATGTACAAGATTCCCGTACATGGCTTGGGCTTGCCCCACCAGAAGAGTTCCCAGTCGGGCTGCCCACTGGGATTGATCCTACCCAGCTGAAGTGGCCATTCTCTCAAAGTTTTTGATATTTGCTTCTGGATCATCTTCTCCTGTCATGCAGAGTACTGAGAATTCTTCTCTGTAGTGTCCTATTGCCTGCTGCTCCTCCTCAATTTTCTCATTCAAATTCAATTGTGTATTAAACAAAATAGTATTTGCTTCGGTCTCTGCTGCTTGAGTTTGGGTCAATTCTGCTAATCGTTCCTGCTGCCCCTGGGTTAATTGTATTAGAGCTCCTGTTTTTGTTTCCGTCCTTCTGGGGCTTCTCTCGTGAGGTGTCTCAGTTCCACACCCCCACTTTGTTGGTTTGGAGGGTTATTTTCCTGGCCAATATACCACTTTGCCCATGGGTGACCCTACCCGCACTGGCATCCCTGCAACAGATAGCCACAACTTTCAGTCGCCCTCTAATCCTCACCCACTACAACTTGGTGTAATGTTCTTGGAACTAGGAGGCTACCTTTGGTCTTTCTTATGTGGCTGTAACCTACTCTGACCTGTAGGCTGCACGTAGGATCTGTCCTCAGGGCTTTTCGCCACTAACCCCCACTCGCTTGCTTCCAGTGGACAGATGGAGTCCATCTCTCTTTTTCCCACTTTTCTGTTCTCTTTTGGTATAACTACTGCCTTCAGGGCCACAAATGCATCTATTCCCCTTTAAACAGACAAAATGCATGCGAGTCCTGCCATTTGTTTCCCCTCTAGTCTTTGGACCCCAAGATGGAGGGGGAGGCTTCCCCCCTCGGCTGCAGGCTTTGACTTGCCTGCCTCTGCTCTTGGTATGGTCCTTTCCCTCAATCTTCAGTCAGGAGAGGTCCTTTTCCCACGGACCCTGGGAGGAAGCAACTTGGGCATGGTGCTTGTCCCTCAGCTCCCTCACCCTCTCTCTCTCATCCACCTCTTCTGCTGTTCAGCATTTGCTCTTATTTCCTGTTCCTATTTGTTGCCAGGGAAGCCCTTTCTGGTAGCTAGAGCTCATTAGGTGAGCTTAGGCCCACTCGGGGAACTGCCAGGTTGTTTGTTGTTGTTTGGTTTCCTCTGCATTGCTTTGTCTCAGAGGGCAGCAGCGTCCTCTCCTCACCCCTTAGTCACCCCCGCCCCTCCCCACAGGTAAGTTCCTGCCCTTCTACAATTCCTATTCAAATGAGGTCACCTAGGTCACTCCCCCACTCAAGGCAAGATCATTAAACCAACCCAGCCAAAGTATCTGCCAAACTTCTCTAGAAAATTTCTAGGAACTGAGATTCCACAACTTTCCTAGGTAGCCTGTTTCAATGTTTGACATCCCTTATAATAAAACAGTTCCTCTTAATCTCAAAACTAAATGTCTTCTGCTACAGTTTGAGACCATTGATCTTAGTCCTTTCTCCTACAGCCACAGAGAAAAGGCATCTGAAGACTTTGATCAAATCTCCCCTCAATCTTTCCTCTGAAAGCTAAATAACCCTATTTCTTTCATCCTTTCCTAATAAGTCTTTTGTTGCTCTCTGATAGACTCTTCCCAATCTGTCTTCATTTTTCTTGGTGTATGGGGCCCCAGACTGGCTACAGTACTCCAGGTGAAACTTTACCAGTTGTGAATAGACTACAAGAATCACTTCCCTTGATTTGCAAGTGACCCTTCTGTGAATAAACACCAGTATGCTGTTAGGGTTTTTTGCAAGAGGAATGCACTGCTGGGTCTTGTTCAGATTATGGTCCACTGTACCCTCAATTCTTTCTCTGCAGTACTGCAGCATAGCATGTAATTCCCCCTTTGTACTTGAACATGCAATTATTCTGTCTCAAGTACAGGACTCTGCATTTGTCCTTGCTGAATTGCAGCTGAATATCATCTCAGTCCAATATTTATCTAGTAAAAATTAAATACCTTGGACATAAAATAGCTATATGTGATCCCAGCTAGCAAAAAGAGAATTTAAAAACCTATTTTTGATAATATCTGTTTAGCTATGAATAAGCCCATTGCAACTAAGTTCAATGGGCAGGGAACTACTTGAGTTTCTTGTGCATGTTTGCCTTCTACTGGAATAATTCTATGTAAAGAATTAGGAGGCCTGAGGCACAAGTCCAGTAGTTTTCTAATACTGACCCAGCTCTCACTGAAGCTGCCTAGGAAAATAGAAGTAGGTGTCCCGAGACTGTGAACCTCTGGGAAGTCTTTCTCAAATCTATAGAGCTCCACGTAACATTGTCTTTGCAAGAATTTTTACATCAGTTTGTGCCCCAGAATCCTACTTACATGGGCATTCATTGATTCTTTCTCCCATTAGTTTATTTTCTGTCTTATTTGTAACATCTACTCTTCCTACGTTATAATGTAGCTGTATTTCACTGTTGTTTAGATCACATTTCAGTAGTAGTTAAAACAATAATTTTATTAGACATCACCACCTATTTCCATATAGAATTATATATCTCACAAATGTACAGCTTCCCAAAGCTTTTAGAATACCTTAGTATTATCAAATGAAACTTCTCATAACTTTCTGGGGACATAATATACTGTAGGTTAATTGTTACAAATTCAGCTTCCTTGAATTTCTGAATTCTTTTTTTCACAACAAAATATCCTCATTTATAGCTTAGTCATCTTGGATGCATCTAGACAAGCACACATGTGCAGTTTGAGGCACTGCAGATCCATTTGTGGCACCACAAACCATGCCTGCCGCACTGACAGACATTCACCATGCTGCTAATTTGTAGCACGGCAGGTTTTTTGACATCAGGAGATCCCAATGTCAAAAAAAACCTGAAGCAGAAAAAAGCAGGGCAGCACATGTGGCCTAGGTAAGGACTCCAGGTAGGGCTGCTGGGGCCAGGTCAGGTGCTGGCCCCAGCTTCCTCTGCCACACCCACGGCATCTTGCTGCTTGCCAGAGCATGTGTGCATGGGCGTTCCCTGGGAACAAATAGCAGCGGCACAAATATGTGCCAATGCTATTTGTTCCTGGGGAAATGCATGAGCACGTGCATCTGAATGTGCCCCCTGATGCTGTTTGAGATGATATATCAAATATTCAATACAATCTGAAACGTCAAAATTAGCCTATAAAGGCTGAATGAAAAGAAAATAGTTTTGTAGATATTGGAGTAATATGCTGAAACTTGATTCACAAAGGGAGTTCCTTCTGAACAATGAAACTTGCTGAAAATTAGGAAGTATTGTAAAGTTTTGCCATAACCTCTTGGATTTAGACATCCAGGGAGCACATCTGTACAAAGAAACCTGCATGAGAAAATGTAAAAAGCCTATGGAGCATTCTTACACCATTAGCATATATTTTTTGCCATAGTAGCTTATTTCAGAGAAAGTATTTCTAGTTTCTCATTAGCTTTTATTAAAATACATCACAGATTTCATTTTTACTGAGTAATCTCATAATAACTATCAAAATGAACACATAGCTTTGTAAATATTTCCTAGGAAATATGCTTGCAGCTGTGTGTGACTGAGTTGTCTTAATCATGACTCAAGAAGCTTTATTGTGACAGGAGAAAAGCAGGACCTTTCTAGTCTAGAATTAGTGTGGTATTAAATATATGGTATGTGTGTGTGCCTTGCTGTTTATGCCACATATGCGCTAAAGAGGTGGAAGTGTTGATGTCCCTGAACTGGACAAAAAAATAGAAAAAACTTTGGCAATCAAAAAAGCTGTGGCACTTGCTGTTGATACTTGTGTGGTCGCGGAGAACCGGACCGGTCACGGTGGGCCGAGGGTATACGAACAGGTGGGATTAGCGGCGGTTGAGTCTGAGTGGCACACAAGCTTATGGTTCCAACCAAAGGCGTTTATTTAACTTATGCTTTGATGGCGTAGGCAATTTCTTTGGTTACAGTGTAAACAACAAAGGGGTCCGTTGGCCCACGGGGTTCTTAGGTGAGCCCTTGCTTTCTAACCCTGGAGGGCTAGGGGCGGCTGCTCAACCTAATAGTCCCAGGGCTGGTCAACGGCTCATAAACGCGACAGACAAACAACGGAACTGTAACAAAACAAAGTCCAATGTGGACAAAAGCGTAGTCATAGTCGTAACCAGTGCCACGTAGATTGAATGCCAGAAAATCAATAGGAATGGATCGGAAAATCGCTATAGGAGGAGACCAATAGGCCGCAGAGCCTAACTGAGGGACAGTCCCTGAGAGCCAGCCTCTGTCCTCAGTTCAGTGTGTCTCCCTCCGAGGGAGGGGCTCCTTAACCATTTATCAGAATTTAGTAGCCAATTGGAATGCTCCCCTCACAGAATTTTCTGGTCTGATTACGTCAGGCAGTCAGAGGAACTGAGCATGTGTCTGACTGAGCTTTGTGTCTAACTGAGCATGCGCATGGTGGAAAAGTAGGTCATGCTTGATTGGCAGGCCCTCGGGTCACCCAGAGGGCACGTGCTGGGTGAGCCTTGGAATTTTCCACTCAAAGACTAAAGTGCACATGCTAGCTTTGACTCTTCTGTGTTGTCAGCACCCATAACTTAAGATTTTTCCATGACAACTTGGACTGTTGATCACTGTCTACAGCCTTAAGGACCAGATGTTTAAACATTTCCAGGTCTTCATTTGTCCTTAAACACTTAAATGCCAGAGCATAGCAGAAGCGTAACTGAGCATTTCTATGCCCTGGGTGGCAGCGCATGGGGCAGCAGCTGCAGCTGGCTGTTGGTGGCAGCAGCTAAACCAACAATGCAACAGCTGCTATTTTTGTGCCGTGTCCCTCGCAAGTCAGTGCTCTGTTCCCAGTTGTTCTCTTCAGTTACACTTCTGTATATGTGAAACTCAGATTTGGATGAGTTAGCAAAGCATTTAGGAACATACTCAAGTCTATCTTCAAGCACAAGTCATGTGTGAAAAGTCAGAGGCCCAATTGGAGTACCAGTGTTTAAAGCATTCTACATTCTGTAGCAAATGGCATACAAGGGGTAGATGTGGTTAACATCATGTCTGATTTCAAATTAGGCATGTGCTTATGTGTTTTGTTCAGTAGGGACTGACTGATGAATTGGTAATCAGCTGAGGTAGACATGGAAAAAAATATAGTGGCCTATCCAAACTACAGTTAATTCTTGATTTCTGTGAGATTTGATCAGTCTCTCATTTTAAACTGAGAAATGTGAGGAAAGGGCTGGACATCTATGCAGATGCAAAATCACTCATTCCAAATCGCGTGTGAAAATTGCTAGAGATGTTTTTATTTCAATAGATATATTACATTTTATATCTTTATAAACATATTTGTATCTGACATTATCCTACATGACTGCAGGAAGTTAAACCTGCAGTTATGAGAGAAATGAACAAGGAAAATCATGGCAAAAATAAGGTACAGTTCAGAAAATACCTTAGGGTTCGTAAGGTAAGAGATGGAGAATAATGGGTTGGAGAAAGATCCTGTGTCACGTTAACCAGGCTTGGAATTTACTTTTCCTGGACTGAACCTAGGACCAGAGGTAATGTCAATTTCCCAAAAATTTTACCATAGAAAAGGAAGGTGAGTGCATTTTTGTGGGACACCTAGGGAGTACCAGGGAGGCTCTGACAGAAATACTTAGGGACACAGAATATTGCAAAAGAAACAGGATGTATGAAATCTTGTGAGAAAAGATGCAAAACCCTAGAACTCTTGGTTCAGAGAGGATACCTTTTATTAGACCAACTAAGAAATCACAAAAAATATATATTTTTTCTGCAAACTTTCAGGCATACATTCCCTTCCTCAGTCTCAGGGAGAATTAAAAATGGTTAAAAGTCTCCATAGGTAAAAAAAACAAACAAACAAACAAACAAACAAACAAAAAAAAAAACAAAAAAACCCCCAAACTTTTATTTGCAATCTAAAAGTAAATTGCAATGTGATACAGTAAAACAGATCTCCATTATCCGGCATGAGTGGGAAATGCCAGGTGCTGGTAATGTGAAAATGCCAGTTATCTAAAAATACCAGAGCCGGAGGGGGGACCTTGCGCATGGCAGTAGCTGTGCAGGGTGGTGGATGGTGGCAGTGGTGGTGCGGGGGGTTGCACATGGCTTGCATGTGGTGGCACAGGGTGATGGATGGCAGTGGTGTGGTGGCAGTGCAGGGTGGTTGCACACAGTGGTAGTGGCACAGAGTGGTGGATGGTGGCAGCATAGTGGCAACGGCACAGTGCCAGTTAATAGAGTATGCTGGCTAGTAGAATGCCAGAAAACAGGTATTTTACTATATATCTATTAAAATAAAGTTTTATTTGCCATGTAAAAGTAAATTGCAGTTTAATATACCTATTAAAATCAATTTTTATTTTCTACCTATGTGGAATTTTACCATCTTTCATTTTCCCTGACCCTGAGGAAGGATGTGTGTGCCCAAAAGCTTGCAAAAAAAAAATATATATTTTTTTTGTGATTTCTTAGTTGGTCTAATAAAAGGTATTATCTCTGAACCAAGAGTTCTAGAGTTTTGCATTGGTTTTTGTCTCTGACCATCATGGCTACCAAATACATCCCTGTGAGAAAAGATTAAGTTTATATCAGGGGAATTACCCTGATAGGCCTCTTCCTAGCCATCTGCATACTGTGTTGTGAATAAGCAATATTTTGTCTGGAAGAATGTGTTCTCTGAATTTTAATCAGCTGCTGTCATAGGCTCCTGGGGGAAAAGGCTGTGTGAGGGGTCATTGGGCATTATGTTTTGAGAAACATAAGCCATATATCCCAAAGACATCCATGTTGAAGAACCTCCCAGGAAAGGGGGAGAGTAGTGAAATTATTCTCAAAGTGGTATACTTAAAAGGGATAAAAAGCATTTAAAAGGCATACTACATCTCCTAACTATTATGCAGAATCCACAACTTTCTGAAGGTAGGTCAGATTATGCAAAATTATTTTACATATTGAAAGCTTTAGATGACTTATTAAATATAAAAGTATGGATATGATATAGTGTACTATAGAATAAGCTAATATAAATAAAAGGAACCTCACAGTTGGCCCAATGTATTTAAAAACACACACAAAATACTGCATTTGGGAAATACAGAATTTAGGAGGTGGCATTTAGAAACTTTTTTAGAAATGTAATCTCTACTACAAACTGAATAAAAGCTTTTAGAATTTAATAGAGAACCAGTCTTTATTTAGATTTTTTTTAAATTTGTAAAATTTGAATTCTATAAATCGGTCTAACACACTTACAGAAAAAAAAATATTTTTCTCCATGGAAAATTCCTGCAGGATTTTCTTAACCACAGTAAACAAGGGTGTTCTTTCCTGTAGAATAGGTATTTTCTTACATTGTCAAAAACTAAAATTGCCTTAACAGTGGAAAACATCGATGGCTACAATTTAAAGGATGGCAAAAATTCATGATACAAGTGGCAGTCTGGGTCTCTGTTTTGAGTCAAACGAGGTACTGATCATATGAGTATTGATTTACCCCATCAAAGTATATTGCAGCAAATGTAATTTATTCTTTGACCTTCAGCCAGCTCTGGGTAGGAATGGAAAAACACAATACAGATGAACCTACTCTTCATTTTATTCAAAACAAATACAAGGTAGATGCGTGAATAGACACAGCTTCATAGATTGGAATGTGGATTTTTCTAATTGAAAAGGCATACTAAATAGTTAGATGTTAGCTGGATAAGCTAAAAAATCATTTTCCACATGAAAATACTCTCTTATAAAGCTCAATTATGGAAATAAGTGTGTATTATGGCAGCCACTGGAACAAATATCACAATTTTTTTCCTATTTCCAGGCTAAACTAATAAGTGTACTTATAATAATTACATATATTTAGTGATCCTGATTCTAGCTTGTTTTACATGCTGTATAGTCACTTACAGCTGTGGAAAGCAGATGAAGAACGCAAGTAAAAATAGTAGTATTTTACATGTACTTTGAAAGATTAAAGAGACTCCAAAAAAATACAAATAAAGGATCAAACCTGGTGTGCACTTTTATGACAAAACCACATAACAAATAATAGAGATTTTAAATCTTTTTTTCTAAAATCTTGAACAATCCCAGATAATTTACCATACATACTCAAATATAAGGTGACTGAATATAAGACAACCCCCCAATAATTAGATTCTATATATAGAAAATATATACATTTGTTATAATTTTCCAGGTATAGAATCTAATTATTGGAGGCTTGCCTTGAATTTGCCCACTTCCCACTGCTACAGCAGGGAAAACAAATCTGAGAGGTTTGTCCTCTTGCTCTCTTCCCTGACAACTTCTTCCCCCTGAAGTGTCCCATCCCCGCCCCACATCCCCACACCATTACTGTCAGACCCTGCTCTCCCTGAGAACATAGAAGGGATAAGCAAATTTGAAAGCACTAACTTTGAAATAAACATGCCTGTAGTAATTTAGTTCACCCAGACTTGATGCATTTTTTTGTCTGGTGCAAGTTTTAGCACAGGCACTCCATAAACACACATTTAAGCAACACTTTTACACCTATTTAGATATAGTACTATTCATGATATTAGTACAAATCTAAAAAGCTCATGATTTATCATATAATTCACTGGGCTGGGCCCTAGTCTTGTCAACAGTAGGGGCATCTACATGAGATGCTTAATGCCCGTTGGACTAATTCTACTGTACATTCATGTGACTGTCAAAAACTGTGCTAATGTGCAATAGATTAGTCCAATGAGCAGTAAGCATCACAAAAGTGTCTGTGATTACAGCACATTAGGTTTAGGACCTGTTATTGCAAGCACTAAACTTAATGCACCATAAGTGTAGCCCATTAATGAATGTGTAGATGCGCCCAGTGTTTCAAGCCATGGTAACCCCATATCTCAGCATTGCTCAGTATATGTACTCCAGATACCCCTGCACAAAGGTTGTATGTGCAAATTATCCCCCACTTCTGACTAGAATGGTATATTCTTGACATGAATTGTGGACTCCTCCAAAAAATTATGTGCAGATGAGGCTCAGGGCAACCTAGTTTGTCTCCACTTCATGGATGGTGGGATCACAATAATCATACGTGACAGGCTAAGAGGGCAGGCAATAGGGATCCTGAGTAAACTGTTTGGGGCCCCATTTGGTGATGTTTGCTGGATATTTAAGGCTGATGAAGAAACAGAAATCATTGTAAATGGGAAAGAAAGGGTCATTTCAGCTTTGGGAGTGAAGAAGAAGTCAAAATGTATTCAGTATAACAGCTCACCATAACTTGTAAAAGAGATGGCAGGGAAGGGGACGGCATGGAATAGGCACTACCTTATATCATATTCAGATAGATATTACCGACCCATCCTTGTGGTAGGTTCAGTCAGTATGAGGGGGAACACCATGTATCTGGGTCCAAGAAAATAGTTTTCCTTAAGCCCGCTCTGAGATAACTGTTCTTCTGGCATGGTTTACTACCCACTGAAGTGCTGGGGCTTAAAGCCCATTTTATAGAAATGGAAGGCTCCTCCCTAGCTTGCTCCTGTGGCCATATGGCAGAGGGCAGGCAAAACTTGGGGGCATCTAAACTCCAAGCCTCTGGGTTTGGGCCTGCAAATAGGATGCTCTCCAAAAGACATTGAAAACATCTGAAGCCCCTGGTGGGGATGGAGGATGTTTGCTGGTTGTAGGGCCACTCTGGACTGAATCATGGATTTGGACTTGATTTGGCTTGGAAAAAAAAATTCTTTAAAAAAAACAAAAAACAAAGAAAAGTAGGTTCAATCAGCATATTTACCCAATATGGGCTGTTCATTTTATAGTCATGCTCGGTGTTGGTTACAATCAGCTTCATAGTTGGTTTCCATTACTGAGCCCATGCCGCTTATGGCAGCAGTTTAGTGATAGAAAGTGCATTTAATGAGGTTTTCTTCTATGCAAATATAACATGAGGAGCTTTTTTTCTCTATGCTGATTAGGGAGGGTATGCCTCATCTTATATTTGAGTAAATACAGTAATGACTAACTGCATGTTCTTTTTAATAGGGTTATTCAAGAAAAAGGGAAAAATAATATACAGTAGAATCCCTGTTATCTGGGATTTTACTAACCACCGTACATTAGTAACTGGAATTTCCACCCGGCCAGCTGGATGGCGGTGGGGGGGTGGAAAGCTCATGCACAGCTGCCACCACCCACCACGCTACACTGCCATTGCTCCAATTGCAGCTGTCACCACCCCCCGCCCACTGCTCCGCATGCAGCTGTTCCACCCCCTGCCACTGCTTTGCGTCTGGGTGGAAACCCTGTGCCCTCAGGTAACCAGCATTTTTACATTACCAGCACCCCCCATTCCCCACTCGTTCTGGATATCAGGGATTTTACTGTACTTTGATTCTATGGGTCACTTAGAGCTGTTTTTATTGAGCTATCAGAAATTCTGTACATCTGTTCTCTTTTCACTGTAAATATTATACCATATAAATGCATAAGCACACAGATTATATATAATACCAAACTCAGCTTGTGGTGAAATGTAGAATTTATACAATATGTATATTTTGCATACTTGTATAAACAAATGCTTTAAAATATGTAAATGTACTGTGGGCATATATGAGGAACATGTGATGGTGTAAAGTTTTCATCAGTTGAGTTTGTGGTGACATTGAAATCACAAGTGAATTAAACTGGGCATCTTGAATCACTTCCAAAAGCTGCTCTGCATTTTCAGATTTTCATCAGCTGAACTTGTCACATTCTAAAACACTAAAATATGTAAAATGTTTATCATTTGACTGGACCTAATACTATTTTTTAATTTCTACACCTTTTCTAAAATTAAGTTTTTAAGTTCTACAATTGAATCCTTTAGTATCATGGATTTAGTTATACTATATGAGAGAGAAAAAAAGCTGTTCTTTTTTTTTTTTTCCAAAATACATATTGTCCATGCATGAGATCAAAGTCTGAGATCTCAAGCCAGTGTGGCCTTAAAAAAAGTTGTGTGCGCTTCACTGGAAAGATAGGAATCTTGCCTTTTCAATTATGTGAAATATCCATTTCCTCCCATGATAGGTTATGCGAAACATATCTATCACTATTTGAGATGCTGGGAAATAATGTTTTTCTGCTGGGAAAAGAAAACATTTCTCTGTCTTGACTTTTTAAAACATTGACTTTAAAAAAAAGATGAAATCCTTGGAATGTTAGAATATATTCTATTGTAACTGGTTTTAATGGTCCACCCATGCTGATCAGCTGGCCAAGGGGCCAAATGAATGACACGCTGTGGCTTATCAAATGTAATATAAATGTATGCAGCAGTGAGATGGTGGACAGATGAGCAATTGTTTCTACGGATAAAGTTCCATGGAAAACAGAATTTCCAGCAATGGTGCAGATTAGTGGAACACCATGCACATAAGTATCCAGACCTTTAATATGAGAACTTGGTCTGTCTGTAAAATAAGTAGACACTGTAAAACAAAAAAAGTAAAAAAATGCAACGCTCACCGTAAGCCAATATGAAAATGCTGTTTTCTTATGTAGAAAAGAGTATGCTCAGAATAGTATAAAAGTATAAAAACAGGAAGCATAGTGAGAATCCACCTTATTTTCTGGAGGTGGGGGGTGGTAGGAACCTCTTTTTAGTGTGCTAAATCCACTTTTTTGTTTTTGTTTTTTAACACCTCAGAAAACAGTTTATTGTGAACAGAAAATGCCACAGCATTAATTCATTCTCATGGCAAGAACAGAAAATGGCACATCAATTATTTGTCCTGACAAACTAACGAGAATAGGGAAAGGTACAATCTTATTATCAACCTAATCTTCCAGCAGTTCTTGGATGCAGTACAAGTGATTCTATCAATCTAGAAACAAAAAGGATTATTAGGAGGCCAATTAAGCAAGCTCAAATACTCTCAACACATGAAATGGTTTGATCCAAAAACCCATGGCACAGAGAAGTTTAAGGTAGACAGTATTCTGTTGGCAATATGCCATTTGTTTCATTAATGAGATTATTTGTCATGCAAGCATGCTTAGCCTCCTTTGTTTCAAAAGTGTGTGCTTTTGCTGCTACTATACAATATTTGTAGTGTGACTACAGACATTTTAGTAGAAGAACTGACTGAACTTACGTTTATAATTAGGCTTTGGTTTCTTTATTATGTTCATGTTCTTTCTGCCCTTTTGGTTGTCAATAAAAGGATAATGGATATTCTTTATATTAAGAAGGCTATTCTTCCATAGAAACTCGTATCCACTGTCAAAAAGAACTCATTGGATGCAATCTGTTCTGTAGGTTTATACAAACCCAGTAACTTTAGTGAAGTTGCTGAGGCAAGATGAGCGTTGGATCTATTGACTCCTATTTGGAGTTGTTCCCTGTATTTCAAGGCAGGTTTATGCCCAGCGAGTGGAGAGATATCATCCTGTCTCATTTCCCTAACCTGTAGTTGGTTAAGTTGACAAGTGTTAACCCAGGGGAAATACAATTATTAGAGTAAATCAAGCTGCATATGAGAGGAAGTAGAGTGACATTTTTCATTCTTTGAACTCAATTATGTTGTTTTTGTAACAGTTTGGGGTTAACTTTTTGAACACATCTGCTCTGGGAAGACTAGTCTAGTTCAAGCTGGTTGTATTTTTTCTTGTTCTGATATGTAGCAGTGAAAATTAATTTCAGTAATATTTAGCAATCTTGACAAGTGCTTCAAAATTAAGAACACTTGCTTTTATTTTTATTGCAACTTTACAGCCTGCTTGGAATAAGGAGTGGTGCATAGTCCTACTAGCCTGAGACCACATAATGGTTCTCTCATGATTCATTCTTTGTTCCAGGGAAAAATCAATGGGTCTTATTTCCTGTTCCTTACCAGCCTTTCTTCACCCACTTATTCAGTGGAGGGAGTTTTAAGCTGGAATATTCTCTCCACGCTTGATAGAGTTCTCTTCTTACCAAAAGAAACAGTAAGGTGCATGGGGGGAGAGACATTTTCTCTCCCATCAAACCCTACTTTGGCAAAATAAGGGCTTTGTTTCCCTTGGTATGTCTTAGGAATTGGGACAATAAAATTCAGAAGCTATGTTCATAAAACAGTATCCCTATTTTCACAACAAAAAAGCACATTTAAAAGTAAAAATGACGCTCCTTTCCAATGACAAAGGACCTTGTGTATGCACAAACAGGTGTGAGCTGCAAAACTCCATGGTTTTCTGAAAGCAGACATTGAATTCTTCATGGATCATGCTTTTGATTTTACCTGTCATGGAAACAGTGTGCCTCACGTGTTCTATTCAACCCCAAAATAGTATTACTTCATTAGGGACTTCCAGAACCTAGAGCAGGGATCCCTGTGCTTGAGCAGAAGAACTAAACTCTCTAGCTAGGAGCTGTAACAGAGTTGCATGCTGCCTGGATCAGATAGGGATTGGGAAAGGTAAGTTCCACTGATGGGGGGCTTACAATCACACAAATCTCCTTAGTTTGCTCAGCAGAAGAAAAAGTTTCTGTGGTAACAGTGCTCCTTCCCCACTAATGAAACACTTTGCTCCCAAAATTATGAAAACAGATGGGTTGCTCAGCCTGTCTATACACAATGTGTGATGCAGAGAAGGCAGAGGCTGTACCTTTTAAAGGTTTTACTTTATTCCTTATCTACAACGTATGGAGTCTTCTAAACTACTGTCCCAAGGTGTGGGGGTGGAGGGAGTGGGGACAAAGCTTTAACTTTTTAGTCTTTTAGGTTAGGGACAGACACTCAAGAAGCCTGAGCCTAAATTGATTCAATCTTTGCAGGTTAGTCTAATCTGGCTAGGCTAAATCACTTTGTAACTGTACAGACATCCCCGACTTGTAGGCACATGCCTGCAGTGGCTCAGGCTAGAAGCCAATGGGTGCTAGAGCAGCCCTCTCTTCCTTTCTACAGTACTGAGCTGGGGGGGTGGAGCATGGCCAGGACCCAGCAGGATGCTATAATTAGGGAGGGCATCCTGCTCCCCCTGCTCCTGACCAGCCCAGCTGGTAATGTTCATCACCTGTGACTCAGTGTTTACTAAGAAAACAACAGAGAAATATTACCAGCTATCTGTTGATTCTGCCTTTGTCCTCATGTGCCACAGCTCAGAGGTAGCCAGCATATGGCTTGCTAGCTAATGCTGAGAGGTATCGTGAGGGATAGGGGAATGTCTGCTTAGCAAAGCGTGGGGAGGGGAGGTGGGGGGGAGGCTGAAACCAGGCAAATGCCTGCAGAAGCTGCTGGAGCTGCAGCCAGGGGCCAGAGGAGAGGGGCCAGCTCTGCTGTGGAGCACAGAGCCCTGCCTATCCCAGAGAGCATGGCAGGATGCTAGTGGAGTCTGGTTTAACTTAAACCAGCAAGGGGTCTGGGACAGACATTGCATAAATCGGTTTGACCCGAATCAGTTAAGTATTATACTACATTCAACCAGATTTATCTCAAACTGGGTTCAGCCATTTTCAAACTGGTTTATGTGCACTGAACATCTGTTCTGTTACAGGTTTAAACCAGTTTCTGGTCATTTAAACCAGTTTATGTGTAATGGCTGTCCCTAGCCTTATGGACATTTAAAACATCCAACTCCAGGTCTGATTTTGACATGTATTCAAACTCTTTGGAGTCAAAACTGTGCACAGACTATTCAGAATTGGGCTCTGTTTACCTGTCATCTTTTCCCAACCATTTCTGAGAGAATTCCATACATATTTTCCTACTGTGACGCATAGTGACAAATATGTCGGAACATCCTACTTTCAGCTGCAAACTCTTATTTATTCCTTTCACTATAATTAAATTAGGACCACCATGTTTTAGACATGCACTTGAATTTTCTGGCATTTGTCAGGATATATTTTAGTGGTACCATGACCTAAGTACAGGTTTTGTATGTAATTTCAACCTAAATGAATATTTTTATAGCAATCATAATACTAGGCACAGAAACATATGCATATTCACCCATTGCTACATCTCTTACTCTTGCTGTCAGTAATGTGACAAAGAAAAAGTAAACTGGAAAAAGGAGTTCCATTAATCACACAAGATGCCTCCTATTGCTATGGCATTAAAATGATCTTTCTTATAGTACTTTTCAGTATTCTTGACATCTGTCATAAAACTAAGATCATACATATTTATCTGCTATTAAAATAAGAGCTATCCTAAAAAAGTTCCTTTGCTGTTCCTAGGGCTGTGTTAAATGAAAACATCAACTTATTGTCAAAGTGTCCAACCTTTTACATTAGCACTGGCTATATATATATTGACTCATCTTTGCTCAAAATGCTTACTATTTAAGACCAGACCATACATGTTATCAAGCTTGGACATATAAAATGGGCCAGAACAATTAGTACTCGAGTACACTCAGCTCCAGGAAGGATTGAGACCTGTGACTTGCCTGCAGCTGAAAACTGTACAGTAAATGAACCACTGAAAAACCTTGAGCCAACTCTACTCCCACTAAAGTCAATAGTTTTTTCTTTCCTTTCAGTGGCAGAGGCTTTGTTTGTTGGCGTTGTTGTTTTTTAAAGTTCCAGGACCCCTCTCTTGCTCAGTGAAACCAGAAGTAAAAGATGAAAGGAAATACAGAGATTGAGGTTTGCCTTGGCTTACACTTTTGCAACCCCAATTTGCTCAAAGTGTGGAAAGCAGGCTCAGTTTCCACTTGATTAGAAAGCAACCCTCTGACTTCTCGCTTTGAAGAAAACAGTCTGTGAGTGCCACGAAAGTACTCATCAACAATAATTATCAACACGTATTCTCACTTCAGAGCAGAAGAACAACTATTTATGAAGATAATGATCTTGTCTTTGGGTAGATGTGGAACACTGTTCTGTATGCAACAAAAACTTCAACCACTGTAGCCAAGTCTCTTTGGTGCACATTGAACAAAAGTTTGGTTTCTATTTTTTTCCATTCTTTTCCATTTCCAGGTTTCATCTGATACAGAAGTGAGGGAGGCTTGTTGCAGCATATATGACAGATATGACAGTTAAAATCTAGGTGTACTGGAATTCCTGTGAAGGACATAGTTTAGTCCAGGGCTGTTTAACTTCAGAGCAGCCATGAACTACATGTATCACTGGTCATTGGCCCCAAGTCACACACCATATGGACTTCAGACTCATGTACTCTCCAACACCCCTACCGCATGAGCTGTTTCCTTCACCTCCTTTCCCTAGTGCTGCCACATGAGCCCCCTTGCTGCTACAACAGTGCAGGTGATTCCTTCCATCTACACCACTAGTTTTGTCACATGGGTAGTGATCTTAGCAGGCTTCCTACTGTGTTGTCCTGCCCCAGGGACCCCAGCTGCTGTTGCTGCTGCAGCAAGTAGAAGAGAATGGGAGCAGTGTCAGCTGGACAGTAGCTAAGTGGCCACACATTAATACTTTGTGGGTCAGATGTGGTCTGCAGGCTGCTAGTCATACAGCTTTGTCCTAGTGTAATTTCTAGACCAATATTAGGAAGTGCATTAAGATTCAAATGCTGAGCTAAAGCTGTGAAGCTGGAAAAATAAAATCAGCTCTTCCAAAACTTTGAGGATCATGCACGCCATTCCTGAGACAGAACAGCTCAAAGAATTTCTAACCTCAGCAGGTAGAACAGTGATACTCAAATTGATTCAGACTCATTGTTCTGCATTTCCTCTAGTACATAGTGGTATATAACGTGCAACTTTTCTGATTTAGGAAAATTATACACGTAAATTGGATTTCCTTAGCAGTTTGTTCTGTGAATAACTACACAGAACACTGGGCAGTGGTGAATTGGACTTTATACGTCTGCAGCTTCATCAAATTTTTCAGGACTTAGGGCCACGTCTACATGTGCATAGTTACTGCACAGTAACTTAGGTTACTATGCAGTATGGGCGCATGTTTACACATGTGTGCCCATACTGCACAGTAACCATGATGACTTATGCATAAATTTGCTACCGGTATCAAGCGGTTACTTAGTTACTGTGCAGTAAGGCACATGTAGACACCTTACTGCACAGTAACACTGTGTGTGTATTCTGATTTGAAAGTAACTTTACTCCCAAGTTGGAACATACACAACGTTACTGCACAGTAATGCCTACATGTGTAGATGCCGCTCTAAAAGCCATTTACTGTGCAGTAAGCTACTGTGCAGTAAATGGACATGTAGACACACCCCCAGTGTGGGACTTTCATACAGTCAGGTTAATCAAGATTGTCTTCTATGAACAGAAATCAGTTGTAATGATTTTTCTATGACCTCCTGTACTGCCAGTAATGTGGAGAAGATAAAGTTTTCTGACTCTAAATAGGAAGAGGTGAACCCGAGAAAAAATGTGTTGAACGGAGGCTCGGAGATCAGAAATGGAATCAATACTTAGAATAATAAAATTGTAATGTCTGTATAATGACATTGCTTTGAAAAGGCAAAGTCACAGTATGCACAGGAGCTACACTGGTTGGCACATTATCATTATCATGCTTTTTCAAGCCTGAACATCCCTAATCTAGAATAGTGATTTGTAACTAAAACACATTCTCTCTCAAAAAAAGAAAAAAAGTATCTTCTTTCATAATTAATTTCTCTAATTTTTTCTCTTGGGAAATGCAATTTGTGCTTTGCTGTTATGGTTGTCCCTTTGGCTTCACTGTCTGTGTTGTTTGGCCATATCTTAACCAAATGCACCAAATTTAATGTACATCTTTCATTTTATCAGTGAGACACAAACTCAAGGAAAAGCTAGCTTGTAATGAAGAATTATGCTTATTCTGTAGCCTGAAAACCTTTTTAGGATTGGAAGGTGGTGCTCTATAAATATATTATCTTGGTGGTTTTTTTCTGGAATACCAAATACTAGACTAGTTCATCCAGTTTTGCTGACCTTTTGAACAGGTTTAGCTTGATCCAAAATTGTCCTTATTATCTTGCACATAACTTGATTATTTGAAATTACTTTAGAATCAAGGGAGGATAGCATCAAAAGGAACTTCAGGCGTCTTAAGACTTAAGGGATAGTGAAATCCCTTGCAGTTGTACAGAGTGGAGTGCATGATAAGTAAGTTCCATTCCAGCCCTATAGTTTCATAGTTTTTCATAGATTCATAGATTAAGGGTCGGAAGGGACCTAGTAGATCTTCTAGCCCGACCCCCCGCCAGGCGGGAGAACAACAAAAACCCCAAAAAGAGAAATGGGACTCAAACGAGTCCAGCTAGGTGGGCATCCAGCCTCTTCTTAAAGACCCCCAGGGTAGGGGCCAGCACCACTTCCCTTGGAAGTTGGTTCCAGCTCCTAGCCGCCCTAACGGTGAAGTAGTTTTTGCGGATGTTCAATCTATACCTCCTCTCCAACAGC
>NW_017728995.1:11793506-11805454 GCF_001723915.1 Gavialis gangeticus
GGTCCGCTTTCTCCTCTGACGCAACCACCAAATTGCCCAGCGTGTCCTGCAGGGGTCCCACATTACCCGGCACCTTCTTCATCCTCCCAATGTATTTGAAAAAGGACTTTTTGTTATCCTTAATCTTGGACGCTAGTCCGAGCTCCATGTCCGCCTTGGCCTTCCTAACAGCTCGCCTACAGGCCCGAGCTGAGTAGGTATACTCCTCTTTGGAGATTTCAAAGTTGGTTTCATAATTTCTAGGGTCGGAAGGAATCTGAGCAGATCATCAAGTCCAACCACCTGCCATAGCAGGAAAGAGTACTGGGGTGAAATGACTCCAGCCCTCTCAGTCTATGAATCATCAACTGGAAACAATGAGAAAAGGGTAGTTTATTCATATTTGAAGCTCGGAGCTTATCTAGAGTTCAGTTCAGTTAGTAATGAAATTCTTCTTGTGTAGGTACACATATTAACTTTTCATGTCAGTATAACTTGAGATATTAAGAGTCCACCTAAACAACATACAACAAGGTTAAAAGGTAACCCTCACCTACTCAAGTTAAATCATTACTGTTATTTCAGCATTAATGAACACATTTTCCAACTCCAACTGAATGCTGACCTCTTCTTATAATTTAAAAGAAATTGAAACCTCAGCAAATACAAACTGAGAAAAAAGTTCCTTTGAAGTGAAACTGCAATGTTTTGCTCAGTAGTAGTAGTACTGAATAATCATAATTAGCAAATGGGTACAATTTCAAATCTTTGTACAAGAGATAATAAAATAAATCCTATTGTTTGTTAAACAGGATTTTGGCAGGTGTCTCTACTGAAGATTTCAGAAAAGTGTATACCTCAAGGTGTTAAATTCCTGAGAGTAGACTATTGAGGCCTTACCTTTCTTGCTTTTTCCTTTTTGTTTCCTTGTAATTACTGAATGTAATCATGCCAGCACAATTTAGCTAAGTTCCTAGAGGCTTCACAGGAAATGGCTTTCTAAGCAATACAGTCTTTGCAAAGACAAATTACTAAGTTTAGAAACCATTGTTTATTTTGTTTGTTTCAGTGTTTTCTGGGCACTAACAAGAATGGAAGAAGTGCATACTTCTTGCATACGCATATCAACAACGGGACAATTAAAGACCTTCCTTTGTCAATGTGAAAATAGCTTGCTTCCAGATGGACTAGAAAAATCAGACCATTCCACAATCAAATCAAATGAGTCAGCGCAGGGAGATAACAATATCAGTTTGACATCCTACCAAATACATATCACAATTTCTTAAGCCCAAGTTTGTTCTGAATTGAGTCACCGCATTAACGTGGTATTGTTCAGGGCAGCAGAGCACAAGTTGCCATTTGGTATAAGGGTATATTTTACAAGTGAATTGTTATAATTCTCTTTTTGTGCCTCATGTTTTAACTCCAGAACTGATTTATGGGTGCTTTTCTCTTTCTATGAATGAACACAAAAAGGGTGAGAGAGGACTGGATTAAACAGCTGGAGTATGTCTGATGTGACAGTACTGACTAATGTTGTATACCTGCCAGGTGGCATACATTTCACAGGTATCTCTTCCACTCAGACATTTGCACGGTTCCTTACGTGGTTTTAACTGCTGCTCAGCTGTTTCCTTTTTTGATTGCTGTCTGCCAAGTTTGCTCACTTCCCTTGTGTCTGACATAGATTCCATGCCAGATTAAATGGATGGAGGGAAACATGGCAAATGTTCTGTTTCTTCTGTTGGTACAAGTGGAGTAAAATAGTGAGGCAGCAATAAAGAGCACCAAGTCATGTTTCTGAATTTGGAAAGAAAAAGCCAGGAAAGTAGTTTATTTCTTTTCTGTGAGATATAGCCCCCTCCATCCCTGCTTATGCAGTTCTTTTTTTCTTTCCCTTTTTCTTTTCTCCTTTTCTTTTAGCCTTTTAACATAACATTGTCTTCAAAATATTGTTCTAGTTTGTGAATTAGCTTCATACTAATCAGATTGAGTCCCACTGAAAGCTGACTGGAATATAGTTCTGAAATTGAAATACTTTTCTCTGCTAAAGTAAATTGCACTGAAGCATTACTTTTGTATTTACAGAGAAAACCAACTAGCCAATGTTCTCCTGCAGAAGTGTTGGGTTTTTTTAGTGTTCTAGCTGCAATTTAGCACCTTATTGATACCACCAGTATTTTTCTGTGACCATGTGGTGGCCTACTAATTACCATAAGTATTTAGTTTCTCATCAGTGGCTCATACTGGACCAACTTATCCAACATACACTATGTTAACATCTCAGAATTTACTCTAAAATACTGTCCATATTGGTAGATAAATCATGGTAGTCCCCTCTCCCCATATTAGAGCAACAAACTGCTGATTTTGTTGCAATAGTATCAGAAAACTGTTTTCAAGCTTATACTTACATGGTCTTGTGCTTCATTAAGCAAAGCAGATTGTTAACTAGTGCAGTAGTTTAGCAAAATAAAATATGAGTAACAGCAATGGATTTTCAGAAACAGCCCAATTTGTTATGCCCACTTTAAGAAAAGGAAATGTTAAAAAAAAAAGAAAGAAAAGAAACTTTCCAGCCTAGAGTTTAAATCAATCCACAGCTTCTGTGAAACACCTGCTATGTTCCACGTTGATTCCAAGGGAAATTTGAGGGGTAATTCTAGCTAGCTAGCATGTTCCTAAATATAAAAATCTCTGTTCTAAAAGAAAATTGTATTTACTTCATGATAACTAAAGTATGCTTATTGCTATATTTTCTACATAAGCAGTGTCAAACCCATCCAGTCCTGCAGGAAAGTAGGCCCTTTCCAGATCCAACACATGAGGCCTATTTGGGGGTGGTACTGCATGCAGTGTGGGACAAGTCCCAATTCAGCATCCACAGCCAGTTTGGTCGTGCTACATGCTGCAGCTGGAGACTGATGGCAGTATGAAGAGTATGTTTTTCCAATGAAACCTTTGATAAAATGTTTTCAGCACCTTTCCAAGTATATTTTTTCTGTGAAAAAAAATTTACAAATTCCACTTGTGGAATGTGACTTTCCAAAAAGGAAAAAAAAAAGGAGAATACTTGCTGGGGAGAGGGGAGGGATACCATATTTTCTTGCATACTATATGTATCTTGGTTTCAGGAAGGCACAATGAAGAGGGGCGGGGAGACTTTTTTCAGGAGTTTTAGCTGTATAAAAGAGACAGAACCTAATCACCAGTTCATCCACCCTCCCTTTCCTCCTTAAGCAAAAGCATAATCCTTTCACAGTTGATTTGTCAGTAGTTGAGACTATAGCTACTGCTGAAAACTGGACTCTGTGGGCATATCTAGGATTTTGAAAAGACCTGAAAATAGTCTGTAGCACTGTGAAATACGAAATGACCACTTAGACCGTACTAAGTCTGTGGAATATTAATGTTAGAGTGCATTATGCACAGTAGCGGGGTAAGGGTTAATACTGGTTCTTGCCTGCATGGCTGTGACTTACCACTAGAGCCCTGGCAAGCAGGGATATGGCTTGGAGTCAGGAAATCTAGGCTTTATCTCTGCTCTGGGTGGGAGGTTGGCTGGGAGCAATGCATCGTGGGATACTGGAAGACTGAAAATTGCATATTTTATATCCACTGAGCAGATTGAAATTACCTTAACATGAGCTACGTAGCATGACCCAGAGTTAAGCTTTGCCTCAAGTGGCTTAACTTTGAAATGCCCAGAGGGTTTTTACCAAGAGTTAATGAGCTGTATTTTGCAGACTCTCACATATTGGTTAATATGGTTTAAGTGTAACATGTAATTTCACCTTAACCAACAGAAAAAAATGCCAAAGAAAGGGCAGCTTGATAGACTACAATGAGCCATGAAGTCAATTGACCACATCAATACTTCTTGAATATGCTACTGCTGCTGCATATTCAGGCAGCAGTAAACTGTGTGATTCAGAGTGGGTGTAACTGCACCCTGGCCTCCTTCCATACAGCTGCTGGAGCAGGGGAAGAGAAGGAAAAGAAACAGCTATCTTTATGAGAAAGAAACTAAGCATCTTTAAAAAGACAGAGATGAGGTAGCACATGGAGATGTAGTAGAGGGAAAACAGAATCAGAAAATTAGGGATGGATGGAACCTCAAAAGGTCTAGTTCAAACCCAACCTCAAGAAGGCAACAGCACAAAACACTTGTCAAAGAAAAAGAAGAGCAGAGGCTTAACAAGAATAACATACAAGGTTGAACATGACACCATTATACCAGAGGCATGAGAACCTCAAATACAGATCTATTGCTAGCAAGGGTTCACTGGGCATGAATCTAGTGTCCAAAAGAACTACCAGTGTACGTATGTCACCTGCCTTACAAATATGTACATATGTTTGTAAGGAAGATGACGTGCGTACATTGGTATGTATGTGTGCGCGCACTCCCCCTCCCCCCCCCCAAATATATATGTATATTTGTAAGGGAGGTGATATGTGGACCAGTGGTCAGGCAGTGTCATGGAATTATGCTGCTTACAAAAGGAAAGTTCTGCCTTGGGACTCCCCCAGAAGAAGCCTTATTTGGCCTCCCTCCTTCAGGAGTCCCTTAAGCAGCCCTAGCATGGACTCTTGAGGGACAAGTCTCTTGGTTGAGACACTGGTTCTTTTTTGTCCCCGTCTTCCCTGATGACTTGTATTACCCTCCTCTTCAAACAGTCCTTTCTTCCTGGTCAGTTCCTGGGAAGAGAGGGATTTTCTTCCTCAAAAAGATGTGTGTGTGTTTGGGGGGGACAGTGTGCTGATGTCCCAAATAGCTCCAAACAAGCAACCTTTATTGTGCTACTTCAGTTCCCTGTGTCCTTCCTCAAACTCCATTCTGTCTCCACAGGAATTATTCATTTTACTCTACTCTGTCCTCCCTGGGACTTTCTCTTTGTCCTTTCTGGGGCTACCTTTCTCTCCCCTGCTACTCCAAATTTTAACTGGGGGCTGAGAGTGAGACTGATGGTCAGTGAGACTAATCTGGTCAAAACTTGAAAACTTTATTGGAATACACAATAGCAGAAACTTATTTGTATGAATAAAGCCAGTGCTTACTTAGCCTTGGATTCAAGAGGAAATTAGGTCCACTGGCCTGCCTTCTCTTCTGTACTGGGGACTTCCATTAATTTGGTTCCTCTTTTTTGCTGAGCTTCAGAGAAGTTGAAAGTTGCATGGCTTAACCAGAGCATATACTTAACACTGAGCTTTCCATATTCAGTTATGCTTTGGAGCTATAGTCCTAGGCATGATCATCCAATGCAGGGTCCGGTGGCAACGTAGTGGGGCTACCCATAGCAGGGTAGCTTCTATAAAATAACGCAATGTTGCAGTCTTCAGAGTAAGGCAAGTATAGGGCACCTAAAAACCCTAGCCCCCACTGCCTTGTAGGTACTCCTTGATTTGAGAAAGGCTTAGAGACATCACCCTGACAGAAATGTGCCCTCACTGAGGTGTTAGGCAATCCACAGTAGTTCTTATCTGTCTGTCTGTGGCAGAAGCTACAACCATCAAGACACTGAATGTCTGACCTCTGGGCTCTGTCTCAGTGGTCTAAAGAGGTGATGGTCGGTCTTGGGTAGCTTCTACTCCTCCGTACTCTTGCCTAGGCATATGCGTCAAAGGTCTTGGTGTGGTGGTCACAGGACTCCATAAAAGTGGATTAATCAACCACTTGACTAGACCTCTGATGCATATATATCATGATCCAGAGGATCCATGGTTGCCTAATTTACCAGTCCTCTTTCATCTTACACTTAACACAGACTTTTCCCCTATTTAGTTTACTTTGGAGCTATGCCATTCCTTTCCTTTTCCTTGTATTATGTTAATGCACTTTATCAATCACTGTCTACAGTGCATGCTTAACTTATGTCATTGCTACACAGGTCAAGCTTAGGTCAGGTCATGACACAGCCAGTGCTGCACAGGCCTACAGTGTACGTATGGCCTATACCCCAGCTCTCTGCCCCTTACACTTTTTCTGACACAGAATCTTGTAACAAGAACTTGTTACACCAGAACTTCAGGGCCATTCAGCCCACTTAGCCTTTTCTGTCACAGGCACCTATATCAAATGTTTTCTGAATCGTATCTTAAGCTATGCAAGTTTCTAAAGATGCAGGTATATATGTCTGAAAGTCCCCTAAATCCACTAAAATGCAGCCTTATGCAAGTAGTCAGAAGCTGTAGCTCCAGTTAAATTTAATCATTTCCACTTTTGGCTTTAAATAGAAGGTAACTATTAAATTTAATTAGTTTACCTGAGGCTTGTACGCTAAAAGTTCAGCTGATATATTAAAAAGTAGGTGGCTCCTGAAGGGGAGTTATGGAATTGAGCACAGGGGATTTTGCAAATGCCAATTAGCCAATGTTTTGATGTTTCCTATCAGTTACTAGAATAAGAGAATCTACTGACAGCCTGGCTGCTTCAGCTGCTTTTCTAAGATTCTCATTCCCAGCTCACAGCCACTATCAAACATCTTGTTCCATGTTATTCTGGTTAATATTGCTGGACTCTATGCATAGCAACAATTCTGCTATACCAATATAGTTAAGAAATACAGAGATGAGCTGATTTTGATTGCCCTGATGTAAAACCAGTATTACGCTACTTTTTGTGAGAACCACAAAACCCACCAGTAAAAAACCACCCACAAGGGCTAGGTCACATCAGAACTAGAAGGATACTTTGTATGTTATTGTTAATAGGAAAACATTATTTCCCTTTTGGTAAATGTGCCTTTGTACTGAACCTGATTATAATATTGACTAAGATTAAATGAGGGAAAAGTTCTGCTTCATTGATGGAGATATGCTAGGGTTTGTTTTTTTTTTCTTTTTCTCCTTTATACTAATATAAATAAGAAACAAGTCAGCTGACGTCTACCTCCATCCTCTTTGAAACCACCCTTCAGCATTTAACTATCTGAAGGGTGGATCCAAAGAGGATGGAGCTAGACTGTTTTTAGTGGTGACAGATGTCAGAACAAGGATCAGTGGTCTCAAGTTGCAGCAAGGGAGGTTTAAATTGGACATTAGGAAAAAAACTTTCTCACTAGGAGGGTGGTGAAGCACTGGAACAGGTTACCTAGAGAGATGGTGGAATCTCCATCCTTGGAGGTTTTTAAGGCTCAGCTTGCCAAAGCCCTAGCTGGAATGATCTAGCTGAGGATGGTCCTGCTTTGAGCAGGGTGTTGGACTAGATGACCTCCTGAGTTTGCTTCCAACCCTAATTTTCTAGTATTCTAAGTCAGCATCTCAGTGTGGCTGATATCATCTGTAGGCCTGTGATCAAAATTTCTTGGACTGAGGTGGACTAAAGCTAACAAGGATCTTACAAAACTTTGTCCCCCACCACATCAACATGAATTGAATTCAAGGGAGGTCAGCTCCCCATCCTTTCTCTTATACCATTGGATTTGTTCTCTCATTCACAGACAGCAATGGCCATCAACTTGACCAGAATTAATATTTTGAAACATGGTGTGGGGTGTGGTTTTCCCAACCAGCTTGTTAAAGTTAGCTGAATGAATAGATTACTGGGAAGAAAGAGAGATGGTGGAGGAGGAGTATGGGGAGACCTATATGATTATGCATTATTAAATTCTCTGAAATTCCTGTAATATACCATTAGGTTTTTTTCCGTTCTCTCCCCCTCACAGAGAAGGTTTTACTTACTAGACCTATGAAGAATATCTTACTAACTTAAAACTTGTATTCTTATCCAAAATTTGTTTCCCCTTACCTTCTACCCCATAAACCCTGTTGTGTCACCTGCATGGTATTCCTCTGAAGGAAAATGGTAAAACCAGCAAGTGCCCATCATCAGCCTCCATAACTTCTTTCTTTAAATCCAGGAGAAAAGGCTACAGAATTCACTACTGGGAGATGGCTTCTCTTCAGAGCATCTCTTTCCACCCTCCTGTATGGTCCTTCTGGACTACTGAAAGGCCTCAGCACAAGGTAAAAGAAGTCCAATTCAGGCTATTACATAAAACTGTTTTATAAAAGTGAGCAGATATACTGGATTAGTCACACACAGACAGAGGCACAATCAATTTATGCCAATGAAGGACTATGTTAAGATTATGATTAGTAAACAAAGAGGATACACTTGGAAATGTATGGCCCAAAATTGGTGCATGAGAAATTAGTCCTGACTGGTGAGCAGAAAGAGCAGATAAGCTATTCTGGCAGTCACCATTTTGGGGGGATTCTTTAAAAAAAATAAAAAGGCTTTGGAGGACTCATGCCAGGTGGATAGCACTTGGAATGAGAGGTTTGAGTTTCTGCTGTTACCAGTTTTCATAAGTCTCTTCCTTTTTATCTTTCCCCCTTTGCCTCTTTTTTGGAAAGTCTCTTAGCTTGTTAAAGTTGTAACTTTTACAGCAGTGCCCATGACCAAAGACAGCTGACCACAATGCCCTAAACTGATGGTGGTTCAATTTTGTCTCAGAAATAAAAAATGTTTGCTGGGCTGTTTCTTCAGCAGTTCCACTGCAAGTGAAGTCGGCACCTGAAATAAATGTTCTATATAAGTTTCCTTTTGTGTAGGTCTCTTTGCCTTCAAGGAAAATGATTAGCACTTCATAACATCAGCTTCAACTTATCTCAATGAATTTTCTTTTTCCCCCTATAAGGGGGGTGACCATATGTCCTGTTTAAACCAGGACAGTCCTGGATTTCACAGTCTGGTCTCAGACAGCTGTTGAGAATTATAATGGGCATCCCAAAAGTGCAGGGGCATGTGGCACAGTCTGGCTAGGGGTCAGAGCAGTGTGGAGAACCTTGCAGGTGGGCAGGCAGGTACTGATGCCTGCCCGGCATGCTGTCTCTCTCCCACTGACTTGTGAGAGCATGGAAGAGTGGTTGAGGGGGCAGTGTCCCAGGCATCCTTGTTGAATGTCCCAGATTTCTTTATGATCAGGCTACTTATAAGGATAATTCATACTGTTTTTCATACATTCAAAAGGATTTTCAAATCTGTTTTTCCTTACAATTCTGTAAAGCTAAAGGGACATTTAAATTAAATCTCTATTAATGCTTTGTTTAAAATGCTAACTGATCTTCTTTCATCTATACTTTTAATGAGAAAACGTATTATACTTAAGGTGGGGGTGGAAGAGGGTTGTGTTTAACGATGGTTGTAGGCCATGGTCTCTGCTCTCGAAACTCTGGATCATGTTCAGGGTATTATAGGGATTGGGTAATAGTAACAGCTTAACTCTGTAGGTCTATGTATACCATCAAGATTCCATTAAAGCTGCTGAAATTAGAATTAGTCATAAAATAAAAGGCACAAAATTTATTGAGAGTAAGGACTAGAACCCAGGACTTCTTCATTTGAGCACAGTACTTTTAACACAGTGGCCCAGTTTACACACGAAGTGCCGAGTGTGCCCCCACCTCAGCCTGGCCTACAAGGCTGGTGATTAGGGCAGTCTCCTAGGAAGCAGGAGAATAAGCTTGAATAGAGATTTATGAATTCTACTATGAGAGTTGGATGCTCATGTCACTTTGGGGATCTGGACCTGAGTGCCCATGCCTATCTCTAGAATCTTCCTTGGGAAAGAAAGCACTCTTTCTGACATACTTGACAGGGTAATCGGGTATGATGAAGCCTGGATTTACTCTTTCAGCCATGTACTAAACCTTCCCTTGGATTCCTGCATGCCCAAAGCACTGTGGTGGGATGTTTTATGATGCTGGATTCTGCTTGCTCCCATTTTTCAAGTGTAAGGACGGATGTCCTTTTGTGACCTTGTGAGCTTTATTTTCTGGTGTTATCCTACACAGCTGATATCTGCCTCCTGTGCAAAATGTGCAGACTTCTGGGTCCCACTTGAAGAGTCTGATTGGGTTTTACTTTTTACAGGTATGTTTTGAAAATATTATCAATTATTTATATTGCCTGCATATTGTTCATTTCCTGCAGAGAATGATAGTCGCCCTGGGTCTGAATATTTGCATGCCTTGAACTGTTACACCTTCATCATATTTGGCATAGGAAGTCCATATTTAAAATCAATACAATATTTTTTTGTTTTTACATAAAAGACTGAAGTGTCTGGAAATGCAGGTGTGTGTCTAAATACATTGCTGCCTCTGTTTAGCTTTCAATAAGATTATAGATGTTGATTTCAGTCTTGCTAAAGCTAAAAACTCTTTATTTTTGCTCACAGCTGGCATGGGTACTCAGTGTTGTGCATTTGAATTACACTGGAATTAAGTTTCAAGTGGAATTTCATGGCAGCTATATCATTATGTATGAATTTATTCTAGAATTATGAAAAAATATATATCAAATTTCATTTTCTTGTGTAACTCCTTGAGAGATGGTACTTGTACATGACAGGCAGAGATGCCAAATGAACCCTATTAATGTATTAATTTGAGAAAGCAGTGACTGAAATGTTCTGTGTTCGGCCCTGAATACATATGTATTTCCATAATTTTACTAAAACAAATGAAGAAATGAGTGTTTAGGCTCATCTTTTTCAAAGGAGCTAAAGACAGCTACACCCCTTTGAAAATCCTGTGCCTGAGAGGAAAATATCAATTGTCTGATATTAACATAGCTGGTTCACAAACCAGCAATACTTACCATATAGTTAATAGTAATCATACGGTAATGTGGCTCAGTATCTACCCTTTCTCTCAAGCCTGTAATTTTTAGAACTCTTTGTTCTTCATACCCAGAAATGGCCAAATCTCATCACGTCTTACTACAGAACATTTCTGAAAGTCCTCCCTGGTACCTATAATTATGCCAACACTTATGTTTTCTAATATCCCTTTTCAGGCCCTTCTCTGCTCTTTCCCACAAATCATACCCTTCAAGCATTAAGTAACCCTTCACATAATTTATTTTGTATCTTGAATTTGCCTGAGCCGTGGGATTTTGGGTATTAGACTGGGGGGTTGACAGCACAAAGGGAATTGCACCTAAATTCAGTGCACCGTCTCTAATGCAGGAATTTAAGTACAAGGTCCTCCTCAGCAGCTGTAGCATATTCTCAGTGAAGTACCTTTATACACTAGGCTTTATCCCAACTAAGTTAGCTATAGTGGTAAATGACATGGCTCTTAAGTGCTTCTGCAGCTTCTCTTCTAGGTATTTATTCCAATAAAACAGTTAGTTTTCTATCCCTGCCACTTCAGAAGCAATCATAACTCTTATGATCGGTACAAAGTTTGGAGACTCAAGACCTAAGAAAATGCTAAACCTTTCCAAAAGCACATACTTCTTTCTTTGTGACTCATTCCCTTTAGGCAAACAGAAAACCCTTCCATGTGAAAGAATCCAGTTATATTTGATTTTTACCATTAATACTAAAAGCAGCTTTTGCTTTATCCTGCATAGCATGCCCATTTCTTAAGTTCCTTCCAAAGACAAGCAAATGATCTGCATCTCTGAATAACGTTCAGAAACAGCTATATACTGAATACTTGTGTTGGTAAAACATGTGGCCACTGGAAGATAATTAACATCACTGGACCATTATGATGCACAACAGTGCATTAGATCCTCATTCTTATAAATACCTGACCATATTATGGTAATCACAATCTTTTGAGATGCCCTATTGTTACTATGATTTTTTTTTAATTTGGCATATAAATAATTCAATTCCTTTGATCACAGGAAATGTCAGTTAGTTTTACATTTTGGTTTAATGGTCATATGGACAAATTTAATTGTAAATGGTTAAAACAAAATGTACTTCAAGAGTCACTCAAGAGGATTTATCATAAAGCAGGTACTTTAGGGAATGATCATATACAGAAGCTTTCTTATCAAGTTCTTCATTGTTAGTAATCTGGAGAATAACTGGGGTTTTGACTTTTGCAAATATATATAATAATGTTCTGTTTTTTTTCCTGTAGAAAGAGTGATATTTCTGACTGTTTTGAAAAGGAGTTGTCATAGATTCATAGATTCATAGATTAAGGGTCGGAAG
>NW_017728995.1:11805465-11807972 GCF_001723915.1 Gavialis gangeticus
GGGGGCTTCCGCCGCTCTCCGCCTAGCAGCTCTAGATTTGTCTATATATGATCTAGAAGTAAAACATCTATGTGGAATTTAAATCATGGAAAATGCACTGAACCAAAAGTTAAGGCAGCTACGTAAGAGTACACATAAATAAATTGACTCATTTAGTAATAAGGCAGGGTCTCATAGGAAATGGAGCAAAGGGTTCAACTGGGCTTTTGCAAGCGGAGTGGCTATTAATATTTAGCAAATATGTCTTGTTACTCAGTGAGTTATATCATTACCTCAATATTTAGGCTACAGTTATTTAGGCTACACTAGTTCCAAGGTATAGATTCACTGGTGAACTTAGATTGGGGTCAGGCGTTATCTGTCTCCCCAGGTGAAGAGAATGAGGTCTGGCAGTGGGGGCACATACCTCAGAACATGGAGACATAAAGGGCATTCTGAATGAAAGGGGAACTCAAAGAAATAGGATGGCTGTGTGAACTCCTCTGTAGCTGCTAGGTAAAGGAACTTAAGAGGATGGAAGCTGGAGCCTTGTGACTTCTGGCACCAAGCAGAGATCTTCACCTTCACCTGTAGTTCTTCATCTGGAGAACAGACATGAGCTCTAGCAGCAAAGAGGGAGGAGCATGTTCTATTGATGGAGGAAGACAGGCCAGGCCTCACCAAGGTGATTAGGATCAAGACAACTGCCACCAAGAAGCAACAACAGGTGGTGGCAGAAGGAGCCATCTGCCAGCCTGACCTGTTGTCTTGGGACATCTGCTGCTTGCCCAGAGCCCAGATCCGAGATGTCACGGAAGGATTACTGAGGCTCATCTGGCCCTCTGACTGCTACCCCATGCTGCTTATCCATGTGGGCACCAATGATACTGCCAGAGGAGACTCTGAGTATATCAAAAGTGACTACATGGCTCTGGCTGCAAGGGTGAGGGTATCTGGGGCTCAGGTTGTGTTCTCGTTGATCCTTCTGGTCAAGGGAAAGGGCCTGGCCATGAGCAGGTGCATCCTGTAGATCAACAACTGGCTGCACGGGTAGTGTTGCCAGCAGAGATTTGTCTTCTTCAACCATGGGATATTGTTGCAAGATGGACTGCTGGGAAGAGATAGGATCCACCTGATGAAGAAAGTGAAGTGTGTCTTCTCAGACAGGCTTGCTAACCTAGTGAGGAGGGTCTTAAACTGGGTTCATCAGGAAATAGAGACCAAAGCTCTGAGGTAGGTGGGGAAGCAGGGGACCTGGAGGAAGAGCAAGCAGGAGAGGTCAATAGGGAAGATGCTTTCATACTTCCTGAAAAATCAAGGCAATCAACTCATTACCTTAGGTGCCTGTACACAAATGTATGGAGCCTGGGAAACAAGCAGGAAGAAATGGAAGTCCTTGCACAGTCATGGAACTATGACATGATTGGAATAACAGAAACTTGCTGGGAGCTCGTATGACTGGAGCACTGTCATGGATGGATATAAACTGTTTAGGAAGGACATATAATTGCTCAGAGCTCCTGTATGGAACTGGAGATAGGCCTTTTGAGAGTCTCTGGGTTAAGGTTAGAGGGAGAGCAATAAGGATGATGTCATGATGGGGGTCTGCTATAGGCCACCAGACCAGGAGGAAGTGGTGGATGAGGCTTTCTTCAAACAACTAGCAGAAATTTCCAGAGCACAGGCCCTGGTTCTCATGGGGAATTTCAATCACCCTGACATCTGCTGGGAGAGCAATACAGCAGTGCACAGGCAATCTAGGAAGTTTTTTGAGAGTACTGGGATCAACTTCCTGGTGCAAGTGCTGGAGCAGTGAACTAGGTGCCATGATCTTTTTGACCTGGCACTCACAAACAGTGTAGAATTGCTGGGGAATGTATTAGTGAATAGCAACTTGGGCAGCAGTGACCACAAGATGATTGAGTCCAGGATCCTGAGAAAAGGAAGGATGGAGAGCAGCAGAGTAAGAACCCTGAACTTCAGAAAAGCAGATTTTGATTTGATTAGGGAATTTATGGACAGGATCCCCTGGGAAGCCAGTCTGAGGGGGAGAGGAGTCCAGGAGATCTGGCTGTACGTTAAGGAATCCTTACTGAGAGTGCAGGGACAAGCTACCCCGATGCACAGGAAAACAAGCAAGTATGGCAGAAAACCAGCCTGACTTAGTAGGGAACTCTTCAGTAAACTAAATTGTGAAACAGAAGCTTATAAGAAAATGAAAACTTGAAGAAATAACTAGGCAAGAATGTAAGAGCACTGCTTAGGCATGCAAGAATGAAGTTAGGAAGACCTAAGTGCAATTGGAGTTGCAGCTTACAAGGGATATGAAGGGGAACAAGAAGGGGTTCTACAAGTATGTTGGGAGCAAGAGGAGGATCAGGGAAAGTGGAGACCCCTTACTGAATGGGGGAGACCACCTTGTGACAGAGGATGGAGAAAAGGCTAAAGTGCTGAATGCCATTTTTGCCTCAGTCTTCAAAGACTGCTTTGAAGTCAATGGCAGGTCCCAGACTACTGCACCTGGCATC
>NW_017728995.1:11808122-11811454 GCF_001723915.1 Gavialis gangeticus
GGGGGGGGGGGGGAAGCCCTGAGTGGTGAAGGAACAAGTCAGGGTCTATTTAGAAAAGTTGGATGTGTACAAGTTGGATGTGTACAAGTTTAGATTCTCTAAACCCTGCTGCCAAAGCTTGGAGGTACTTAATTCCCTAGATGTCTGAGTTTCTGCAAATTCGCTAGAAAATTTCTGTTGCTGGACATGCCAAGAACTGACTATGTCCTGACCATAATGAACACCTAGACATCTAACTCTTGGTAAAACTCATCAGAATCCACAAACTAGCCATTCCTCTAGCTGTAGTACACGATTAGGAGATCGTTTTCTGAGACTGACTGAATTTGGCTCCACATGAAACATAGCCAGAGGAAGTGGAGGTGCACCTAACTTATCCAGTGGCTCCGGTTGAGAGTATAGGAACTAGACCATAGCACGTATGCTCTTTAGTCTAATGAACATTTAATGATTTGGTGTAAACTGAAATGCTGATGCCTCCACCTTTGATTCCTGTAGCCTGTAGACAAAGTATATACCTGGAAGGTAGAAGATACAAGCTCAGATCCCTTCAACACAAAGAGAGAAGTGGGCTTTCATATTGCATATTCTAGATGATTGCTCTAACTGCTTGATTAATAGCTCAAATTTGAGTGGCACTGCCAAATCGATTAAGTGTATAAGGATCCAGTGCATCTTAGGTTTAGTGTGTGAAATGCTTTGGAGGGCAAGACTCCTCAAAGTTGGTTATTATGAAGCTCAGCACTGCAATGTTGCAGTGCCCTGTATAGATCTAGCCTTTATTTACCTCAGTGGGATATTCATATGTCTAAAGAAATAAAATAGGACACTAGGTTGCATAGTCAACTGTAACTAAGTTACAGTTAGTTTTAGCTGATTCTTAACATATAGTTAATATATTGGATCAGCTACTAAGGAGAATAAGTTAAATATAAATATTTAATTTTTATGGGCTATTAAATTTAAGTCTTATCTTTGACAGGTTAGTGATTCAGGAGATGTGATGATACTACCTGGGATTTTATTCACAGATTTAGTATGTTCTTATATGTATGCTGAACCCAGTGTTTCAGGTATCAAACTTCAGAGAAAAACAAAATGGTTATTTTAATTGAATTACATTAGTTTATTTTTTGTCCTCCTCTCCAATTTGGCAGGTGCAGGTTTCTGTTTTCCTTCAGTCTTTGACCCTGTGCCAATCATGCATTTTGCAAACCATTTTCTATTTGAAAGGAAATTGTGTCATTTGTAATGTTGGATTTGTTTTTCTTGGTTCTAATGGGTAACCAGGAAATAAATACTCAGTTGCTTCTTTAATATGAATGGATAAAGTCTTTTAGTAGAAGGAGTTTTGCACCTCTTCAAATACATAGATGCAATACTTCATATGAAGCAAGATCAGTATAGCATCTCCAGTGTGAACCAGTCATTTTGTATCATTCATGATGTGATGGACTCCAGACTTGAGTTATGAATGGTGAGCAGAGAGTTCTTTTGCTAAAGGAAATTCCCTCCAAGCTCATTTGTGCTGCTCTGGTACATGTCCCTGCCTTAGATACATGCCCTTCACTTTTAGCAAAGGAAGCAGACCAGGAACAGTGCTCTGCCACAGCATCCCTTCAGGAGGGAGCCCTAAATCGGTGGTGCAATTTTGACTGACAGCTCTAAGGGGTAACGAGCTAATAATGTATCCTTGTTTCAGAGAAGGCATACTAGGCTGCATTAGTAGGAACGTTACCAGCAGTTTGGGGGAAGTAATTATTCCTCTCTATTTTGGCACTGGTCAGACTACATCTGGAGAACTCTGTGCAGTTCTGGGTCCCCTACTACAGAAAGGATGTGGATAAATTGGAGAGAGTATAGTGGAGGGCAATGAAAATGGTTAGAGGGCTGGGGCACATAACTTATGAGAAGCTGAGGGAACTGGGCTTATTTAGTCTGGAGAAGAGAAGACTGAGAGGGGATTTAATAGCTGCCTTGAACTACCTGAGGTGTGGTTCCAAAGAGGTGGCAATTCTCAGTGGTAGAAGAGAACAGAACAAGGAGCAATGGTTTCAAGTTGCAGTGAGTGAAATTTAGATTAGATATTAGGAAAAACTTTCCTAGGAGGGTGGTGAAGCACTGGGATAGGTTATCCAAAGAGGATGTGGAATCTCCATCCCTGGAAGGTTTTTAAGACCCAGCTAGACAAAGCCTGGGCTGGGATAATATACTTGGGGATGGTTCTGCTTTGAGCAACAGGTTGGATTAGGTGACCAGCAACTCTAATTTTCTATGAGTCTAAGTTGCACTGGAGTAAGTTCTCAAGTTGGGGAGCTAGTCTCAACAACTGCACATCAGACGGATAAATACTGGGCATGTCTACATGTTCATTAATGCAGCATAAGTATGGTGCATTAAGTTTAGTACCTATAATACGTACTAACTCAATGCACTGTAATTGGTGCTACTGCTCATTAGCACAGGTGGATGCTTTTTGTGTGAAGTTTAATGCACATTGGAATAAAGTTACTGCACATTAGTCCAGTTTTTGCCAGCTATGCTAATGCACAGTAGAATTAGTCCAGTGAGCTTTAAGCGTCTCGTGTAGATATGCCTGCCAGGTGCATCTACATGTGTACTTTAGTACAGAGTAGAGTAGCTCTGCAGTATAGCATCACTATCTACACATTCACCACTATAATGGTGCAGTAAACTAATTAACTCCACTATAATATAGTCCTTCTGGGGACAGTACTGTCTTATTGCAGAGTAAGTAACTGCGCTGAACTTCACATGTAGGTGGGGACAGGGGCTGGCTGGAGAATGAGGGTGCTAAAATGTAGGGGGCTGCCTAGCCACATGAGTCTGTACTTTAGGCTTTCTCATGCCCCAGCAAGCCCCAATGCCACCCAGTGCTGCCCCCCAGAACCTGGGCTGATGTCCTGAGCCTGCTGCCAGCCTTGGTCTGCTCTGTCCTGGCTCAAAGTGCTACTGTCTTGGGTCCATGTGTAGACACTGTGCTTGTACTTGGGCTTAAAATGATCCGGCGTTTATCTTTTTGCCTTAATTGCATGTGTAGATGCACCCATGTAGGAAAAAATGATCAAAACACATCAAAATGACTTGGATACATAGCTATGTACCTAGCAGAGACTATTTTGTGTGGAGGAAACACTTTCTACTTTAATATAACCATTATTTTTTTGTCTTCAGGGAAGATTCAGAGGTTCATAGGTTCATAGATGTAGGGTAAGAAGGGACCTGAGGAGATCATCAAGTCAGAGTCAGAATTGGTTTATGGTAACTAATATATTTGAGTAATGTTTTCCTTGACCAGAGATTAGACAAGT
>NW_017728995.1:11816454-11816934 GCF_001723915.1 Gavialis gangeticus
AGTGCCCTTCCCCCCCCCCCCCCCCCCCCCCCCACAGCTTTTTAAATGGGTTCAGAATGAATTTTACTTTTTGCTGAATACAGAAGGTTTGTATTTTTCCAACTACTTTTAAATGACTCAAATGTACTGTCATAGAAGGGGAAAAACACAGAATGGTCTCTTGAGATTCTGCCAGTGAAGGAAACTTCAGGAATGTAAAAACACGTAACAGACAATGAAATACATGTTTCCCTGGCTTTATGCTGTATATGCATTCCTGAAAAATGGCACATAACTTGAATTCACAGAAAGGGAACCCACTTTACAATTTAACAAATAGGTACTATTTAATGCCAGAGCCATCGGAGCAGGGAGGAGGGATTGGAGCCAGCAGCACTTGGCAGAAGTGCGTGGCGGGTATGGTGGGACCTATATGACATTGGCTGTGGGGCCCTGCAAAGTGCTCGGTCTGGAGCAGTTGCCCCAATCCCCCCCCCCCCC
>NW_017728995.1:11817375-11829866 GCF_001723915.1 Gavialis gangeticus
CCCCACCCCCCCCCCCCCCAAAGGATGGCCCTGGGAAGGGTGCAGGGGTTCAGGAACCTGCTACGATTCCTGCTGTACCCAAAACTCAGCAGCATTTCTATTCCGGCAGGGCAGAGGGAGTCATGACTTCATGGCTCATTATAAGTTTGGTTCCTCTCTTCATTCTTGCAGGTGTTAATGGCCCTTGTTAATTGTCCTAATGTTGCACTAGTCAAACTATACTTTCTCCTGCAATTTTGTTTTTCTATTAGCCATTCCTTTAATCTCTCTCTCCTGTTTCAGAGCCCTGCAGACTATTTTTAATTCAAGCTAAAAACCTTAACTCAGAAGCAGCCATATTAACTCGTGTGCATCAATGACTGGCAGTGAAGTATTGGGGATACTGTCAAGATGTGGAAGAACACAATATTTTGTTTTACATGTTTGAATAAGGGCCTTGTTGTGTGTTACACTGTGAGCTGCACAAATGTTGAGTGGTGTTTGTGCTAGCTCAAGTTTGGAGTTGTCACACATTCAGGCCAGTCGGGGCTTGGAGGACTGAAAGGTAAGAACCTTCCCCCATGCATTCTGGTTCTTCCCACCCCCCAGCCTGTGCTGCCTTTTCCAGGGAAGCAGGCAGGGAAGATTTAATGTGCCTGCCTGGCCACTGCTGCTCTTCTGCTTTCTGGGTGGGCTCAGACTAGAGAAGTGGCTGGGGAGCAGGTTAACCCTTCCCTGCCAGCTCCCCTGGGACAAACAACCACAAACAAGTGGGAAGAAAGTGGTGTGAGATGCAGTGATCAGGGATCTTGGGTGCTGAGAAGGGCAGGGGGAGTGGGGACAGCTGGCCCAATTCAGGCCAGTGGGAGTTGGTACGGTGTTTACCAGGGCTGTGCAAAGCTTCGGATCATGAGTCAGATTCAGAGATGATTTGGACAATTTGGAGGATGAATCTAACTTGAATCACTAGAAGCTTTTGGCTTTCCAAATTGATTTGGAGCTTCTGAATCGATTCGGTTATAGGGTATAATGGGGAATCAATGAAATAGCTATCACTTTGTTGTTTCTGGCTGATCTGAATGAAACTTAAAGGAGTGGTAGTCTATATTCTAGGAATGAAGTATGCCAAGTTTCAAAGTGATAGGTGCAGGGGTTTCTGGGAAACTGCACCTCAAAGTTCTGGGAGGAAAACTCATGTCACGTTTGTGTGTTAAGCCACAGTGGGGTGAAAACTTCAGGGTTCATAGCCCTTGCTGAGGCCACAAAGCTTGCCAAGTTACAAGGAGATAGATGGAGGGGTTTCTGGGAAACTGCACTTCAAACTGCTGACAAGGAAAACTCATTACATAGGTGACACTGTGTGTGAGTTCAGGTGCACCCTTCCTGGAGCACAACATGGCAGTGTGCCCCATGAGGTCTCCTCCTCCCCTACAGCCCTGGCTCAGTCCACCACTGTAAATGACGGTAGGTCAAAATAGCTTAGCTGGCCCAACACCAATAGCACCAGCAGCATCAAAGGTACCCCAACGGAAGTGCCACAGAGCCTTTCTTTTTATAAAGGAATTGACAGCAAGAAGTAAAGATGTTGTGTTGGATATATGTTACTTGTGGTGTGTGATGGCTTATCTTGTGTTTTTTTTATGTTTATGTGTTTACTATGACAAAAACAAAATAGTTAGAAAAATGTATCTTAGGAAGCTTTTGGAGTGAAAAACCCTTTGTCAGGCTGAGGAAGCATATGCAGTTGATGTGTCTCCTAGTCCTGGATAGAAGGAATGGTAAAGAAGCCATAGGCTAGTCTGTAATGCAATGCAGGCAAGAAAGCCAGTCAGTGAAAATGGAAATGGAGGTGTCAGGGGGTGAGGGAGAGGCTGGGGGGTGGGCAGAGGGGGACGTAGCAGTGCCGGTAAAAGTGCAGAGGTACCTGGGGAGTCAGATGTCCGGCAGGTCACAGTGTGTCAGAATTCCACTGTCCAATCTATATTGAGTCCATGAGTTTGTGGCGGAGGAGGCCTCACAGGGGCACACTGCCATGCTGTACAGAGGCCCCAGTGCCAGGAAGGGGGCATCTGAACACACACACAGTCCCACAAGCACCCATGTCATGAGTTTTGCCTGCCTGTGGCCAGAGGTCCCAGAACCCTCACTCCCACTACACCTATCTCCTTGACAGCTGGCAGTCTTTGTGGTCTCAGCAGAGACTAACAGACCTGCAGTTTTCACCCCTCTGTGCCTTAACATATGTGACATAAGTTTTGCTCTCAGGATTTGAGGTGCAGTTTCCCATAAACCCCTATACCTCTCACCTTGAAACTTGGCATGTTTTATGCCCTCAGCAGAGGCTATCATCCCTGCAAGTTTCATTTGAAGCAGCCAAAACACAACAAAGTTATAGATATTTCATTGATTCCCCATTATACCCTATGGCCAAATCTCCGAATCGGCTCTGAATCTTTTCCAAATCGATCGGAAAAGTGATTTGAATCTTCGAATAGAACTGGCTGAATCTGAATCGGCTGAATCTGAATACAAATTGAATAGTTACCTTTTCGCACAGGCCTTGTGTTTACGCTAAGTGTAGCTGAGAATAGGTATACCTTAGGCCAGGTACAGACTAAAGTGGACCTAGTGCAGTCCCATGCAAGAACCAAGCCAGCAAACTGGGGGGGGGCATGTGATAAACACTCAGAATGTGCTTTACACCCATAACTGAATAGACATTTATCACACAGAGACCCCTTTAAAAATGGCAGATCCCACTCAAAGATAGATCTGGATGGATAGTATCAAACTAAAGTGGTTTAAGTTACAACACTCTATTGAATGTCTGCACCAGATCCCCTCACTACTCAAGTTAGGTTGCAGTCCCTTAGCATCCAAGGGGCCCCTCCCTGGGTGGCATGCTAGTCTTGTCTGGTGCTTGTCTGTTCTGGACAAACACCAGTCCAGCCCTATCCCTGGACTGTCATAGAGAGGAAACAACCTCCTTGTATGGCTGGGTGGGGGGAGGGAAATGGAGTTCTCCTGGTGTGTGGGTCCCCAAGCTTGATGGCTCAGGTCTTGTGGGGTGGGGCAGGATGGGTCTCTGCATCAGTGGGGCTTTGTGCCTCTGCACCGACTGCTACCCCAACCTCAGGCTTTTGACAGCTCTAGCTTGAAGCTGCCAGAGTTTTTGAACTGGGGGTGGGGAGGTGGGAGAACAGAGGCCCCCCAGCCTTGCTGTCTTGGGGGTATGGGGGTGAGGGGGCCATGCCAGATCCACATAGCAGGGTGGATCCATTCCCCAGCCCCCTCCCCCACATCCAGTTCCTGGTGCAGCAAAAAACTGTACTTGGCTCTGAACTGCAGCTGTTAAGACACTGGAGTGGACATGGGGGGAATGGAGGTCCCTGCCACAGAGATCTAGCCTGTCCCCATCCCCAAAACCCAAGCCAGCAAGTTTGGAGCTGCATGCAGTGCCGGGGTTGGGGGTGTGCTCCAGCTCTTGCCACTGACAGCTGAAAGCCAGCAGGGGTTGGGTGGGTGATGGGGAGAGGGCCATGCTTGTCAATCAGGGGTGGTTGGCTGCTCAACTGGGCTTAGCTGGGCTGGGTATTCTCTGGCAGCCTCCTGGGAGGCAAGCAGGAGTGCACCCAGCTTGCTGGCCTTGGCCAGTGTAGGCAGGCTCTAAGCTTCCCTCTTCCTACCCTCCTTGGCAAACGGTTGTTCTGTTTCTGTTCTCTCTCAACCTAACATAGGGTGCTTGGGGTAAAATATGATACTTAGAGCACTTCTGCCTTAGGATTTTTGAATGCCTGTACTTAACTTTAGCGTAGCATGAGCTGGGTAACAAATCAGAGAGAGTCCTGCCCTGGCAAATGTTGAGCCACCTAATGAGCGCTTAAAACTATTTTCAGGTTTTAATGTGCAGACAATCCAGGTGTTATGAGCTCCTGGAGCTGCCCCAAATTACTGTTTAACAAGGCCCTATGAGATATACATTAACTAGAATGTCTACAGGACTAATGAAATGCTATCTTGTGATGATTTGACCACTTTTTGCATAGCTTTAAAAAAAAAGTAATATATAAGCTAGCAAATTCGTGAGCATTCTACTACTTATATTTACTTTTGTTTTGATCTTAAACTGGCTAATATAGGGTTAGACCCTACCTTATTAGTAAAGCTATTAATTTCTATTTAACTGGAGAAAAATGTGTGTCATCTATGTGATGACATGTCACACCGTCTGCCCCCTCTTTTCAAAATCCTAGATCTGCCCAAGCACACTTGTCATGTTTTAAGGTTTTCTGCCTTACCTTGAGTTTTCTATGCTGTTTATCTATGATTGCCACCAATTTTGCAATTAGGTTGTGAACTCTTTGAGGGAGAGAGTGTTTCCCAGCATGGTTATGGTTAGGCAATGCTAGAATGTTGCTGATTGGACCTCTGGGCTCTATTGTAATATTTTTAAATGTTCTGCAAACTGCTTATTTAATTTCATTGTCTTCAGTGTCAACAGTATGTGTCACTATAAACTCTTTCATTGCTGGTTATAGCAAAAAATCCAGTTGACCTGGGATAGTAAGCAGTAGTTTTGAACCATGCCTTTTCTCTTCCAGTTTTGACCCCTTACTTACTTAAATTCTGAATAGAAAGCTGAGAGCAAAGGATTTCTATTAACAAAAGAGAACAAAACACATTGGCACTGACAGCACCACTAGCCAAAATGATAGCTCCTACTCAGGTTTTGACAGAGACTGATGCTTTTGCACTACAGGAAAAAATGCTGTTCTATGCACTTAATAATGCTATAGTTAAAGGAAAGTAGAAATAAAAAGACTTGGATAATGGAAATTGGGAGATAAATAGAAACTATTGTTAAGTTCATTAGTAGCTTAGTTTAATTGCTTTTTTTGGCAGGGGTTGGAGTGGTACCACTCTTGCCACTAAAATCAAATGTAATCATTTCTCTTCATTTTATTTCTAGTTCCTATGCGCTTGACCTTAAACTTGTTGTTTTCAGATTGATACATATATGACTTTTGAGCTAAGTAAAAAAAGTGTTGGCCAGTTTTCTATTCTATGATGTCAAGTACTTTTGCTCCTATAAATTACAACTGACTTTGTTATATGTTGGCAAAACTTAGTGACCTGTAATTTCCCTCCGCCCAATGTAGTTCAGTAATATATTATAAACACTCTTTGTAATTATTCATAACATTTATCTAGCCTTTCTTTATCATTTTCTTAAGAAATCATTTTCTCAGAACAGGTCAAGTTTTCACAAGTCATTGATTAGACAGTGTAAATCTGTAAGTCTGTAAGGACAACCCTGTTGAAATGTGATGTTAAAATGCCAGTATGGTGTTATATAAAGGTGTGAAGATAGGTTGTTCTCAGTGGAGGGAAAACACAGAATATTGGGGCAAGAACCTGACCCATTCATTGGGTCTGTGCAGAAAAGAACAGGGATGCACAGTGATCCTATTCATCCTGTGAGCAATATGCATTGTACCCTTTTAGCAGCAATGTGAAGGGAGTGGTATTAGCCCTCATTCATCCCTTCCATGTGCTGGGCCACAGTAATTACAGTGATAGAAATCAGAAGATGTTGGCTGTTCTTCAGTTAAGCTTCCTGAGTTCCAGATACCTGATTCTCAGTTAATGTCAATTGATGTGGCTCAACTGAAGTCAATGAAACTATGCCCACTTACTACAGCTGAGAATCTTTGTAAATAGATTTAATTTTGTTCCCATTTACCGTCATGCAGACTCATGCACTTCACTAGGTTAGTATTGGAGAAGAGGGGCAGATTTTGACCTGCCACAGGGGGTAAATGTCCCCTAAGAATGTAGCTATAGCTTATTACTCTGTATGTGGTACTGGATACTCTTAAAAACCTGACCAAACAACGACTACTAAATCAGCAAACCAGCCACCTGGTTAGTGCTTGCCTTGTTTAGACTGTCCCCTAAGGAACCTTGTATTTTTGTAAATTCACTGGCTTACTGCCAGCTCTTACATTCCAGTGTCCCTGTGTATGGCCCTCTTATCCTCATCTGGGCAATCAGTGAAGCTATAATCATAATCTAAAGGGTTTAAAACTTCAAGCATTTTGCCTTATCATTTGATAGTATTCTTTATTTCAAGGAAGTCCATCTCACCACTCTTGTGCCACAGGGGAGTCCATTCTGTTTACAATAAGCAGGTAAATGGTAACTCCTTCTGACACTAATGGGAGCTATGCCTGCATAAATAAGGAACAATAGATTCTATATACCAAAGCTCAACTTGAAAAAGATACAAGCATAAAAGACTATAGGCCTGACTCTGTTCCTATGTACACTGATGTTACAGGAGTGCAATGCCATTGTTTTCAGTGAAATCGCTTTTGTGAATGAGATCAGAATTGAGCTCAGTGTTCTCTTTCTGTAGTTGTATTCACACTGCTCTCTCTGACTCTTCAGGTTCTTCTGGTTCATCAACCAAACATGAGTTAAGGGCATGCTACCATCACCTCTGCAGCTTCTCTGTCCATTTGTACTGGGATACCATCTATCAAGCAAACAGCTTAGAGAAAAAGCACAGTGGTTGTCCGAGCTGCCAAGTTGAAATAAATCATATTGCTGAACAAGCAGCTCTTTTCACTTCCTCTCCCTACCTCATTACTAAGGAAACTAGAAAAGGCCAGTTACTTTGTTAGAAGGTGCTACAGGAGATAGGCTTTGGTGGTGGGACTTTTATTTCTGCAGAGATCTTCGTTTGAATTAAGTGAAGCCTTGTGGTCTCTGGACTACCAAAGACTGGTAGTACTGTATTAGCAGCATGCTTAACTCTGAAGGGAAGGCTTCAACAGTATGTCATCTTGTGGTTAAAGAAGATACTAACATAAAATAAGCGGTTGAGAGAATAGCCTAATCTTGTGGCATGCAGAAAGACTTAATTGTAATAGTTATTTTTTTCCATTAATTTCAGTTTATGAGACATCATCCACAATAATGTATGCAGTTTATATAACGGATTTACATTTGGGTCAGTATTTCCTACACCCACTTGTTTAGAGTTACTTGAACTCTAAATCCCAACCTTTTCCTGAACAAGCAGTGCCAAACTTCTGGAACTGTAACACTTCATAGATGTTTTAGATCAACTGGTAGGCTGTGGGTTGCATGAAGTCCCCAAAGAGTTAGCAGGAAGCCCACAGGTTCCCGGCAAAGTTGCCACTGCTCCTTCCCTTTCCCCCTCATCATTGCTTCTTCCATGGCAGCCTAGTTTTTCAGGTTCTTCTAGTTTCTTCCAGCGTCTACTTCCTCCCCCAAGCCTGGGAGGCAGGCACAGCAGGAGGGGGCAAGGTGACCGTGCTGCATAGGTGACAAGAGAGGGAAGGCCTGACTGTTCGCATTGTGCATGAGAAAGACAGGAGCCAGGCTGTTTGCACATCAGGTGGCTGCATGTGTCAGAGGGGAGAAGGATGTTGCTTATGTGGTTGGGGGCCTACCTTTGTAGCCAGGAGGGGAGGGGAGTTGGGTTGCTGGTTACTCAGTCTTGGTAGGGGACAGACTGCCTGCACAGCAGGGACAAGGGGGATGTTTAGAGGGACTGCTCAGGAGACAAGTGACTCTTGGTCTTCAGCATGTGCCTCAAGCCAACCCTGGAACTGCAGTCCTCAGAGTGCATGGCCCCCACCTTCTTGGAAGTTGGGTGGCCCTGTTTGTTTAGACTCATTAAGCTTAGACATTTCTTTAAAATAATTTTAATATCCAGGAGCAGTAAGAACACATAGACACCATGCAAGAAGGTGGCATCCAAATGAAATTTAGAAATGTCAAATGACTTGTCAAATGACAAAATCTGGAGTTATCAAAATGTTTTTATATGGGAAGATGCATCAAGCTAAGTATACCAGGAAAGTATGTCTAAGTGGTCCCCATATCACCAGACTCATCCCTGGAAAAAAAAGCTCTACAGCTGCCGGTGAGTTCATCTCCATTTAAATTTCACAAACAAGGCTTTTTAGAAGCCAAACCAGATTGCTTTACATTCAAAGAGTAAAAAGAGCTCCTTTTTCCTTCCACACAAACAGTAGCAAAAATATTAATGATTTTGATTCAGAGTTAGATTCAGATTATTACATGAGATAAAAAGTTATCTGTGAACTTAGCATGTTGCAAAGGAATGTGGCCAGTATACAGGGGATGACTAGTAGTTCTACAACAACTATGAAAAGTTGAAAATTAATAACAGAAAATATATTGAAATTGAGTGTGTGGCGTGCAACTGCTTGTCCTTTTTGAAAATCCGGGTTAGAAAACAGTCTATCAAACTACCCCTAACTGAGGATATGAGCAAATGGACATTTTAGCTGCTTTATAAAGAGTAAGAGGCAAATTGCTCCTTAGGAGAGCAGAGATCTAACTATTATATCTGCAAGGTTCTGTAACAATACAAGTTATCTAAATTACCTAAACCTTGACCCTGCATAAAGCAGAGTTAAGGCAGGAGTGGTTTTGCTACACTTGTATCATTGTGAAGTCATGTCAATGGAATAGTTGCATTGTAAAAGCTGTTATCCTTATGATGTCAATATAATTGTTGTGTCTGTCTATAAGTGGTTGGTAATCTTTTCAGGTTGTGGGCCAGAATGACCCAGCTCAGGTCAGAAGGGGGTGGGTGGGCAGTAGGTCCCACCCATTGCTGCTTCCTCTTTCTGTGGTGGCATAGGATGAGCTGCCACAGCCACTTTTTCTCCCCTGGAGTTTCAAGGAGATAGGTGCTGGAGTTTCTCAGAAACTGCAACTCAAGCTGCTGACAAGCAAAACTCATGTCACTTGCCAGCTGCAGCAGCCTTCTGTCATCCCGTACGCAGATCTGGGGCCCTCACCCCCAAGAGGGCTGTGGGACTGTGCTGGACTCTTCCCATGGGTCCCAGATCTGTGTATGGGATGACAGGAGGCTGCTGCTGGGCAGATCTGGGACATGCAGCCCCGGGAGGGCTGTGGGACTGAGCTCTGTGGGGTGGCAGAGCCACTTAGAGTACAGCCTGGTGGCAGGAAGTGGGGGAGAGCCACAGCTGCACTGCAAGCGGCTCCTCCAGCCCCACAGAGCTGAGGCCAGCAGCGAGAGATGGCAAAGAGCCAGTGGTGGAGCCACTTGGAGTGCAGCCCTCGGTCCAAGCACAGCCCTGGCCAGTGGCTCTCCCCTGTCTTCCACCACTGGCTCAGCTCCATGGGGCTGCAGAGTCTTCAGCTGCTGGGCTGTGCTCACCAGGGCTGAGCTCAAAGTGGCTCCACAGCCCCACAGAGCTGAGCCTGGCAGCGAGAGGTGGGGGCAAGCAACCAGTTAGGGCTGTGCTCTGAGTGGCTCCAGCACTGGCTCTCCGCCATCTCCCGCCACTGGGCTGAGCTCTGTGGGTCTGGCAGAGTACAGCGCTGGCTCTCTCCCATCTCCTGCCACCAGGCTGCACTCCAAGTGGCTCCACCAGCTCCATGGAGCTCAGCCCCACAGCCCTCTCAGGCATGCAGGACCCCAGATCTGCACGTGGGGTGACAGGAGGCTCCTGCTACTGCCTGGAGCCAGTGGCAGCAGCAATCTTCCCAATGCTGGGCACGAACTGTGCCCAGCACTGGTCACAGTTGGTAGTGGCAGCCTCCTGCATTCCAGCACAGAGATCTGGGGGCCTGCACCCCTGGGAGGGCTGCAGGGCTGTGCCAGACTCCTCCCGGGGGTGTGGGCCCCTGGATCTGCTTGTGGGATGACAGCAGGCTGCTGTTGCCAGCTGGGACCAGTGCTGAGGCCAAGTCAGCCTGGCTTCGAAACTTGAAATATTTTAAAAGTCCTCATTACGTTTTGAAGCTGTTTCGAAGGCTTTTGTTTCATTTTGATTTTGCTGTTTCAAACTTGAAATGCATTGAAACGGCTTCAAAACAAAACACCCAGCAAAATTTCACACAGCCCTAGTGAGCAACCACCTGTAAGGACCCCACCACCAAATGCTGCCAAAGCCCCAAATGGCTTTGCACCTAGATCTGGCCCACAGGTCATAGGTTGTTGACCCCTGGTCGATACGATTAGATCTGATATTCAGATCAAAGAGGTGCTTTCAACTTTTAACATTCCTAATCCAAACTCCCATTTCTATGTATATACCAAGTTCTAATGGCCTAGATGCCAAATGAGTTTTGAAAACCTGCAAATACATCGTTAAGTCTGATCAGTCTGTTTGGTGGCAGTAAGTAAAGGTCCTAGTGCATTGAAAAGTGTGTTTTATTTATTTTGAAAAGTGCACGGGCCTTCCTTGAAACTGTTCTGCTTCAAGAAACAATCAATGACGCTGGACAAGATGGAATGAAATGATGAATAGCTCTCTAAGCATCTATGATCATGCTTCACAAATGTGCAAGCACTTGTGGATTACCTTGAAGGGAGATAAAATAAAACACCACAGTTTAGGAAAGTGCTCAAAAGCTGATCCCACAGAGTGAGGCAAGTGGGCTATTATTGTGTAGAATAATAAATACAGCAATTCTACTTTATATTCTAATTTAACATACACCATTTCAGCACCAAAATAAATAAATAATGGCCCATATTTTTCTTTAGTTGGTGCAGAAGTAAAATGTGAACAAAAACTTGCAACACAGTTTAAAAATAACTCTATTTTTTTAACAGAGAGTGATCTGATGGTTACTGTAGTTCTGGTGGTTTCAACAAATTAAGAGAGGATTGTGTAGTCAATGTATAAACATACTGGGCATGTCTATATGTGTATTTATGCATGCCTAAACTTAATGCACCTTTGGTTATGGCTCATTAAGGTGATTTAAGTGCGTGTCTATACATGGACGTCCTAATGCATATTAAGGTACATTAAATTTACGTGCAAATAGCTAAGTCATATTAGTGCACGTGCAGATACACTAATGCACATTAACGTGGTATCTATCCATTGATGCACACCATGTTAATGTACATTGGTGTTTACATTAATGTTAATGCAATTTAGCTATTCACACTTAAATTTGATACCTGCTTTAGACATGCACCCTTAATAAGCCTTAAAAATGGCAATTTTAGGCTAAGCCTGCTTAAGAGGCATACATAGACATGCTCATTGAGAGAGAGAATCTGTACCCCAATCCATTTTGTAATCTATACGGGCAATGAAAATAAAAGGGGAATGGAAACTCCAAGGCACGGAGAAATGAAGTGAATGTCACAGTGTTGTGTAGTAAGACAATAGTAGAACTGGGTTTAAACCTAGGTCTCTCTCTTCCTTGTTCAGCATCCTATAAAAAAATTGCACAGCCTCTTATGTCCCATGCTAGTTCTTTCTTCTTCCCTTTGTCAACTGATGACATGATATAGAAAAGTGTCCTCACTGTTCTTGTCATATTTCTGAAGCTAACCTCTTCAAACTTGTCTTTTTTGTAGCAATGAAATGAAAGCTAGTTTTTTTTTTTTCAAAGGAGAGCATAGGATCTGAGTATTTACCTAACTAAATACTTTAGATCAGCATTTCTCAATCCATGGGTTGAGACCCAAAAGTGGGTCTCAGGAATATATGAATGGGTCACAAACAAACTTAAAAAATGGATTCTCCTTTAAAGGAGAAATATATGGGAAACCTTCATTTTTCTCTTGCAGGTTGGCAGAGTTCCAGCCTGCAAGGGACTGCTTGGGGTCCCCTGTACCTGCTCTGCCCTACCCCTGCCCCACATACTGTGGGGCTGGGACCTTGGGGAAGGGGGCAGCAAGTTGGGAATGGGGGGCACTGTGTCAGGACTGGTCACTGATGTTTACAAATGGATCCTGGTACAAAAATGTTTGAGAACCGCTACTTTAGATGGCAAGTTTCAAGAAAGCCTTAAACATATTGTCATATTTTAGTAAGGGGAAGAGACATATGCCAGGAGATAACAGGAGTTAGAATACTGTTTGTCCCTATAACTATTGGTGCAATTTCTCATGCAGCTCTGAAAAATACTAAACAAAATGTTTCAAGTTAGGGTGGTTTTGGTGAACCCGTAATCTCTTGTTACATATTTTTTCACACTAGCAAATCTTATTTCAAACTTAATCTCAATTTTACTTCTGTAAATAAGGAGTGACCGAAGGAAATGGAACTTATATCTGTGTATAGCTAGTGTTTCAGAAATGTTTCAGTTGCATGAATGCCAGATGAAGTTCTCAATGGAACTTTTCAAAATTCCTTTAGAGTTGGAAGTAGACTGGCCACGTTGGTGAAGTCGCATGTAAAATGCATCACAGGTCTCGAATACTGTTTCATAGTTTCATAGTTTCTAGGGTCGGAAGGGACCTGAGCAGATCATCTAGTCCGACCCCCTGCAATGGCAGGAAGAGCACTGGGATCAAATGACCCCAGTAAGGTGGTCATCCAACCTCCTCTTAAAAACCCCCAGGGTGGGAGCCTGCACCACCTCACTTGGAAGCTGGTTCCAGACTCTAGCCGCCCTGACCGTGAAGTAGCGCCTCCTGATGTCCAACTTAAACCTTCCCTCCGCCAGCTTGT
>NW_017728995.1:11830776-11833264 GCF_001723915.1 Gavialis gangeticus
TATATATATGTGTGTGTGTATACACACACACACACACACACACACACACACATTTATATAAATAAATATATATATACATATAAATAAATAAATAAAATCCATTGTGTTAAAATGTCAAGTTGATTCTTTTTATGTCTACCATGCTGAATATCTCTGTCTCTATTGTACCAGTAGAGACAATGTGAAGAGAGTAGATGCTTGAGAGACAGCAGAGCTGGAATGCACAGTACTAGGTTTGTCATCACTCAAACTGTCATTCCTTAGAACTGACTGAGAGCTGCACTGAGGTTAAATTCAGTGGTAGTCACACTCTCTCTACCTTCCCTCTTTTCTTCTTCCCACCCAGAAAAGGAGCTAGCCTACATTTTTCTTTCACAACACATGTAACACATATATACTGATGTACAAACAAAGAGATCAAATGGTATGTATACCACAACACACTTTTGCCTACATGTAAAAATGGAGTGTTTTCTTTAAAATAAAAATAAAATAAGTATGTATAATATTATAGTTTTGATTTATTATAGATTTTATGTAACTTTTCCTAGATCTTCTACTTCTAAAAAGAAAGAAAGAAATATGACCTCAATTTTAATGATTTTAACTTTTTTTCAGTTTAAGTCTAGAAAAATGGCATGATAAAAATTAAATGTACTAAAGACAGGGTAATAATGATATTGGACCTCAAATCTTGATATTGGTAGCAATTATGAAAAAATAGGCCTTTAGTGAACAATTCCACAGTTCAGGAGATGAACCATCTAATTGAATTACTTTTATGCTAAAAAACGGAGTTACTTACCAGTTCATTTTGCAAATGAGAATTTAGCCATATATTTCTATGACATGAGGCACAAAGGAATACTCGGGGAAAATGTGTCCAATCAAGAGATTTGTGTTAATGTGCAGAAAAAAAAATGCACTTGATTTAATTTACATATTTAGCCTTTAGAACATAAATTTCCTCTTATAGAATTAGTCTGTGAAAGCTAACCTAAAGCAAGCCCCAGGCAACCCTAATAAATCAGTGTTGAAAATTCTGCTCTGCTGTATGAGTGTTATAACAGTAAAGTCAAAAGTGGGACCTAAAAATGCTGTCAATGGTGGCCCATTCTAAAGCTCTTACCAACTGAGCACAATACTTCTTCTTGATTAACAAAAAAAAAATAATGTATTGCTAAGGATGACCAAAGGGGAAAAAAAACTGAATTGAGCTTAATATGTTTCCTTCATTGCTAAAAAGTATAAACACATTTTTTAAACTGTAGCTTTAAAATACTTTGATTAAAGGAAATCTCTCTGATAAATATACATGTAGTATTGAAAAAGCAACTGTAAGGCCTAAAAGAGAAACCTACTAGAGATCCCCAAGGATTTGTTTTGGAATCAACCTTATTCAACATTTTAATTAATTACTTTGGCACAAAAGTGGAAGCATCATTATGAAATTTGCTTACAATTCAAAGCTGGGAGATATTGCTAATATGAAGGAATGAAAACAGAAGAATTGGGTGACCTGGATCTGAAGTGTTAGAAATGTGACAAAGTGAAATATTTATGGTACATAGGGGATGCAGCTACACATGTGCTTTACTGTGGAGCAGACTAATTATGTTTATGCTCCTCAGTAAAGTGTGAACATCTACACTTGTTCCAGTATTAGGTAAACGCATTAACTCCGCTTAGGATAGTACTGTTAGGGACAGTACTTTCTTATAATGGAGTACTTTACTGTGCTACAACGCACATATAGATGGTGACTGGAGTTGTAAATTGCATTCAGTCAGCCCAGCCAGACAGGGGTCTGCTTCAGCCTAGCTCAAATTGTTGCTGTGCTGGGTGGATGCTGTGCCCGATAGCAGTTGACTCCAGTTCAAACTGCCACAGAGTTTATTGTGTTGCACTAATTGCACATGTAGATGCACCCAGAAAGTAATAACAAAAGTCTATAGGCTAGGAGTTTAGTATTGGAAATGTCAGAAGAAGAAAGGCCCTCTGGGTACTCAGCAGAGAATGAGTCTCCAATATGACTTGAAAAGGCAGAAACAATCCTAGGATGCATTTGGCAAGTCAGTTCCAGTAGAGAGAGGAATGCCATCAACTGGCATATTGGCTACGTATACACATTTGGGGACAGGGGGAGGTTAGATGGCATTAAACTGGCCACCCAATCTAACTTCGCTCACCCAAGTGTGGAGCTTATGATAGTTAGATAGATCTATATGTGAACTGTACAGAAGTTCAGGACAGTTAGATCAGTCTAAAAAAGATGCCCGCCTCGGTATAAGTTAAATGCACCTCTGAGGTAGCCTAGCTTTGCTAGAGTCCAATGAGATTGGTCTAACAGAACTTCTGTACAGTTCCCAGTACATCCCCAGGGACCTGGTTCTATGCTTTTCCTACCTCCTCCCTGGCAGTGGGCTATTTTTAGCCTCTTAACAACTCCCCTGACCCCCAGATTCACAACTCTTCCCACAGACCACAT
>NW_017728995.1:11838264-11839329 GCF_001723915.1 Gavialis gangeticus
ACTCCCCTGACCCCCAGATTCACAACTCTTCCCACAGACCACATCCCTCCAGCCCAACAAACACCCCATTCTGTAAGCCATTCCCATTGCTGGTTTTATTTGTATTCACTGATGCCAGGAGCTGAGGAAGTAAGTCAGAGTGGGAGAGATGAAGGATAGCTTGACTGGGGGCATTGTTTGGCTGAGGGTGGGGGGTTATATGTATATTTTAGTCCCTGGTCCCAGGAGGTGGAGGAGAGAGTCCCCATCTCCCCTGAGACTCCCCTGTGGACTTTACCTGTTCCCTCCCAATTCTCTGGATCACCTCTGCTAACTCTACCTGTCCCCTAATCCTCCCATAGACCCTCCAATCTTGCCCGAGAGACTGCTTGTCCTACCCAGTTCCCCAACCTTCCCTGCTACGCCCCCAGCCCAATTTATCTTAGATTGGCGAGATATTTTTATGTGATCTAACCTTCCCCTAAACTCCCTGGATGTCTGCATGTAGCCATTGTGTATAGTCCTGGTCACCCATGTTCAGGAAAGATTAATTCAAATTAGAACAGGTGTAGATTAGAGCTATGAGAATGACTGGAAGGAATGGACAGTCTGTTTAATACAATAAGGGTATGGGTATGTCTCTATCACTGAATGAAAGGTGAAAAGATACCCTGAGTTGCCTGTGTGCATACTAGCTCCAGATTAGAAGCCATGCTAATGTGAAGTTACACCTGAAGTGATAGGCTAAAATTACTGTTTCTGGTTCATTTAGTATGTAAATCAGTAGTCAGCTAAATGTTCATTTAGCTTAAGCTACTCCTGCCTAAGTTTTCTGATTCCATACAGACATACTGTAAAGTAATTTGGCTTCTTTAATGGAATGGTGCCAGAGAGAGGATATGATTGTTGTATACAAATACATTAGGGGATTGATGCATTAGGGGAAAGGTCCATTTACGTTAAAAGACAATACTAGTACTAGGCAAAATGGGTGTCTATACACATGCTGTGAGGTGGGGGAGGTGGGGGCAGAGAAGCATTTAAATTATAGATTTCATAGATTTCATAGACATTAGGGTTGGAAGG
>NW_017728995.1:11842840-11860992 GCF_001723915.1 Gavialis gangeticus
CCCCATCCCCCAGAAGACTTAGTTTAAAGCCCGGTGCAGCAGATCAGCCAGTCTGGCTGAGAAGAGCCTCCTCCCCTGGGAAGAGAGGTGGAGGCCATCTCTTCCCAGTAGCTTGCTGCCTCTCTTGCCAAAGAGTGGGCTGTGGTCATGGAAGCCAAAGCATTAGATCAGCTCCCAGAGAGCCACTCTAATTAAATCATGCCAGTGTCACATGTATTCAGCATCCTGCATTTCAAAATGGCTGCAAGGGTGCTTTAACTAAAGCTCATTCAGTGAGTTTTCATTAAATATCCCCCACTGCCATTTTGAAATGCAGGATGATCGATATACTTGATGCTGCAGCACATTGGAACATTCTAATTGGAATGTTCCAGCAGACTCAATTAATTGGGTCTGTTCTGATGCATCCTAATTAGAATACATCAGAGTACATGTATAAGCACCCAATGGGTGTAAACTCATCCTGAATAAATTCGGACTGGAAATTTGAAAAAAGTTTCTAACCATCAGAAGATTGAGGGTCAGTGAAATTTTCATCAAAATGGAAAGTGTTTCTGCAAAACATTTTGAATAAATTATCATTTATCTGATGGAAAACACTTGGTCAGAACATTTCTAGCTACCTCCATTTGCTTTTGATAGTGCCACATCCAAATTCTTAACACTTTCTGAGAACACCTATCAAGTGCCAAAATGTCTCAACTGTCCATTGCAGAAGGTTAAAACTACAAACCAGGGTTAGATAAAAGTGCAGATCACAAATGGCTTGACTTGTGGTCTTCTGATTTAAAAATCATGATCCCACTTCTTTGTTCCCTTGCTATATCAAGAGTATTCTTTGATTAGTAATCCTCACAATATATTCATTTAGCTAGTCCTATTTTCCAAAAGTTTGATCTTTTGTCAAGTCAAGGATAAAGTGGGATTTTCTTGTCTTATTTCCTTCTCCTCTTGATGCTAAATTTGGTATGCTTCTTCACTGTGAACCTTGATTTTACTTATTTCCTAAGATTTCTCTGTACATTATTTAAGTACTTTCAGCACTTATGTGTGTTTGAAATAAAAAATTCATGAGGGAGATTGTCTTTAATAGAAATATTTCCTGTGGTGACTAATGTAGGTTTTATAAATGTATTTGAATTTGTTTGCCTGCTTTCTAAACAAGAAATCCAGGTGGATTAGAATTGCTCATGTAATATAATAACATTTGGAATTATTGTGTTATCAAGATATGAAGTCACAGTAGTGTAGGTATTTGGCATATTGTAGTATACACCTTCTAACAGCAGTTCTTATCATGCATCTTTTGAATATAGAGTTATTGATGAGCAGCTGCTCTTTAGAACCCAGATTGCATCTCCAGCATGCTTTCCGTTCATAAGTTGTTTTCTCTGTCGGAAATAAATTGTTTTCTCTGTGGGGAAATGTTAGTTGTTTACTAATAAGTTGTTTTCTCTGTGGGAATAGATTTTGAGTGTGAAGATGGGTACTGTTCTTCATGCCATTGAGACAAATAGAATATGCCTGCAGTTCTTGGGCTATTGGGACTTCTTAGCACAAGATTTATACTGTTTTGTGTCTGTCTTCCTGTTTGAAAATGTCATTGACACTGGTGTTTTTAGAATCTGTGAAGAACTGTATCTTTTAAGAAGGTCTCATGAAAAGCAGTTTGAACTACTGTGGTTGCATGGTGTAAAGGCTTGTATTTTTAAAGAACAACACATAATTTTTCTGTCAGAAATCTGTCATTAGGTTATGGTGCAGTAAAAAGTATGGTGAGTATGCCCTCTTGCATTCCATTTAAAGATGAACTCTGTATTTTCATTGTACAGAAAATAGATACTCCTAGGATGCCCAAAGACTCTAGCTGGCATACAAAGCATTTATTCTATGACAGCTGTATCTCATAAAACAGGCAATAATTTGTGTCTTGACTGACCATACATTTTTGGTGGCAGTACACTATATTGACAATAATCCTCAAAACTAAAGATAAAGCTGATTCAAAGGAATAAAAGTATTTTGCAGGCATGCATTGTTTGCTTCTTGGCCTTTTGGCTCCAAGCAAGTGTACATTTCCTGTACTTTTTCAGAAAAAAAATATTGAAGAATATTATTTCAATAAGGCCAAAGTACTTTGTTTGGACTCATAATTTCTTTTATTTGTAACAGCCAACCTGATAAAGATATAGGCTGCTTACAGATGTGGGAAAAAACCAAACAAACAGTGCCTCACTTTCACCTTGGTGTGTCCCTGCACCAAACACAGCACCTACCCAGAAGAGGAATCCCATCAGTTTGACCTGGCTCACCTAGTGTCTGTATAGCTCATGTGTTTCAGGAGGGCTTTTTGTCACTTCTAATAACTGAAGCCAAATTATCTCTCTGAAGCCAAAAATCCCTGCTGAAATGCACAAGCTATATAGACACTGGGTAGTCAGGGCAAAACGATACAATTCTTCTTCTAGTAAAGTTGTTGGTGGGGGGGTTCCATGTCTGCCAGCACACGTTATGAAGTGCTTTCAGGTATAATGAAACAAAATATTTTCATGATTTTGAGGTTTCTTTAAATACCAAAATGTTTTTAGCTGGGATTTTTATTTTCCAGGAAATTTTAAAACTTCCCTACTTAATTGGTAATGAATACACAGAGTGATTAAGTGACCTAGCCCAAATCATGTAAGATATCTATGATAGAACCAAGTGTGGAACTCAGATTCCTCAACTCAGAGGCATATAATATAATAAGTGCAAGTACCTCATGTGTCTCGTAATATGTGTAATAACTTGGTAGCTTCCTACCACAGCATTAATTGAATGTGTGGGTAGAGGGCCCCATAAGCTAATTGGAGCCTCTAGCTGGGGGAGGGTATGTGCACCCCTGAGCCTGGGAGCTCCCAGCTGATCCTTGCTCTCAGTCCCCACATCTGGGACCCCCATAAGCTGATAGGGGTAGGGGTCCCAGCTACAGGGGTGCCTTGTGTACCCCCACAGCTAGGAGACTGCAGCTGATACAATCTGCTAGCTCCTGCAGTAAAGTACCCCCAGTGCATTAGCTGTGGCTGGGAGATCACATTGGATGTGGTCTCCCAACCACCAGGGTGTGTGGGCACCCCCATGACTGGAAGCCCTTTTAGCTAATTGGACTCCCAGCTGTGGGGGTACATGCTGCACCACCATGAATGGGTGCCAATCAACTGAGGGTGACCTTAACTGCAAGATCTTTCTTCTTGCTGGTGCAGGGAGATCCAAAGTTCAAGCTCACACTGCACTGGCATTAAGGGGCAATGCGATCTAATGTACAATCTATATAGTCACACCTCCTGCCATGCACATGTGGCATAGCAGGAGATGCAATCATGTGGATCGTACATTAGATCCCATTGTGTGTTTACCTGAATATGTTGATGGGCCCTCAATTACTGTTGCTTCTTCATTCTGCCTTTTAAAGACAAGTTGTGTAGCTTATTCTGGGGTACATTGCATGTGAGAATATATGGGAAAATCAAGAGCGTAGCCTAATGTGGGTATCATTAGTCCTTGGCTGTTTTATTTACAAGATTAGCATATTCCTTCCTACAGAAAGAAGGCAGGACAATTTATAACCACCCGCCTCTCTGGCTTCAAACCAATGGAACCTAAGCTAGGCAGATAAGGGGCTTGAAATGGTCACTGTGCAAGGGCTTCTCTCCTGTAGTGATGTCATTATTTATTGGTCCAATAGAAGATATCACCCTAAGACATCCTTGCCTCTTACATAAACTTTCTAATGCTATTATAACACTGGGGTGACATTTGTTATTGGACCAACTATGTCATTGAGATAAAGCTAGAGAAGCTTTCAAATGTAAAACTTTAAAAAGGAGACCTGTCAAATAATGTTGTGCATTTGAAAGCTTGTCTAACTCTATCCTAACTAGATAATTGGTCCAATATCATCCTAAGTAAACCTTGTCTCTCACATAATTTCTCGACTATCATGGCTACAATACCATGCTAACATTACCATTATAACACCTCCTATTCTGATGCCTCATATTTTTCTATTTTTATGTTGATAATCCATCCTCAACTCCATCCTGCAACACCCAGTCAGAGTGATCTTGGAATCCCTGCAACCCTTGATGAGGTGAGGAAAGCCATCAAGCAGATGAAGAACAACAAGTCACCTGGAACAGATGGAATATCTGCCTCAGGGGCATCATGATTGTGACAAGAAAGGAGACAGGTTTGACTACAGAAACTACATAGAGATTGCCTTACTGCCCACCACAGGAAAGATCACTGTGAGAACCCTACTGAACCATCTCCTTCCACTTGCTGAAGAGCTTCTCCTGGAATCTCACTGTGGGTTTAGAGCATCAAGAGGCACAGCTGACATGATCTTCACAGCTTACTAGCTTCAGGAGAAATGTCAGGGACACCATAAGCCTCTCCATGTGGTCTTCTTTCATTTCATGAAAGCTTTCAACTCTGTTAGCTGCAAAGTGTTGTGGATGATCTTTCTGAAGTATGGATGCCCACAATATTTGTCACCATTCTCTTCCTGCTCCATCATGGTATATGAGTGGTTGTTCTCAGTAATAAATCTATCACAGATCCCTTTGAGGTTAAAACAGCAGTTAAGTAAGACTGCATCATCACTCCAACAGTTCTCAATATTCCATGCCACAATGCTACATCTGTCCACCAACATGCTTCCAGCTGGAGTGGAGCTAAACTACCAAATGGATGGTAAGCTGTTTAATCTCAGTGTAGTAGGGAACTGGGTCCTGACCCTGCTATGCTTATCTTCCCTGATGAGCTGGAACTGGAAATGCTGCAAAGGGACTTCCCCAATGCAGGCGCAGCCTCTTTAAGTCTGGCATTTGCTAAGGCTGAGGGGGATGAAGCGGAACCTCAAAAGGGATGCTGAAGTTCCATGTCAGAAGAGAGAGGCCAAAGCTGTAGTAAGCAAGGAGCATCTTCCTTCTCCGAGCTGGGAACCAAAGGCTTACCAGGTGTCATTGTGGAGGCATGGGCAGATCCAAGCTGGGAGCAGCATCAGAGTTTTTGCAATGAGCTGGAGGGAAGCGTGACATCCTTGCAGTTCCACAAAAAGATATAGAGCAGCCAGAGACCAGTGAGAGACCACACATGGAAGCTAGTGGAAATTGTGAGTAGCAGGGTGATTGGGATGCCAAACAGGCTAGCTATCTACTCTGAGAAGGCTAATAGCCCTGCTTAGCAACAAAATACCATGGGTAGACCAGGACTAAGGTAGCAGCCATGGCTTGCAGAACACCTGCTGACATTCATAGGATGTTACTAGTCGGCCACCTGTTCAGGCAGCAGGGAGTGTGACATTGGGCTGGAGAGGCCTGTATGCCTTGCTGCCTGTGATTTTGGGGAACTGGTGGCAGAATAAGTGGGAAAGCCTCTCACCAGCTGTTTTGGAGCCCCAAGAAAGGGAAAAGGGGAGGACCCAACTCTGGGCAGCAATTGAATAAGGGAGATCACCTAGACATCCAAAGAAGGAATAAAGAGGGTTCCATTATGACAAGAGGGGTGCTCTTTGTCAAGTACTGCTGTCACTTGCAGACCTGTAGGACACCACCTGCTGGTCGACTAGGGTGTTACTGATTCTAACTGGTGATCTACACGCCCACGTTTCTCCTGCCATGACTTGATGTTAAAGGAGTTGGTTCATTACCTGTACGTGTAGTCCAATTAGTAGTCTCACCGTCGTCCTGCGGGTTCCTACGTTCCTGAGAGCTCCACCACCCCTACACCCTTGCCCATTCCATTGGGATCTGACCAGCCAGTTGGTCTTGCCATGTGTCCATGGTTCCAATCAAAACAAACAACAGAAGATAGGAAAAACAAGAAAACAAAGAAGGCTCTCCTGGCCTGTGTTATTGTTCCTTCTGTTTGCAGCCAAGATCAAAACAAATTGGCCTTCGTGAGGTCAGTCCCTCTTTGGTGGCTCTCTCTCTCTCTCTCTCTGAGCCTGTTGTTGAGGTTGCCACAATTCCTTTTTAGTGCATTAAGTCCATCTGTGACACCATCTTTTTGGCTTGTGCCACTTTTACATGCTATACGGTACTGCCAAATTTATAGTGGCCCTCTATTAGGGGTATTACGGTACAATTCTCTATGCCGGGCTCCGCCTGCTCCAGGCTTGTAAACAAACTGTTCTGACTGCCGGGTCAGTAGTCTGGGCTCTAATTCCCCTCTTTGGGTCTTACTTTCTGCAAGAGTCTCCTACCAGCTGTCCACAGTGCTTTCAGAATTCCCTGCAGCATGTGTTGGCTCGCTCCTCCTCCTCTTTCTGGTTCTGCACTTCTCCTGCTTTCCTGTCCCGGGCTCTTCTTTATACTGGTGTGGGAGTTCTCTGCCTCTCCCCTCCCGAAACATCTGGGTAAGGGAGATTTCTGCTGGGCTCCTTGGGACTGCATACCTGGGGTCACTGAGCCTTTGTTTAGCCCATGTGCTTTGGAGCCCAGTGGCTCCTTCTTTCTCACACGCTGTTAAGCAGAAGTGTGATTAAGAATATGAGTTCACACATCTGGGATCCTTCTGTTTGCTTTTTCAGTTTATATAATTTTGGTTGTGTGTAAATGGACTAATAAAGACTGTAATCTAATCCTGATTGTTACAGACTGTGAGAGTCTGGAAAGTAGTTGCAGATTTGCACTCCTATACAACAGCTAACATCAATAAGATCAACTGGTAAGGGACAGACCGAGGTGTAGAGGTAGAGGAGCCCTAGAAAACATAAACACTGATTCTGAGGAACTACTGCCAGGTGAAGACAGTGAGGACCTGAGAGTAATCTCACCTAGGAAGTTCTCTGGGTACATAAGTTTTCCCTCAAAGCTTCCTATCAAGACATCAAGAAGTGGCAGGTGTGAATAAGGTGTGTTGGGGGGAATAAGAATTGGAGCCTGAAAGCAAGAAGGTGCCTGGTCCAGATGAACCTTGTGACACATGGACAACTCTGAGTCAAAACCAAGAATACCCAACCTTAGCCATTGAGCTTCAGTATACTGATGCTGCTGTACTGTGTGCTCGCTCAGAAGCAGACCTTCAGGTAATTGTCGTAATCTTTACCATGGCATACAAGAAAATGGCACTGATGCTCAACATTCAGAAGATAAAGGTCCTCCACCAACAAGCTTCTAATGAATGATCCCCAGCTTTGGTATTTCAGATCCATAGTGAGACTAGACTCTGGAGAACATTGAGTATTTCCAGTACCTTGGAAGCCATCTCTTGCAGGAAGTTGACATTAATGAAGAAATCCAACATTACCTCAAATGTGCACATGCAGCCTTTGGGCACCTGAAAAAATGAGTGTTCAAAGATCATGATATCAGAACTAAAAACAAGCTCATGGTTTATCAAGCAGTCACGATGCCTGCCTCGCTGTATGGAGTTGACACACGGATAATGTATAGAAGACATCTAAAGTTGTTGGAGAAGTACCATCAATTCTGCATGCATAAGATCTTCCATATCCAGTGGGAAGACAGACTCACCAACATTAGCATTCTCCTGCAAGAAAACACCACAACCTTTAAGGCGATGATCACCCAACATCAACTTTATTGGGCTGATAATGTCATCGGGATGTCTGACTCCAGATTGTCCAAGCAAATTTTATTCTCTCAGCTCAGCCAAGGTGTACACTTAAGAGGAGGGCAAAGAAAATGCTGCAGGGATGTCCTTAAGGCTAGCTTAACACCCCCCACCCCACAACATCATTGTCAACTCATGGGAGACTATTGCCCCGGACTGCCCCAAATGGATAAATAGTCTTCTGCAATGATCTCAGTACATTGACACTTCATGACAACAAAAGGAGATGGAAAAGCGGGAGTGGCATAAACAGTGTGTCATGCATGAAATAAAAAATACAATTCCACATGCACCGTACACAAACACATGTCCAAGTTACAGTAGAACCTGTCAATCCAAGGTAGGCCTCATGAGCTGTCTACATACACATGGATAAGACAGTCATGAAAGACAACTATCCTTGATTGCAAGGGATTGCTGAAGAGTTTGAATATTTATATACCTATTCACCTTTATATCATATTTCAACAAGATCATTATGATATATGACTAGTCTTTTATTTTAGTGGGATTACATGCACTCTTGTCAGCGTAGAGGCAGAAAAGGATCTTGGAGTCATTATTGATGTCAAAATGAACATGGGCCGACAGTGTGAGGAAGTGGTCAGGAAGGCCAACCGCACCTTGTCATGCATCCACAGATGCATCTCAAGCAGGTCCAAGGAGGAGATACTCCCCCTCTATGCAAGACTGGTCAGGCTGCAGTTGGAGTATTGCATCCCAGTTCTGGGTGCCACACTTCTGAAGGGATGTGGACAACATGGAGAAGGTCCAGAGGAGGGCCACCTGCATGATTAGGGGCAGCAGGGCAGGGCCTATGAGGAAAGTCTAAGGGACCTGAACCTGTTCAGCCTCCGCAAGAGAAGGCTGAGGAGGGATCTAGTGGCCATTTACAAACTGGTCAGGCAGGGCCAGCAGGCATTGGGGGAGTCCCTGTTCCCCTGAGTGCTACCAGGAGTGACAAGAAATAATGGTCACAAGCTGGCAGAGGGTAGATTTAGGCTAGATATCAGGAGGTGCTACTTCACTGTCAGGATGGCTAGGATCTGGAACCAATTTCCAAGAGAAGTGGTGCTGGCTCCTACCCTGAGGGTCTTTAAAAGGAGGCTGGATGAATGCCTTACCAGGGTCACTTGACCCCAGTATTCTTTCCTGCCATGGCAGGGGGTCGGACTTGATGATGTGTTCAGGTCCCTTCCTACCCTACCAAATATGAAACATGAGAAAGGGGTTAATGACTACCTTTACTAAAGGACCTTACTGGGATCTTATAATGACTGAAAATGCCTGTACACAATCTCTATGTAGCTTGCTATGGTGAATAAAGGTTGACAAGAATGCAGGTGGCCTCAGTGAAGACAATGCCATAAAGTGTATATTACTGGCAAAATATGAGTGGAGAGAATATGGGTGACTTCACTCAAGTAAATTAGTTTAGACTGACGTACATGGTGAATGCAGTGAATAAAACGCATCTCATTGAAGCAAATTAGAAATATGTTCCTTTCTAGTATATACAGGGAACAGATGGCACATGAGTGATGAAGTAGATAAGAAATAAGGAGAATGATATGAATGACCTCACTGAGGTTAATATAAAGTAGGTATGAGACAGTAAATCAATAAAAGGAGAATTAGTAAGACAAAGTCTACAAATAGAAAAGGTCAAGTCATAGATATCCTAATTAGCACAAAAAGAAAGTTAGAAAGAGAGAAGTAATAAAAACTAAATAAGAAATAGAAATGATATAGTAGCTGAGCTAAAAGGAAGAGACAGAAAACCATATCATCAGAGGAGTGATTTTAAAAGTTTCCTCTCTTAATGCTTTCTTGAGTAAGTCAAGCTAGAAGAAATAAATATATAAGCCAAGTGGCAAGACGCTAACTCATTGTTATATAGAATGACATTGAAAGAAATGGTGCTAATAGCTGAAGGTTCACTGAATGCTGAATACATCAGAACCTAGTATAGTAGCTGTGGGCACAGGAGCGTAGGGCCTAATAATAGCAGAAATACCATACAGGTCATGCAGGTACTCACCAATTTGACTGGAGCTATAAATCAATCTCAGCAGACAGGGGTAGAGGATGAAGTAGACTTCACTGAAATAACTGGATATGCTGAGCAAAGAAGTAGGTTTAATTGTGGCAGCTGAATTATCCCGTATAAAAATGCAGTGCAGGATTCTTCAGCAATGTTGAAAAACAGCAGTGTTTTTCTCATAATGTAGTACTCTTTGAAGTATTTGCAAACAGTGACATTACATTGATAATAAACTGTTAGGTATAAACAGCAGGTGAAAGGACTGTCATAGAAGTTACTTTTGAGAAACCCTTGATGGCTGTTACATAAGTGCCATAGAGTTTTGATTATTAAAATACATATTTAGATGCAGGGGAAATGTTATGTTGGTATTTGAGATCCAGTTTTTGTCAGCAGCTGCCAAACAAGCAGAGTTTATGGTAACCAAGTATCCTTGATGACACACTTGTGCATCAAATGAAATTATCCTAAATGATAGGAGTGTACTAAAGGCACTGGCTGATGTCATTGCACAGCCACTGGCAAGAATATTTGAGCACTTGTGGCACACGGGCCAGGTCCCAGAGGACTGGAAAGGGGCCAATGTGGTCTCTATTTTCAAGAAGGGGAGGAAGGAGGATCCTGGCAACTATAGGCCAGTTAGCCTCACCTCCATCCTTGGCAAAGTCTTTGAAAAGATTATTAAGGCTCATATATGTGAGAAATTATGCTGGGAGGAAAAATTATGCTGAGGGGAAACCAGCATCGGTTCGTAGCAGGTAGATCATGCCTGACTAAACTAGTCTCTTTTTATGACCCGTTTACAAAACACCTGGACACAGGAGTAGGGGTTGACATTGTTTACTTAGACTTCAGGAAGGCCTTTGATATGGTATCCCACTCCATACTGGTGAAGGAAGGGGTCTTTTGGCCTTCTACAAATTTTATTTTTTTTAAACTCTTTACGTATCCATCTTCTCCAGAAGACTCTTACTGGTGAACATCTAAGTCGTTTCTTCTTCTTGGTTCATGGGATCAGAACTAGTGCGCAGTCTTAGACCCAGTGTACCAGATCAATCTTGCATATGTAGGTTGTCTGAGGGCAGTTCTTGCACACTGGATCAGGCCTGTGTAGCCCCAAACTCGATGCATGGTCCCAGACCCAATAACCACACCAGATTTGTTATTTGCCTGTGCTGAAGAGTGAGGGTATTTTTTCCTTAAATCTGTCTTTTAAAACCAGGGTGCATATTATATTTTGAGGCATGATATATGCAATTATAACTACAATCTAAATTCTATGTAGCATATAAACCAGTACTGTAAATTTCCTAAGTCTTTACCATCAAAAGGCCTTACTCAGTTAAAATGAACTTTAATTTGCTTTTACATTTAAAAACAAGCCTCTAGAAGAAGCTGTGGGTAAAAAATTGAACTTTTGAGAATTCTATATATTTTTTCCAATTTCAATTTCTCTTGTTGCCAGCTTTAATGGAAACATTAGAAAATGCAACTTAATTCAAGACAAATTGGTTGCATTGTGTACCAATGTAGAGAAAGAAAACAGATAAAATGATCTCTAAAAACAGGCAGATACCTAAAAACAGGCTGACTTCCCTAATTACTTTTTGATGGCTTGGTATACCTTTACTAAGTATATTTTGCAGGATATAACTATATTATATTAGAAGTCATTTTCCAGTAGTATAGTTAAAAAAAAAAATGACTTATCCAGTGTTTAGGTTAGTTAAAGGCATAGTGGGTACATTTACACATGCTATTAAGGTGACACAATAAACTCCAGAGCAGTTTGAACTGCAGTTAATTGCTGTGCTCCCAGGCACAGTAACTACACATATGCTCAGCACTGCAACTGGCAGAGCAGTCCTGGGCTGACAGTACTATGTTATGTTGGAGTTAATTAATTTTCTGTGCCCTAATACCAGCACACGTGTATGGTAATGCTTTACTGAGGAGCTAACTAGTCAAATCCACAGTAAAGCACACACAAACAGATGCACCCAGTATGTCTAAGAAAAAATAAAGACATAATGTATTAGGGAAAGCAAACTTTCTTTTGTGGAATAAACTGAATTGAAAGAGTGTACCCCAATACCTTAGAGGCCAAAATCAAATACTCAGAGACACATTTTACCTTGGTTTACACTTGTAATAAGGGAATCTAAGCATCTGTAGTTGCAGAGGAACAGAATTTTGTTTTACTTGTCATTAGAGGTGCACCAATACCTTGGTCTGATATCGGATCAGCACCAATGTAAAGAAAACTGATTGTATCGGAAACTGGCCTGATGTGGCCAATAATTTGGGCAATAAATGCCTGCTCACATGTGCAGCCAAAGTGCAGCATGCAGGCAGTGAAGAGCATAGCCTGGCAGCTTGGAGAGTTGCATGCAGCTAGTAAGTCTGTCATGGTGGTAGGGTAGGGGTGGGGAAGGGGTGTGGGGGGAAGATCAGTGCCCCCCATGGTCAGGGAGGGGGTGGAACAGGGGCTGGGGCTGGCACTGCCCACTCAGAATGGAACAGGGTTCAGGATGGAGCTGCAGCTCATTGGGGAGGTGTGGGGAGGTGGGGAAGCTCCTGCTGCTGCGCACACCCTGGGAGGGCATGAGAGGGGGCATGTGCCCTCAAATCTGTGTGGGGTGGTGGTAGAGGCTGCAAATGTGGCTGGAGCCAGGGCTGCACTGGGCTCCTCCCAGTGTGGAGGGGAGGGGGTTGGACCATGGCTGCACTGGGGATGGGTGGCAGCGGTGCTAGAAGCATCTATGGCAAAATTTGGGGTGCCTGCAGCTGTTCCCCTCCCATAGCCCCTCTCCCAGCACTGTTTCGCACCCTGAGCCCAGCCCAGTCCTGCCCTTGCTGGTAAGAGCACTGCCTCATCCCTAGCCAGAAGCTGCAGCCTGCCCTAAGCCTCACATGTCCTTCCACGGTGTGCACAGTGGTGGGAGCTGCCCCTCACCCCATGCCCCCTGGACAAGCCATGGCTCTGCCCCATGTCCCACCCTGCTCCAGCTGGGCAGTGCTTGCCCTAGCCCTTGATTCACTCCCTGACTCACTATAGGGGCCTTGATCTGACCCCCCCACACGCCCCTTCCCTCCCCACTCCCATTCCACCACAACAGACTTATCAGCTGCACACAGCTGTATCAGAAAGCAGATCAGTATTGATCAATATGCCTCCTTAAAAATTGGATATCGGTATCAGCCCCCAAAATCTCTGTCAGTGCACCCCTACTTGTCATTTTTAACCCAAGTTTCTATTTGACTGAAGAATGCATAATTTAGTAGTAATTGACTGGGAAGACAGGATTGAATACCAGCTGTTGTTTTCATCCTCTTTGTGCTTCTCAACATGTCAGGAGGGCAGATTGGGATTCTTCTGAATTCCAATAGATCTGGTGACTGTGGGAGGGCCCTGGTAAGGCCAAGACAGGAAAGATGTGACATATAAATTGATCTCAGTAATTTCTGGCTAGTGTTGCTGTCCCTATGAGACTATTTTAGTCACTGCAATTTTATGTAGACCTTACACTGCTGTAAATTATGCCAGAGTCATTTCAGCTCCAATCTAGCTCTAGGGCTGGAGAAATAGAAAAATCCCATCTCTTCCTCCCACCCTAGTTTTTGTGCTTGGCAATCTCAGGGATATGGCTCTCAAAACACAGAAGAATTAATTCATTTCCTGTAACTTCCTTTAAAAATTGTATTCAAGCTATCAGAGTAACTAAAGGTATGATTTTAGTGTATATGTTATACCTCAGACAGAAATGATGGCCTTGATGCAGAAATTACTTGGTAAGATTCTATGACCTGTGCTAAACAGGAGGTCAGATTACATGATCATAAAAGTCCCTTCTAGCTTTAAAATATGATTTATTATATTTTATTTATTTATTTATTTATTTATTTATTTGCACCCTGCTTTAATTTCTGCTCCAAAGTACAGCAGCTCTGGCATTACTATTCAGGTAGCTGAAGGAGTCAGTGACCCATTAATGGGCCATTGAGTTAAAGACCCATTGTTTCTCACTTCACAGGTATTAACAATCATTTCTCCTTTTTAATGGTCATTCCACTAATCAAGCTAATCTTTCTTAAGGCAATTATTCTATTGTTAGGACTTCTGGTCTCTTCTCCTATTTCACAGCTCTTTACCATTTTTCAAGATCATACCTCTAGCAGTTGAGAACAGTCTTCAGCAGCAGCTAACCAGAGTTAAGCAAGAATATGAGGGTGAGTCACTTCAAGATATGAGGCTCTATTCCTGCTCTCTGCAGCTGTAACTATGGAGGGAAAAAAACCTTTATAATGCTTTTCAAAAGCAAGGTTCATATTATATTTGGGGGAGTGTTATATACAAGAAAATACAGTATGCTTTCAGTGCCTTACATCTCAGTAGCTTCACATTTACTGTTGATATGACAACATATTCTCAGTGATGTTTAAGTAGAAATATATTCCAAAACTTAAATGAGAAAATCAATCCCCAAAATTGAAAATATCTGTCAGACTGCATGAGTTAAGACTTTACAAGAATCTTCTAAATCAGTGGTTGCCAACCAGGGGTGTGCATACCCCTAGGGGTACTTTAAAACTTCATAGTGTGTACACAGAACTAATATGGCCAATAATGTGACTGATAAATGCTGCATTCACAGAGGTGGCCAGGAGCACAGCCTGGCAGCATGGAGAGCAGCCGGGTCTGGCTCGTAAGTCTATTATTCAAATATATTGTTACATATTTTAAATGGAAGATATTTAAGGCTGATAAGCTGTTCAAATATGCATATGGCACTAGGATCAGATTTTTAAAGGTATTTAGGCTGTAAACCTTAATTACTTAGGGGGCTAAATTTCATTTTGAAAAAATAATTTAAGCACGCAGCCTCTTATCTTAGATTTGAGTACTGTTAGGATGATGTAGTGGTGTTGAGGACAGAGCTGCCGCTGCCTCTGACTCTGAGCTTAGAATCAGATTTGTAGCTGCCCCTCTCCCCCATATGTATGCCATTATTTACCTTCCCTTTTCAGTTCCAGCTCTGGCTGCATTATCCCTCTGTCCCAGGGCCCAATTCTGGCTTAGGCAGGGAGCATAGAATATGTGCTGCCTCCAGCTCCAGCCTTGCCCTAAAATAGCACGGGCAATTCTGGCCAGCTCTGGGGCCTGGACTGGAGCTGCTTGTACTACAACAACATCTGTGACAGCAAGAGGGAGAGGAGGGAAGTGATGCAGGGGAGCAGGCTGAAGGGTGGGTAGGGGAAAGGTGCCAGGAGTGCAGGCACTGAAGGGAGGGAGCACCAGGGGGCATAGGTATAGGGAAGGCAGGCAAGAAGAGAGGGATGTGATTTGGGGGACCAGGCAGCAGGGCACATGTGCTGAGGGGAGGCAGGCAGGAGAGGGGGCAAGTAGTGGGGAGGCAGATGGTGCAGGCTAAAGGCATTGCGGTAGGGGCAGTTATAGGGCAAGCAGGCACTGGGCAGGGCAGGAAACTGGGGAGGCAAGTGGAGGTGGGGTAGGTGGCAATGATTAGCATCAGACAACTTGACACTCCACTGCCTGCCTTCCCACCACCTGCTCCCTTGCTTCTGCTTGCCCTGTTGCACCAGTGAGGGGGACACATTTAAGACCACCTTCCAAAAATTAGATGCTAGATGTGGAAAAGTATATCATGTTTATAAATTTGCCACATCTAGAATCTAATTACTGGGGAGGGGTCATCTTAAATTCAAAGTTGTCTTGGATTCAGGTAAATATGGGAACAATCATGATACCACATTAACATTTGTGGTTAATGAAGTAGGCTGCAGTAAAGTCATTTAGTGCTAGGAAAAGACAATGGGTTGATTCTAAGTGAAATTCCAAAAAAGGAGGCCTACACTAGGATTTTTCAACTCTAGCCCATCACTGTAACAATAATTTCTATAATAAAAATATGCAGTTGTGACTCTAGGTTCAATGACATTCATAAAAGCAAGTGTATGCACTATTCCCTAATTAATTTAGTTAAGCAGTCTCAGTTGCTTTATATTGACAAAAGAAGGGAAAATTATTAGTTCAAACTATTCCTGACACAGGAATACTTTCAAATGACAAAGGAAAATAATAGGAGTTTCTTGTTGCGTTTTATTTTAATAAGCTCTGAAAAAAAATGTAAATCAAAAATCTATTTCTCAATCCTTTTCAACTGTGAGTCGGTAATAGGCTTTTGAAATTTTTTCATTTGATTGCCTCCAGTATGCTAGTGGTCTGTCAGGAAGCAAATTACTTCTTTGTACACCTAAGCTGATAGAAAGATTTCTTTTGCAATAGGTTTAACACTAGTAACTTTTACTTTAATTAAGTTAGGGGACAGACTTCAATTATATGAAGTCTGTTCCTCCTCCTTTCCCTGCAGGGCCACACACCCAAGGAAGAATCACCTCAGGAAGTGCCCTCAACTGCAGAGTGGCAGACAGTTACCTCCAGAACCAGGGCTGCTCGTAACACAGCAGTACCAGTTCCTCCAGTCCAGCTGGAGAACAGGTAAGAGGCCCTGGCAATACTGGAGGAGAAGGAGGGAGAGGAGACAACCGGAAGGGAGGCAACTCCACACTCTCCACGTTCCGAAGGAGCTAAGCAGTCCCTGAGGAGAAAGTGTTGAGTGATCATCATAGGCCACTCCATCCTGAGAGGTACAGAGGGCCCCATCTGTTGCCAGGACCCCCCAACATGCGAGGTTTACTGCCTACCCAGAGCAAAGATTCATGATGTGATGGGGATGATCCAGGCCGTGATCCAGCCCACCGATTACTACCGCATGGTCCTAATCCATGTGGGTACTAATGATTCAGCCAGGAAGAGCCCTGATCACCTGACGGTGGACTACCATGCTCTGGAGGGGCATGCTGAAGGAGGTAGGTGCACAGGTGGTATTCTCTTCTGTTCTACCAGCAGATGTGGAAGACAGCATGAGACATGCATCACAGAGACCAACTGGCGGCTTCGGGAATGGTGTCTCGAGGTGGGCTTTGGCTTCCTTGACAACGACCTGCACATCACGATGAGAGAGACATGCTCAGGTGGGATGGGCTCCACCTTTCCCCTGAAGGTAAGCGTGTGTTCTCTTCTAGGTTGGTGGATCTCCTCCGGCAGGCTTTAAACTAGGCTCGATGGGGGAAGGGGAAGATGAGGGTGGAGGAAGCCTTGGACCGCTAAACCAAGCAGCACTAACAAGTACAGCCCAGCCTAGTCTGACGAGTGGAACATATACACAGGTAAGCAACAGGGGCCAGGGCAATGCTGTGATTAGGGGGCCAGTGCACACATCCGCAGGAGGCCTCAAATGCCTCTACACAAACACTCATAGTATGGGAAACAAGCAGAAGGAACTTACCTTCCTGCTACCCAGACATAGTGGGGCCCACTAAAACATGGTGGGACCCAACACATGACTGGGCGGTGAATATCAAGGGCTATAAGCTGTACAGGAGGGACAGGACAGGGAGGAAAGGCGGGGGTGTGGCACTGTACATTAAGGAGGAATACACATCCTCACCAGGTAGCACAGAGTAAGAGGAGGGGCACACGGAAGTGGTCTGCGTTAGAATACAAGGCAGTCGAGGGGAAAGAGACTTAATGGTGAGACCAGACCATTGCACCAAGGGGAAGAGCTAGACCAGGAATTCTTAAGTCAGCTCACAGAGATAGTTAGGTCAAAGGACGTGCCAGGTCTGTCTGCTCACATAGGTTCCTAACCCAAATGCAGGCCCTCCATCTAACCCAGGAGGTGCACAGTCCCACCTTGTTGGACCTTGTTCTGGCCATGGGTGATGACCTGGTGAGAGGGCTGCAGGTGCTTGACTACCTGGGTGACAGTGATCATCTCCTGCTGGAATTCACCATCCAGCGCAAGGTGGCAAAGGCCTGCAGCAAGGCAGCAGCAGTAGATTTCAGGAGGGCAGACTTCAATGAGCTGAGGAGAATAGTTGGGGAAGCACTGAGGTCCTGGAGGGGAGGGGAGCCAGGTGTCTAAGAAGAGTGGTTGCTCCTTAAGGAGAAGATCCTCCAAGCCCAAAGGGATGTAATCCCCACATGGATGAAAGGGAGCAGGAGGGCACAAAAGCCCCCATAGCTCACCAAAATCATCCAGGAATGTCTTCTAGCTAAAAGGGAGGCATACACCCAATGGAAGGGAGGGCCCATCACCAGGGAGGACTATACTGCAGTTGCTCGGGGATGCAGGGGGGCAGTCAGGAAGGCCAAGGCGGAGACGGAACTGGGACTAGCTTCCCAGATCAAGGACAACAAGAAGTACTTTTTCAAATACATAGGGGCCAAAAGGAAGGTACCGGGTAACATGGGGCCCCTGCAAGACATGCTAGGAACTTTGGTCGTCACACCAGACGACAAAGCTAACCTATTTAATGACTTCTTTGCCTCCATTTTCCTGAGCAGGGACCAGATCGGCCCCCCCCCACCGGGCCCCCTCAGGCCCCAGGGGAGGCACACCTA
>NW_017728995.1:11861768-11863537 GCF_001723915.1 Gavialis gangeticus
GTCAGTACAGAGGAAGAAAAGGATCTTGGAGTCATCATTGATGCCAAGATGAACATGGGCCAGCAGTGTGGGGAGGCAGTCAGGAAGGCCAACCACACCTCCTTATGCAACCACAGATGCATCTCAAGCAGGTCCAGGGAGGTGACCCTCCCCCTCTATGCGGCACTGGTCAGGCTGCAGTTGGAGTACTGCATCCAGTTCTAGGCACCACACTTTAAGAGGGATGTGGACAACATGGAATGCGTCCAAAGGAAGGCCTCTCGCATGACTGGGGGCAGCAGGGCAGGCCCTACGAGGAGAGGCTACAGGACCTGAACCTGTTCAGCCTCCAGAAGAGAAGGCTGAGGGGGGATCTAGTGGCCTGTTACAAACTAGTCAGAGGGGACCAGCAGGCATTGGGGGAGTCCCTGTTCCCCTGAGCACTACCAGGAGTGACAAGAAATAACGGTCACAAGCTGGCAGAGGGGAAATTCAGATTAGATATCAGGAGGCGCTACTTCACTGTCAGGGCGGCTAGGATCTGGAACCAACTTCCAAGCAAAGTGGTGCTGGCTCCGACCTTGGGGGTCTTTAAGACAAAGCTAGGCAATCACCTTGCTGGAGTCGTTTGACCCCAGTACTCTTTCCTGTCATGGCAGGGGGTCGGACTTGATGATCTGCTCAGGTCCCTTCCAACCCTACCAACTATGAAACTGTATCTTTCTAACATCAGACTACAAAGTTGGTATGATTAATCTTTTGCCTTTCAAAGTAAAATGATATTGTATTTCTAAGACTACAATTGGTTTTGGACACTTTTGATTAGCAGATTTCAAGACCTATACATTGAAAACAGCTTTTCTAACCACAGAATAACCTAGTACAAGCAGCAGCATACAAGATCTTTTTACAACAGCCAGCGTGAGTTACTAATACTGGAAAACTTGTATTGGAATATGATTTCAGCCAGAACAGTGGTGAATCTGTTACTTACAACTAAACATTTGTTATGACCTTTATGTTTCAAGCTGCTTATACATTTCCAAAATTTTCATTTATTAGATTGCAATTTTCCTTCTTGGTTTGTGGTCCCATTTGAATTTATATGGAGAGATTGAGCAGAAATAATGCAGCTGCTTAGCAGGAGAGTAAAAAAAAATCATTCTCCAAATGAAACAAATACATTTTTAATAGTGTTGTACCAGGGTGCCAGAAAGAGAGTGGTAATATTTGGCAGTGAAATAGTCCTTCCTGTAATGCAATGACTTTGAGTGGGTGAAAAAATGGGTTTGGTGTCACTGAACTACCACAGAAATGAATGTTATGCTGCATACATACAGACTTAATTTTAATGGGGTTTTCTTTCTAAGACCTTGAATCTACATATTGATGTGATTAGGTAGAATCCTGCATCCAGACCAAGTTTTGAACTTATTTGTTCACTGAATAGTATTAGGGTTTTGCTCGTATCGCTCTGTCAGGATTGGGCTTATTCTCGTAGAATGCATAGTAAAGGAGGACTCTGCTACGCATGAATGGATAACTTAGCTTCCAAGTGGACTAATGTTACCACAGGCTCCTCTAGCAATACATATATTTTGTTTGAAGCAGGATTGGATTCATTCAGTATATTGATGTCATCAACCTGAAAGCTGCACAGAAAAGGTGCATAGGAAATAGGCTGCCCTTGAATCCAAAAGATCCATGAATAATTTAAAAAGAAGCTTCTCCTAGATTCTTGGATTTGCAGAACTGAGCTGTCCTAGAGTATACTCCTTGGAGCTCAAAGA
>NW_017728995.1:11868537-11881472 GCF_001723915.1 Gavialis gangeticus
TAACACTCTTAAAGGTATCCACACAACTATTAATATGACTCTTTATCAAACTGCTAAGAATGAATTATGGGTAAAAAAGCCTATTGTATTTTGGATATTATATTTTCTGCTGTTGTGCATGATCAAGTACAGAAGGATGTTTTGACTGTCAAAAAAAATGTATAATATATACCCCTGAAATTTTACTCTCATAAATTCTTTCTGAATTTCAAAAGTAGAGCAAATCAGCAGGCTGGAAAAACAGTGTCCTTAAGTCTGACCTGTAATGACGCCAATAGTAAAGGTGTGACAAGAATAGATTGGGCCAGCACAGTATTAAAAATAGTTAAATTTTATAGGATCAAATTTAAAGTTTTGCCATTAACAATTTATGTTGCTATTTTTATTACAGAAAGTGTCAAAATGTTAATGCCTAACATACTTTGGGAATGACAGCTGGCTGTTATACTACACTGACCTTTACAATATTTGTAATTTGATTAGGTGTCATTCTACCTGTGAAAGCTTACTAACCATTTCAGGAACAGATGCATGCTGTGACACTTTATTGTACATTTCAGTAACTTAATAGCTGAACTAATTTTGCCCAAACTGTCAAAGAAAAAGTTTTCCTTTTTTTTTTTTTTTTACTTAGAATGGGTATGCAAAGTTTTCCTCCACAGCGATAAATTTTGTAGAGTAACGAATTTGTGGCTTAACCTAGGCTTGGAAGTAGATGTAAGAAGTCAGTCACAGACCTTATAGGAAGCACAAGAACTTCTTCAGTCTAGTAGCAAATCTAAGGGAATACAAGCCTGAATCGGGGCCTGAGTTGACAGAACACAATCTCAGAATGCTCTAATAAATAGACAAGAGACAGTTGCATGAAACAGGGGCATTTTAATAGTTGGGGTTTTTTTTGAAGAACTGGATTTCAGGAAAAATATTTTGACCTACTGTGTGTTCTATAGAAATGTTTCTATTGTGGTGGCCACGCTTTAGTCAACAGTAGCCATAAATTTAATATCCTTTAAAATGGCATGGGAAAAAGAAGGAGGATTTTGCTCACATAACTATCAACATGGACTTAGCAGCTCAAAGTCAAGATCAGTAGTAATTATTTATATAATAGAAAAGATTTATTTTTCTTTTTAGCAATGCAGAGTCTCTTCCTGCCATGTGAGGATTCTTTTAGGTTTTATCACTTTGTGTCCTATTCCCTGAAGGTTTCTGTGACACTGATGTCATCCTGATAAATGAAACTTCTCCAGATGCTCTTTAGATTCCATCAGCTCAATTCTTTAATCAGCTATAGGGGTCTTCCTAAAGCACTTATCTTCTCTCAAACTGCTTCTGGGGGGTTTATCTTCCCTGCTGGTTGGAAAGCAAACTGAGTTCGCAGAGTGGCCAATGCAAAATGCCAATGGGCAAAGGGGTGACAATGACAAAACCTCGTACTGGGAACTCTTCTTCAGGATGTGATTTTACATGCACAACATATATCTTCCTACTGGTCAGAGGAATAACAAGGTGTCATTTTCCCCAAGATTTATAAAGAAATGAGAGGATGAAAAGTGGACTTTGTCCTTAATTTTGGACTATTTTTTTGAAAAATCCACTTTGGTAACAAGTGCCAAAATCTTTTCAGAATAGAAATGTGAATACTGCCTAAAAGTTTGCTACCCCATTTCTCTGGCATTTTTATTTTAGAGCTTATACAAAAGAACTGAAGGTAAACCTTTAAATTCCTTTGGACAAGTTCTATTTTTCTGAGCCCAGTGAAATGTTAAATCCTAAGGAGAGAAATTGCTGATTAGATTGCTAGTGTGACATTTGTGGGATGTTCAAACATATCCCACCTGCTTTTCTTTTATGCACTATTACATAGCTAATTCAAGAGAACATTTAAGTATTCACTTGACTAGAAATGAAAAGCATAGGTCCCATTGATTCCAGTTTGTAAAAGTGTTTCCCTGAATAGGGATATTGAACATTGGCCTAAATAAAGAATTCTTGTATTCATACGTTTTACAGTAAATAAGTAGGAAACACATGGCTGAAAAATGGAAAAGCTCCAGCCTTTGAGTATGATGCTATACAGAGGAGCAGATGGACAGCTGCTGCAATTTCAATTAGATCAATTTCAAGGGAAGCCCAATTAACGGCCAATTACAGTACTTGAGACTGATGGTGACACTGTTTACTAAAAATGATAAAAACCCAATTATCTACTAACTGTCACGTCCTGAACTAATGCAAACATACTGGAGCCACAGTGAGTATTTGATGGATACACCATTTTGAGTTTACCAGTAAATATTATAAAGCAGTCGTTTTTATTTTCTTAGGATGAACAAGACTGAAGATGGAGCAGGATTTGGACTAGACTGCTCTAGAAACCTAGACTAGATAGATAGATAGATAGATAGATAGATCATATTGTATATGAGTTTATAAGCATTACTACAAGAAGAGGAAAGTAATAGTTCTTAAGAGCATTACTTAAAAAAAAAAAGCTTTCATTTAAATGGTTGTTTGTCTACACAGGGGCACTAGAAAAATTCATCCAAATTACCTTTGAAAGTGGATTAGGTTAAGTGTATTAAATCCCCATGCTGACACACTCAATCAGAATTAAAGAGGTCTTAATTCAATTTATCTTAATTAATTTGAAATTAATTTGGAAAGTAATTAAAGTGATTTCTACAGCAAAGAAGGTAAACTGAATTAAGGCTACTTGAATCCTGAATGAGAGTATTCACACAGAGATTCAATGAACTTCAACTAATCCACTTTAACTTCTCAATTTATGGTTATGGACAGTTGACAAATTCGCCACTGGGCAAAAGGGGTGGAGCTCTACCGCAAGCCGGCTACTTCATGGTATTGCCTTTATACATGCTTTTATCTAGCCATAAGTGAAAACTAAGCTGTGATAGTTTATCTGACAATGAAAGGAAGGGGTAAATTATCACAAATTATTCTCCAATTACTGCAGAGTAAGAAAATGAACATAAGGTGTTACTGGAAAGCAGCACTTACAAGGTAACACCAATAGTAAATTGTCTACATGTCTGTAACCTTAGTAAGTTTCCTGAGTCTATCTGTTTGGACAAAATGTGGGATTAAAACAAAAAATCCTAGCATCAGATCCTCAGTAGGGATTAATGGAAGTGTCTACACAAGACGCTATGGTGCCATAGAGATGTGCTACGGTGCCATATTATCTACTGGCAAAAATGGTGACACTGTCACTACATTGCTGTAGCAATGCACTCCCTCATTATAGTGCGGTGCTATGGTGATGTAGCAGCCAAAATTAACCATGTGTAGCTGGCACAGCACAGTATTCACCATTTTTTAATACTTTCAAAAGGAAGTACTAAATGATGACACAGTGACAAAGGCACTGTATGCCCATGTGTAGATGCACCCAATATGTACAGCTCCATTCATGTCAATAGGGCAATATCAATTTACGTGGTGATGATCTGCTGTGTGATTTTTCTAGAATTGTTCTCATCTTTGGTTTTGTAGATGATTCAGTAAATTGGTCTTTTAGAACATATTTTTATGTACTTGCCTACAAAATTATTAATTATAAAAGCTTTTTGTAGATCATTTCTTGACATTGTGAGCTAATCTGGAATGACCCCTTTTGTGAAGGAAGCTTTGCCTTTCCTAAGTCAGATTCAAGAGTTTGGTATTTAACCAACCTTTGAATGTGGCATTTAATCTTTTGTAACTGTAGCAAAAGAGTTCTCAAGTCTAGAATTGGCATTTATGTATTTATGTAGGATACAGAAAAGTGGTAACCAAATCAAGAGAAACTGAGGAAAGTAATAATTTGTCCATATTCTACACATCTTATTAAATATAATGAAACACTTTTAAACATATTTTTCCAAAATAAATTCTGGAAAATATTTGAAAATTCTGCTTCTGGGACTAAGAATTAAATGTCACATTTCAGCCTGGAGCATATTTTTACAGCTTAGCTACCATATAAATCATTGAAAATAGTAACATAATTGAACTACTGATAGTGCTTTAAATACAGCAGTCCTCATGGGACCACTATTTTATTGAATTTGTCCAAAGATGAGTTATTATCTTATTTTGATAGAGCACAAATAATCAGTCACTTACTCTTTGCTTACATGGTAACTGTTTTTCCTAGTGGCTCTATTATTCAGTCCTAGTTTTCCATGTCAAGTCAGTATTCAATTACTGTAATCTGAAAGACATAAATGACAATACAGTTTTTCAGACAGCAATTAAATAGCTATTTATGCATTCAAAAACATGCTTATAATGCTGTATAATTGTACTGAAAAATGATGTGAAATTATCAGTAAACTGCTTTTGTGTGTTTCCCTATCCAGTGGAATGTAACACAACTTTGACAGAAAGAGTATGTCTACAGTGCAGTCAGTAGTGACGGCAGTGAAATATAGACATAACTGAGTTAGGCTGAAACTAGCTAACTTGAAGATTGGTAGTAGTATCACTGTAGCAGCAAGAAGATCTGTGGGCTAATGTATCTTGCTTTCCTGGTTTTTTTAGGTCTTGGTGGGCATGTCTACATGTGCCCCTGACTGCGCAGTTGTTACTGCACAGTAATTTAGTACTTGCATTAGCATTAGCAAATACTAAATGACTGTATAGTAACCACCATTACTGCAGAGTCCCGGCAGTGCACAGGTCATTTCTGACCCCACCGTGCATCAGTGTCACGTTTCATGCCTGCTCATGCCACATTGCCATAGCATCGTGTGTAAACACACCCACTGAACTCTATGCTGACATGGGAAACTGTTATTGCTTCATAGTTTCATAGTTGGTAGGGTCAGAAGGGACCTGAGCAGATTATCAAATCCAACTCCCCACCAGGGGCAGGAAAGAATGCTGCTAGAAATGAGCTAGTAAGTATAAAGATGGCTACAAACCCAAAAAAATGAATTGGATTTGTTGTGTAGAACCAGTGGACTGATGACACTTGCAGGCTTAGCAATGTCAGCCCTCTTGTGGGTGTCACAACAAAGGGTAGTTTTAAAGAAGGATTTGAAATAAATTTAAATAAATTACTAACTGATTAACTGACAAGAGATTAAGTATCCAATCATATGGTAACCTAGAAAGCAGACAAGTGAATTTACACTTTAGTCATAAAGCTCCTGAGCAGAGACCTTGTTCTATTATAGGAGTGAAGGCTATAGAATGAGTAAGATGCATCTGTGCCAACTGGAGAATGAGTAAGATGCAACTGTGCCACTACTAGATCCAAAACTGGTTTTCTACAAGAAGCTGCATCTTGAGGTATACTTTATACCATTCTTTTTCTTTCTCTCAATCGCATCATATTAGAGCACAATTCAACATCATTCTCCAAAAGGATCAAGAATTCTTTCATGACTGAACCCTGCTAACATATTTTGAGCACCCTAAATTAAAATTCTAGATAGATAAACTGGTACAACTTTGATTTTCTGGGTTTCCTTTTACAGAATGATCTACAGGTATGATCTACTTTTGTCACGGAAAATCTTAAAGGTGTGCTGACAACACAGAAGAACTGGAACTGACATGCGCAAGACAGGCTCATGGGATTTTCCATTGGGCTCACCCAGCACGTGTCCCCTGGGTGACCCCAAGACCTGTCAGTCAGGCTGACCTACTTTTCAGCCCTGCGCATGCTTGGTAACAGTGAAGAGCTCAAACTCACGCATGCTCAACCAGCTAAGAGCATGATGTCATTTGGCTAGAAAGTTCTTTGAGGGACGCATTCTAATTGGCCACAAAATTGTTATAAAAGGTTAAGGAGACCCTCCCTCGGGGGGAGACCAGGTTAGCTGGAGACAGAGGCTGTGCCTTTCAGTGCTGTCTCTCAGTCAGGCTCTTAGGCCTATTGGTCTCTTCCCCAGCTTGGCAGTTCGTATCGTTCTCAATTGCTATTTTCATATACCGATCTTCTGGCTTACGATTTACCTTTGGCACCGATCATTGACCACCGATCCGGATCATCCCTACTGTTTCGACTTTGGCTTCGTCTACGACTTACCTGGTATTAGACCTCGGCTATCATCTCAACCACGATTCTGCGCAACCCCACTGGCATCGACTACCTGGCTTTTGACCTCGGCTTCGATCTCCGACCATCCATTTGTCCACTTGGACTGGCGTCACCTCGTTACAGTTTCGTTGTTTGTTTATCTTTACATGAGCCATTGACCAGCCCTGGGACTATTAAGTTGAGCAGCCACCCCTAGCCCTCCGGGGTTAGAAAGCAAGGCCTCACTTAAGAACCCTGTGAGCCAACGGACCCCTCTCGTTGTTTAAGTTGTACCACTGTAACCGAAGAAGCAACTCTACCTACGCCTTCTAAGCGTAAGTCAAATAAATCACCTTTGTTCTAAACCATTACGCTTCCGTGCCTCAGACCTCCACACCAATAATCCCACCTGTTCATGTTCCAATTGCCAACCCTGGCCCACCGTGACCTTGGGGCCCGATTCATTCGGCGATTTTCCCCGACAACTTTCTTTCTAGTTATATAGATATGGTCAAGGTGACTAACTTAGTTCAGAAATAGCAGTAACAGCTCATCAGGGACCTAAAGACCTTTGAGTTTAAGATTTTTCAGTTCATTAAGAAATCAAAGTAGGCTGACTACTAAGTAATCACTGAATTTCCAAGACTTCTTTGTCATATTAAATTTGATCTTCAGAAGTGTAGACACATGAACTTGTTTACAAGCATATTTGAGATACCTTTCTTTCTTGTTCTGCTCTGTCCACAGAGTATTTGCTGTCTAGTGACTCTGCCTGAAGTCTCACAATAACCCTGTAAGCCTACTGACCTTCTTAATCTTTTGGGCATATTGCAAAAGGCTATTGACTCCTTTTAGTTTTTTTATAGTTGATATACTTTCAGTGTCTCCACAGGCAGTTGAGCATGCCACTCCCAATGGAACTCAGTGGGATTTAACAACTGAGTCTTTGTCCTTTGAAAAAAGATCCTTCATGATCTTTAACTGAAAATTATCTTTTTCAGTTAATTTTCATTTGAAAATTAGCTTTTTCAAATGTTTGATAGAAAGTCTACTATAGGAAAGTATATATTCAACTGAGTTACTCTCACACTTTGGGCAGTGACCAAGAGATGAGTAGCAATTCAGAAATATCATTTTTTCCAGTTCATCATATATTTATTTTACATTTCAAATATAGTTATTTGATTTCTAAGAATGGAGGATTTTCATCTTCTATTTTGGTTACAGTTTGTCAGGTTTTTCTTGTTGGTTTTTCTGTAGGGTGAAGGTCAACAAGGTGTGTCCTAGCTCACGTTTTGTGGTGCGTACCTTACTGTCCTTTTGAAGTGCTACATTTCTGTAGGAGGTTATGTAAAAGATGTAGAACTGTCACTAAGAAGGTTGTGCTCTAAGCCAATATGATGTCATACCTCTGAAAAAGTTTGTTCCTGTGCTTGTTCCACTGCATGGTCAGTCTGCTTGACTATAGTTTCCCTTAATTGTCATCTGTTTTTACCTGTTAATTTTAATTGCATTCATTGGGGTCTGGGATTGATCAGGTGCTAAGGTACGTGGTTTACACCCTAGAGGTCACAAGTTCAAGGCCGTAACAGAAATGCTTACAGCATGGCCCTGTCAGATTCCAAGGAATCTGTGAATTCTGCTAAATGCCTTGTCACAAGTACATGAAAAAGGAAGTACTTTATTCATTTTTATTAGATTTTGTGCTCTTCCATCTTCTGTATGCTTGATTACTCAAAATATTGTAGTCTGATATGTCTCCCTTTTCCATCTCAGCTGGGCGTTTCAGCTGTTCTCCTTCATTCTCTTCCTGAGCATTTCTACCCCCACTGCCTTTACTGGATCTTACTGATCTTCTTGTTCCAGTTTCTGCAAATGTCCATCTCTGCAGAAATTCTGGTAGGTTTTTTTTTAAAGCAAGGACTACCTTTTAACTGATGTTTTGTAAAGGGCCAAGTGGTGGGTTTGTTGCAATGATCTTCTGTAGAGAATGAATTTAATCATACTGGTTCCTTTATGGAAAACAGTACTTTGTAAAATACATCCCTGATTGTCAGGGGTGGGGGGAAGGAACAGGGAGGGCAGGAGGCAGGGGGTGGTGGGTTACATTATTCTTTTTTCCTCTGACTGATTGTGGTGGATAATCAGTGGGGTGTTCACCACTTAGGGAAGTTACAAGCTTTGGGGGGAACTTGTTGGCTGAGCAGAAGGGAACATGCTGCGCCCCCCAGGAACCATTTTAAGGGGAAAGGCATGTGTTAGAGCACTCGTGGTGCTCTGCCACTTTACAAACTGGGTCAGACAGCAGGCAGGTACAGTCCAGTCTTGACAAGCAGCCATCTTAAATTCAGGCCAGCAGCACTAGAAGCAGCAGTTTCTGTCTGGCACCGAGGAAGCAACATCTTCCAGCGGAGGAGGCAACATCAGACTGAGCTATTCCTGGAACACCTTGGCAGTAAGAGTAAGGCTATGGGGAAGCAGGAGGCCTCATTGGTCCTGGACATGATCTGAAACTGTGCCCTGCCGGGATAGGGAGGCCTGGTGGTTCTGCCTGTGGCTGGGCAGAGTCACTTAAGTGCCAGGTTGAAGGACCATACTGGTGTAAGGAGGGTCAGGGTGCCTAAACCCTTGCCCTCACCTTCAGGTGGGCTTAGGAGGCAGCTCAGAGCCAGGCATGCAGAGTAGCTGCACCTGAGCCCTGTGGGGTGGGAGACCCTGGAGGTGGGCCAGGCACCACAGGAGACTGTTACGTGAGCCTGTAGAGGTATTCTACCTCAAGCCCTGAGTGAGAGAGTGGAGTGGTGGGCCAGGCACGGCAAGCACAGTGCCACCTGAGCCTATGGCAGTCATTGACCCCAAGCCTGAATGGTATGGTAGAGCAGTGTGGCCCTGAAAGAGGGCAGGGTAGTGTGGCCCAGAGTTTGGGTCAGTATTGTGAGAAGCAGCTGAGTTGTGGGGCATAGCTGTGAGGCCCCAGAGATGAGGCAGTTGACAAAGCCCAGTGTAAGCCACTTGACTGGAGGCCAGATGCTAGGCTGGATATGGAAGACCCGGTGTGTACACCAATAGGGATACAGGTGCTAGGCCTAGAAACATGTACGAGGGCACTAAAACTTTGAGCTCTGGCTGGGAGTGAGAATCCCACATGAGACTCCAGAGCTGGAGTCCCAGTACTACCTAGCTAGAGGAAACATCTGCGAGGCATGGAGCATGTGTAGGGATGGTTGGAGCATGTACATCAGGCCCTTGACATCAGGGTGGATTGAAGGGAAGCCTATTAATATTTAGGGGAGCCTATTAATATCAAAATAATAGGACATCAAAGTGTGGCAGAAGTAGGAGGTAGACAGCATGCTCAGAAGCAGTAGGAGACTAGCGCTGTGGGTGTCTGGGGAGTTCCCACGTTTCACCACACTGATGAAAATGTAACTATAAATATGCACACTTAAACTTAGTTGTCAACCACTGACCCATATTCATATACAATTATCATATATAGCAATACAATAATAACAGGCTTGTTAGGATAATAAGTTTTCTTTCTAAAACTGAATATTGCAATTTTTCCAGTGTATGGCCAGCAGAAGTGTTATAACAGAGTGGTCTTTGATACCTTTTTGTATGAGTATGTGTGTGTGTGTGTGGCAATTTTCCAAAATTATTTGTAGACTACAGTAGTCCCTCCTATCAATTATGGTAAATTTCACTTCCCATATATTTACAGAAACACTTACCATGTGAGTTACTGAGCTGTTATAGCCTGCACAGAATTAAATGTCAGAAAAAAAAATCAGGGCTAATGTTTAGTGGCATGAAATAAACTTAACCATGGCTCAAGGATTTTTTGTTATTAGTATTCCAGTTATATGACCTAGACCTAGACTGGAATTTAAATTCAGATTTCTGCAATTATATCAATTTTCTAAGACATTTATTGGGTCGCAGTAAGGTACACTACATTAAATAAAATCAGGAATTGTCTTTACGTATATTGCATTTTAATGCTATTTTTACACCTTAATTTGATATCTTTTGACATTCTTAAAATAATCTGTACTTCTACCTGCTGTGATTATTTTTGCAAAATACATTTTGTTTTTATCAAATAATGAGTAGATAGTCCCAGTCTAATTTGGTTGGCCAGCATTTTAGATATTGCTTTTTTAACCACTCCTGTTGCCACTATCTTGAGGCAGTTTCCAAATATTTAAAAATATAGTAATGTTAACATAACCATGCATTTAAAATAAATTTTCCATGAACATCAACTCAGACTGATTATTAATATTGATATCTAATGCTGTTAATATTAATACCCCCAAAATAAATCTCCAGATCAGTCATTCACTTTCACATTTCACTTGTACATCTCTCAACCCACCGGCTTTGAAAATAATCAAGTTTTTAGTACTTCTTTGAGTTAAATACATGCAGATGTTTTGTAAGAAGAAAGGAGACAGATTCCTCAGCTAAGTGTTCCTCATAGAAGACCTTTTGTCAGCAGTTACATCATTATTTAAAGCAGGCAGCTGTCAACACAGGCACACAAGCAGATTATAAAGCTAAGTGCAGATATTCAAAAAGCCTGAGGCAGAATGGATCCAATCTATATGGGTTTCTCTAAGCTGTGTAGATTGGATTGGAAGCAAACAGAACTCATGTTCACACTTCAGTGTGGGGAGGCAGGCACTTGCCTGCAGTGGTCCAAGCCAGAAGGTGGGGTTCACTTCTGCATGCTTCCCATTGTGCCAGACATTGTCAAAGGCTGCTCAGCACATGCCCCCAACCCCTTGCTGTCAGTCACAGGGAGGGGGACAGCCAGCACAAAATCTTTCCCTCAGCCAAAGCAGCTGGAGGGGGCTACATGGTGGGATCTTTCCCTGTGTTGCCAAGCCAGCTAGGCCTTTCTATACATCCCTGCCCTCCTGTGAGCCACTGCCTCTCACCATCAAGGGAGGGGGTAGAACAGCCCTGCCCCCCCCCACAAGCTGAGGTTTGCAAAACTAGGGGGGAGCTGCATGGTGGGGGCTTTCCCCATGCTGCCTAGCTAGCTGGCTGAGCCAGGCAGTGCAGGGGAAGCCTCCTCCACATGGGGCCCCCAGTTTGGGGCAGAGGGAGGGACTGCTTCTGGGGCAGAAGACTCGGTTCCCTCACATCACCCACCCTCTCTGCCAGTGAGAGGCAGCAGCTCACAAGGGGACAGGGCTGGGGAGCAGTGGCTTTACTGCCTCAGCTCTGTGATAGCCCATGGGTCAGACTGGCTCTGTGCTGGGATGAAGAAGATGAGTGCTGGCTGGGTCAAGTCCATGCACCTTGTAAGTGAGGCTTAGTAGGGGAGCCACAAATCATCCTGGGAAATCAGGGGACTGTGACTTAACTTGAGTCAGGAGGGTATCTGAGACAGAAGTTTGATAGACCGGTTCAATCTAAAATAATTAAATCTGATACTATATCCATCCAGATCTATCTTAGACAGGGTTTTGCCATTTTTAAACTGGTCTATGTGCACTGAACTTCTGTTCTGTTACAGGTTTAGACTGGTTTCCAGTCACGTATACCAATTTATGTGTAATTTCTGTATCTAGCCACAATTAGCTACATCCCAAACTAGTAAGGAAGCAGTTAGGAGGATATGAGGAGAGGGAGGGAGACAAAACTGCAAATTTAAAAGCACTTGATTTATGAGTAAGGTGTACAGCCAATTAGAAGGTAGCTAATTTAAAAGATTAAGGGTATTTTAATATACCTTTCCTCTAAATGAGTAGGTGAGTATCTATACTTCCAACCTAATCCCTTTGAAATCACTTTACATTATGAATTCATGTAAGTGATGGCTGCAGCATTTTAGCTACAAAAGGTGACTATACCATGTCCCTGGGAAGGAATTTCCTGGATATGTTCTGGTCACCTGCTTTTGCTCATGTGGCCCAAGTAGGAAATACTGGAGTAATGACTAAATTACCATTCAGACCTTTTCTGTCTGGAAGGCCTAGAACTGACCAAGAGGATTTCCCATAAACTGTTTCATCACAGAATTTCTAGATTTGGTGTGTGTGAATGGAAACATGTGTGCCAAGAAACACTCTTGGATGAACAGGGAAATCCAGGAGAGCCTAATGGGGAAAAGAGAGGCATACAGATTGTGGAAGCATGGGGGAGCCACCAAGGAGGAGTATACCTACTTGGCTCGCACTTGCAAGGAATCCATTAGGAAGGCCAAAGCAGAAATAGAACTCAGGATGGCAACAAAAATTAAAGAAAACAAAAAGTCCTTCTTTACATACATAGGGAGCAAAAAGACGGCACATGGTAACATAGGACCCCTACAGGACAGACTATGGCAACTGGTAACAGATAGGAGGGAAAAAGCTGAGCTTTTAAATAATTCTTTGCAACTGTATTCCTCAACATGTATAAAGACATATCTCCCAAAGGGGCTATAGATAGGCATGAGGGACTCCAACTCACCAACAGTTAGCACTGACCTAGTGAAGGGACATTTGGAGGGGCTGGATGTGTTTAAGTCATCAGGCCCTTGTGATCTTCATCCAAGGATATTGAAGGAATTGGCCAGTGTCATAGTGTTGCCCTGTGGGGTCAGGCCAACTCTCAGGAACTCAATATTGCACTGTTAGACAGGGCAGTGTGACACAATTGCACATATACAAACACACAAATCAATCAGGTACATACACACGCACACTACCAGCTCAGGCACATACACATCCAAACCAGTCTAGACACATGCATACCTATCACCAATTGAAGCACATACACTATACACCCCAGAAGGTAGACACAGATCACTAATTTGTATATCGTGCACACAATGCTATACACACACACATGCGCGTGCGCACGTGCAACTCAGATACACACGCATTCAAAATAACTAGTCTAGGTT
>NW_017728995.1:11882917-11883265 GCF_001723915.1 Gavialis gangeticus
ACTTATCTATAGGGAATAGAGTGGGAGAGAAGTCATAAATGGTTGGGGGGGAAGGGGAGGGAATGCATTTTAAAATAAATAATAAAAAAAAAAATGGGGTTTTTCTACAATAGCAGAACCACTGGCATGGTTGTTTGAACAGTCATGGCGATCAGGCACTCAGGACCCTTCTTCCTCTTTTCAAGAAGGGGAGAAAGGATGATCCAGGTAACTATAGGCCAGTTAGCCTCACCTCCATCCTTGGGAAAGCCTTTGAAAAAATTATTAAGGATTACATTTGTGGGAGTCCAGTAGGAAAAATGATTCATAGATTCATAGATGCTAGGGTTGGAAGGGACCTCAACAGAT
>NW_017728995.1:11893631-11893836 GCF_001723915.1 Gavialis gangeticus
TCCATGAGGAGAGATTAAGGGAGCTGAATCTCTTTAGCTTCTGCAAAAGAAGGCTGAGAAGGGAACTTGTGGCTGTCTACAAATTCATCAGGGGGTGGGAGGGTGGAGGGGATGGGAGCAGCAAGGATTAGGGAATACTCTGTTTACCAGGGCACTGCTTGGGGTTACTAGGAACAATGGCCATAAACTGATGGAGAGCAGATTT
>NW_017728995.1:11898836-11916114 GCF_001723915.1 Gavialis gangeticus
ACCCTCCAGAGTGTGCACTTCACCCCACAATTTAGTATCCTCTGCAAACTTGGACAGAGTACACTTCACACCCACATCCAAGTCACTGATGAAGACATTGAAAAGTACAGGTCGAAAGACCGAACCCTGCAGGACCCCAGTATTCACATCCTTACAGGTTGATACCGGCCCGTCTACTACCACTCTCTGGGTGTGACCACTAAGCCAATTTGCCACCCACCAGACCATGTAAACATCTATGTTACAGCCTCTTAATTTATTTATGAGATTGGGATAAGATACCATATCAAAGGCCTTGCTAAAGTCCAAGAAAATGACATCCACCTCTACTCCTGCATCTAAGCATTTTGTGGTTTGGTCATAAAATGAAACCAGATTGCTCAGGTATGATCTACCTGCTACAAATCCACACTGGTTTCCCTGCTGCATTATTTTTCCCAATGGACTCCCACAAATATGATCCTTCATAATCTTTTCATAGACCTTTCCAAGGATGGAGGTGAGACTGACTGGCTTTTAATTATATGGATCCTCCTTCCCCCCCTTCTTGAAAATAGGGACCACATTGGTCCTTTTCCAGTCCTCCAGGACCTGACCCAAGCACCACGAGTGCTCAAATGCTGAAGGCCAACCATCATGGCTTCATAGCAGGTAGATCCTTCCTGACTAACCTTTTTTTTTTTATGACCAGGTCACAAAATGCTTAGATGCAGGAGCTGAGGTAGATGTCATCTATTTGGATTTTAAAAAGGCCATTGATACAGTATTGCATCCCATGCTTACAAATAAATTAAGTAGATTTTTATCCAGTCAGGTGGGTGGAGAACTGGCTTGTGAGACACACCCAGGTGGAAGTGTATGCGTCATGTTCAATCTGGAAAAATGTGGGCAGTGGAGTTTCCCAAGGTTTGGTCCTTGGACCAGTGCTGTTCAATATCTTCATCAGTGTATTGGATTTTGGCATGGAAAGCATTCTGTCCAAATTCATGGACGAGACCAAATTACGGGGTAAAGTAAACACACTGGAGTGCAGGGAGCAGATTTAGGCGGAGTTGGACAGATTGGAAAAGTGGGCAGAATAGGATGCAGTTTAACAGAGATAAGTGCAAAGTGCTGCATCTAGGGAGAAAGAATCACCAACACATTTACAGACTCGGAGGTGACTTTCTGAACAGCACAGCAGCAGAAAGGGATCTCAGAGTCATAACCAACTCCTAAATGAACATAAGTCATCAATGTAACGAAGTGATTAGTAAAGCCAACCACTCTTTTATGTATGAGAAGGTGCATCATGAACAGGTCTAAGAAGATGATACTTCCCCTCTATGAAGCATTTCTGGAGTACTACATCCAGTTCTGGGCAACCCCACTTCAAGAGGGATGTGGATAACTTTGAGAGGGTCCAGAGGAGGGCCACTCGTATGGTTAAGGGCCTGCAGGTAAGATCCATGAGGAGAGATTAAGGGAGCTGAATCTCTTTAGCTTCTGCAAAAGAAGGCTGAGAAGGGAACTTGTGGCTGTCTACAAATTCATCAGGGGGTGGGAGGGTGGAGGGGATGGGAGCAGCAAGGATTAGGGAATACTCTGTTTACCAGGGCACTGCTTGGGGTTACTAGGAACAATGGCCATAAACTGATGGAGAGCAGATTTAGATTAGACATTAGGAAAATTTTCTTTATGGTGAGGGTTGCCAAAATTGGGAATGGGCTTCCAAAGGAGGTGGTGCTCTCCCCTACATTGAGGGTCTTTAAGAGAAGACTAGACAAGCACTTAGCTGGGGTTATCTGACCACAGTGCTCTTTCTTGCCCAAGGCAGGGGGTTGGACTCGATGATCTACAAGGTCCCTTCTGACCCTGAAAATCTATCAAATCTTTGAGTGGGATGTTCTCAGGATTGCCCCACCCAAAAGCTATCAGAGATGTGGTATAGACATGTACACTGTGAATTAACCAGTTCACACCTATACTGCTGGTGACCTATACTGCTGAATTCCACCTGCAGGTAGATCTAGGTGGTGAATAGTTTTATGAACATGCAAGGTAAGAAAATATTATACAATGAAAAAAAAAAGGATAAGTTAAAAGATCAAACATTTTTGTGGTTTGAAAGTCTGGAGAAAAAAAAAAATTCTGAATTCCCATTTAAAAATGTTGAAACAAAATGTTTTTGGTACCTGCAGGACTGATAAAACAATAAAATATTGTTTTTGATTAATTACATTTTTCCAACATAATATTTTTTAAAAGTTATGACCAGCTGTGTCACTGTATATTGTTTAGATTATATGGAAGTGGTGCATATATCATATGGAATTCAGGCTCAGTTCTCAACAAAATGGAATTCAAAGAGAGGATCTGTATTATGACTAGAACAGTGGCAACTTTCTCAATATATTTACCTGTTCCCTTTTTTTGGAATGACTAGACTATTATAAGTGTCTTTCAAGAAGGGGAGAAAACCCAAATCTCCCTCCTTTATTTTTACATTAATTTTGCACACCTTTTTTGAAAATGAGAAGTCTGCTTACCTCTGTTATCAAATTCATTTTTTTCCAGGGCAAAACTCCATCAAATCTGTATAGAAAATGCAATATAAAACATTTTAAAGGGTAATTGGTGAATATGAAAAAGCAAACATAAGTCTTCATAAATCCACTCATTTGCATTTGTAAATTTTATTTTAAGGACCGTTATGACATCATGCTACTTCTATGGAAATATATTAAGGGTATACTAGAGTATTGATCATAGTCTGTCATCTCTGAGGTCCAGGAACAATTAATATCTCAATACATATTAATACAGTCAGAACATTTGAAAACAAAGAAGTTAGTGACACCAATCATAAATGCTATTTCATATTTTGAAATCATATCTCAGACAGTCATAGTAAAATATGTGTGGAAGGGACCTTAATGTTATCTGGTATAATTTCCTGCTGAAGGCAGCATCATTGCAGTCTTAACCATCCCAGACTAATGTCTATGCTCTACTTAAAAGCATCCAATGGTACATTCCACAACTTCTCTAGGTAATCTGTTCCAGTGGTTAAACACCCTTGTAATTAGAAAGTTCTTTCTAATATTTAACCTGAATCACCCTTTCTGCAATTTAAGTCCTTTCTCTTCCTTTCTGCAGTGATCATAGAGAATTGTCATAGATTGTTATCCTTATAGCAGTATTTTTTTTTTTTTGTATTTGAGGACTGCTATCAAATCCCTTCTCAGTCTTTTCTTCTGTATAACCAGTTTCATCATTTTCAGGCCCTTAAATTATTTTATTGCTTTTCTCAGGACCCATTCTAAGTTGTTCACATATTTTTAAAGGGAGATGCCCCAAACTGGATACAATATTCAGGTTAGGCCCTGCAAGTGGATGAATGATGTAGAAGGATCACTTTGCATGATTCACATGTGACAGTCCTATTAATCGAACAATATTACACTGCTGCCACCTTTAGTTTGTGGTCTGCAATAAATTCCAGTCCTTTGTTTATGCCTTCATAAGTGTATTATTTTGAATTTGTGCTTCAGCCTATTTATTTCCAACCATTTTCAAATGTGTCAAGGTCATTTTAAATCTTAATCTAGTCCTCTAAAATATTTACTACCTTATAAAGCTTGCCTTCATACACACTTAATAAGTGTGTATTAATTTCCATCTCCTGAATTATTAGTAAGAATAGTGAACAGTAACAGACATAAGACAGACCACTGGGAAATCCCACATGATACCTCACAGTTAGATGTGGAGCCATCATTGACTCTCCTTGTGTTCAATGATCCAGCCAGTTATGTATAAATGAGTAAATAGTTCAAATTGAAACCTGAAGCATGTTATACAAAACAGTGTATGATGTGTTACAATCATTCTTGAACAAGTATATTTTATCTCATGAGGTCCCTTCCAGCCCTACCTAAACTTTTGTGAATCTATGAATCCCTCTTTTTTTTTTTTACAAAATGCATAGAGGAATTGCACTCTGTAAACAGAAATCAAGAATAGGATACATGGACAATGGTATTCCTCAGGTTTCACCTTAGGATCTGCTTATTTTTAGATGCAGCAAAATATTTTTTTTGCAAATCATACAGTAGTGACCAATTCATTTGTTAACAGTGTTGGCCAGGGGAATTGATATAATTCTAATGAAGAATATAAAATTCATTCTGCAGCCTGCCCCTTGATATATTTTTAAAAACTTGGCAGTTCTGTTCCTCTGCATATGCTTTTTCCTGTTTCCCTCATGGAGGGGTTTTCCATACGTTCTATAAATATTTCAAGTAGGTATAGTTTCATCCTATGGTTAGTTGCTTATTTCTTTTTCAACATGCTTCTTTGAATATATGTTCCTATGTATGTACCATCCTTATCTGTATCAATCCTTTTTGTACCTCAACAAACATCTAAACTGCTACTTTTCTGACTGGCCTTTGAAAAAACAAAACCAAAAACATAGAACAAGATCATAGAGCTGAACAGGAGTTTTTCAATAAAAATTTCCATCAAAACCCAAAACTTTTCCTGGAAATATATAGGTTTTGTTTAAAATCTCATCAGGAAGATTTCTTGGGTAAAGGATAGAATATGTGGCAAAAACTTAAGAGATGTCCCTAATTCAGAATAACCAGGTGTCTTGGTGTACAGACAGCTCTCTGCTGCAACTCAGAATGATTTTTGCAAAACATTCAGACTTACAACATTACCCCAGACCAAACAGAAGTTCACTGTTGGTTCCAGGGGAGAGGGGAATCTAGCTGGGGCTGGGAGGCTGCAGCCAGATAGATTCCCATAGCAATGGCCAGGGCTCTCTGCCACTGCTCATTGTTTTCAGAATGGGAGGGGGGAAAGGCAATGGAAGGAGGTCATTCTTGGGGCTCCCCAGCTGGTGCTGAAGGGTAGAGTGGATGAATTGGAGGTGGTGGAGGGGAGAGAGGTTGCAATACACCTGCCCCCCACCCTCCAGTGAGGGCTGAAACCCTCCCAGACTGAACTCCCTGCACTCCCCTTTCCCCCTCTCATTTTGAAAACATTAACAGGCTGGAAGCAGAGCAGATAGAAGTTACAAAACGTGCTATATTTTGTAACATCTTTATCTGATACCTCATGCAATGAGGGGTCAGATTTTCACCCAGTTGGCCACTTCTGAAGTTGTTTACAGTTGTGCACTTGTGTTTGGTCACAGCTATAAATTGATTTTTGTGCCAGATCAAGTGAAAATTGTCACTTCTGCCTGCACCTTAAGGCACTTTCCTGGGGTGTAAAAAAGTTCCTGATTCAGGCCAGAAGCTTGAATTTAAGTTTTCCATATTCCTGTTAAGTGCCCTAATCACCAAATTGCTGACTATTCTGAATTCTCACCTGTACTTTAACCAAATGTTCCATGTTAGACCCAAGAAAATTTTGTGATAATTTTTTACTCAGAATCCATAATGTTGTACTAAAGGTTTCAATTGTAATGAATTGGCTTCTATATATTTTTTAATTTTTTTATGAAAAATATTTCACTGAAAATTTCCTAACCAACTCCTAATTACAAGTGCAAGCCCAACAGGTGTTCAACAGAACAGATCATTCCTGGTTACTTAGGGGCTTGTAAATTTTTACCTAAGCACTTTCCTCAATAGAGACTTGGTGATGAAAGAGTTGCAGAGAATAAAAATGAATACCCTAGACTAGAATTTGCACCTTAATATTGCTTTCAATAGTAAGAAAGCACAATTGCATATGTGCTGTAAGAAGATATATAATTTAGATGCTCAGGTATTTAAGAACTGCCCTGTGAATTCATTTTCACCTTATGTACAAATGTTTTAGTCTTTTGTACTTTAATGCATTTTCTCTTTAAATGAAAAGCAGAGTGTATGTATATAAGAAGAAGGATTTAATGTATGTGCTATAACATTCCCCCCACCAGCAATTATCCTTTTAATATTGAGAACTGCAGAAAATATTATGCACACACACACAATGCCTAAAAATCCATACACTGAGTGCTATTAAGGGAAAAATAAGGGCGTATGATAGAAGATAAAAACTGTCATCAGCTGTATTCAGTTATTAGGAAAGGGGAAAAAAGGATAAGCATTAGAAAGTAAAAAAAAAAGAAGAGTAAGACAACAGAAATGTAGGCATTTTGTTAAACTATGGTTAAACTATGGTCCCTCCAAAGCATTCTAATATATATTTCTGAGAAAGCTAATTGTCATGATTTAAGGAAGGCAAAGTTCAAAAATATACAGAAGAAAATCCTTAGAGTTCTCTAGCAACCTGTTCCTGTGCCCACTCACATCAATGTGAGTGTTGCCGTTAACTTTTGTGGGAGCAGGATGAGGTTGCAGGGAAAATATGTGAATTGGTAGTCTGTTTCAGTTCTTTCTTTCTTTTGTCTTCCATTTTTCACAAGATAGCATCATATTTCCTTAGCTTCCTCAAGTACAAGGATAAATTCTGAAGGGTAAGGAGGTAAATCTGACTCCTGCCCCTATCCTGAAAGCAAAGGAAAGTCACGATCCATCAAAGTAAAATATCTGCATATGCTAAAAATCGATCTAAGATTAACCTATTTCAGGCTAGGGCATAAATGATGAAGTAACCCAATGACAAATCTAAATATTTATTAGTCCTGAGCATGTCTTAGTGAATTATTTGGTTCCTTACACTTCCACCTTCCACTTTACTGATGTACTGATATACACTTACAAGTTCAAATCCTCCCTAGTCTTTGTTGGGGACTAATATTTAGAAGTGTTTTTGCATCATATATGGTCCTGGATGTAATGTGGATTTAATTATGTTTGAGACAGGCAAGTTCATATTTGATTGCTTCTATTTCTTCCAAAGAATATATTTCTTTGATTAATCTGTCTAATCCATCTGTCACTTTATAAACATAAACGGAGGTACTTATCTGAGGATAATTCATATCTTTTTATACGATAGGCATCTTGCAAACTCGTCCCCATTTGACCTCAGGGCATGACTTTTTCTTATCTGTTATTATTTCTATGGTTGAGTCTTTCTAGTCATTTTTTTTTTTTTGCAGCTGGATACCTCAGAATACCATAACCTAATTTCTAAAATATCCTTTTGGATTCAGTTCAGCCAGCAAATTTTCTTATCTTTATGGCTAATCTCTGGATTATTCCAGATGGACACACTGCAGATTTCATGTGCATTGAAGCTCAGAGCTCATGATATTGAAAGCCAAATTTTCCCATAAGCAATTGTTTGCTGAGGTGGATACTTGTTTTATGGTTGACACTACCTTGAGGCGTTAACTTTTTTGTACCAGTTTGAGGTATTCATAGAATCATAGAACATTAGGGCTGGAAGGGATTTCAGGAGGTCATCTAGTCCAACCCCCTGCTTAAAGCAACTAGATCATCCCAGCAGATCATTCCTGCTGTGTATTAACCAGTTCACACTTTTTCCTGCATTTCAAACCAGATACAATGAGTTGCCAGTATTGCAATGTATTGTGTCATAAAGTCATAGAGAAGTAGGGCTGGAAGAGACCTCCAGAGGTCCTCTAGCCCAACCCCTTGCTGCAGGTAGGACCATCCCTACCCAAACCATCCCATACAAACCATGATCTAAACTCCATGTAAGAGTTCTAGTGTCAGATCTGGGAATGTAAATCCATCATTATGCTTATCTAAATTCACATTGGTTAGACATAGATTCATATATTTTAATTGTTCTAGGGTAACTGTTTAATGCTGTGCATTATTAGGATGTATTCTATTTAATGTATGCCAAATAGAATATGCTTCTGGGAATGAATTTGATAACTTAAATTTAACTTTAAAATATAAATCTGTCACCAACACATTGGGCACTTTACATGTGCTCCAGGGGTGGTGGTGGGGGTGGGGAAAGATGGGCAGCGCTTTAATTAGAGCAGCTCTGAGAGAGAGCTTATTCAATGAGCTTTAGATCAAGCACCCCTGCCACCATTTTTAAGTGCAGCAATGATGATACGTGAGGCACAGCAGGCTGCTGGAGTGCAGCAATAGTCTGCTCCAATGCTGGAATTCCAGCTTCCATGCTCATGTGTAGGTGCCCATTGTTCTTAGATTTTTAACTCATCATGCAATCTAATTGTGCCTTCATTTTGTTTTATTTCAATATGTAAGTTTTGTGTTGCCAGATCAAATAATATTGAAGGTGAGATCTTCAGAGGTGTCCCTTCACTATTTGTAATTTCATGGAAATATATAGCCATTTGTAAATAAGTATGCAATAATAAGCCACTGAAGCTAGTTTGATATCTTCTAAGTCCCCCTCCCCGACATATTTCTATCAGCCAAATAAAATACTATATGCATCAAAATAAATTATTGCAGTTTGACCAGGGTTATTTTAGACTAATCAGATTCAGAATTGCTCTCATATTATTTTAGGAGAGCCTGCTCTCAGAGAAATCTTATTTAAAAAGAGGACATCAAGTGTATCTCCTCATCTCAAAGGCTCACTCCTATTTCCATTGAGGATGACTCCAAAATTCCTTTTGGTTCTGAGAGAGAAAGATGAAACCCTAATTAATAGCGATGCTCTTGAAAGATTGTTTCAGTCTGTTAAAGTCAATGGGACACCCTGCAGGATTTCATTTTACTGAGATTTGGATTACAACCTTCGTGTGCATTTTATTGTATGGATTGGTTGGAGATGTAAGTCAGTAATTTTTCTGTGCCTTATTCTGTGTCTTGATATCTCTTGAGAACTGAGGTGGTTAAGTGATTCCAGGTTCTGGAAGTGAAATATGTGTATGAAGGACTGACTTATGAACAGGAAGTGAAACAGAGGATTGCATACTGTGTATGGTTTCCAAAAAATCTATAAGGAAATTCTTTAACGCCAAGATTTTATTTTTACTTGTTAACATTAGTTTAAACTTTCACTGTAGTTCTACAGCAAATGTTTCTATCATTACATCTGCCCATTATCCTACTGAATCTTTTCAAGCATGGTTTTCCTGTCTACAAGTTCTGGTTATAAACCTCTATAAAAATAATTAAATGACTCATTGATTTCATTACTGGCGTTGTTCTAGAAGCAAACAGGGATTTAATTTCACCATTTTATAATTATTCTTTTTGACCCCTGTTGGAATTCTCCCCGGAGTCCTACTAGTTTTTGTTCTAACTCTGGCTGTTTTATTGACCTAATAAATGTCACCATCATGTTATGGTTTATCCTGTTTTTTATTTAGATTTTTTTTACGTTCATCGTTAGACAAAATCTAAAACTGAAGTACATTAGTCAACGGAAAAGTAGATTAAAGTCTATAATACACATCCTTTTACTGATCTAAAGATATTGTTGTATGCAAACAGACAACTAGTTCTGAAGAAATCCTCTTTCTCAGTCTGGCTGTCCTTATCAAGTTATATGCCTATTCAAGTGACCCAATCAAGTTTCCTAACTTTCAAGGGAAATCATAAGAAAAAATGAAGCTAAAAACAGATTTTCCTGTCTGGAGATTATAGATATATTTCTAAAAATAACATGATTTCTATAGGTTTTTCACGCATTTTAATTAAACAAATGTTGTAATGGTGATAATTATTCTACTTCAAAGCATTTGAGAGAGTGGCTATATTAATCTTTTCTGCTATAATTAGCAGCTTTATAGATTAATGTAATTAAAGATTATCACAACTTGAAATATTATCTACCACTGTATGTGCTTCATAACTATATGCATATCTATAGATATATTTATACATGTCTATATCTATATCTCTCTAGAGATTGCTCTAGAGATATACATATATCAAGAAGTCAGCTGAAGTAGGAGCCAGGCACACAGGCCAGCTAAAGGGAGTTTGAGTAGAGACTGCTCACTGGGAAAGGAGCAGGAAGCCTTAGTTGCTTTGGGAGAGGGTTTGCAGGTGCTGCTGAGGGGTGTTTCTGCTTTGTTTTTGATTCATATTGATTACCATTTTACAGGGTTGTTTGAGGTTCTCAGCTGCTGAACCAAGCAGTTGATAGCAATGTGAACAAGGAGGCAAGGCATAAAGACCAGGCCATCTTTCTGAATGGCCCAGTGATTAAACCAGATAATAGGATAGTTTAAATGGGAGTCTGCAGGGGAGTTTCCCTTAGCTGCATTCACTGGAAGCTTGCTGAGCATTAGCAGGCAAGGGGAGAAGGACTTTCTAGGAGAGGGGTGGGCAAAATATAACCCACAGGCTGGATTTGGCCTATGGAGGGACTTTGTATGGCCCATGGCTGGTCCTTTGGTCCCAACTGGCCCATATGCCATATGGCCCATGTTGCGTCCCACTTTCCCGGGGGAGGGGGAAGGTGGTTAGAGGGCCTAGAGCAGTTCCACAGCTGGACTCCAGTTCTAGGCAGCTCTGACAGTGGCATTGGCAGCTCCTTCCACCTGCCACTGCTGCTGACCCCAGCCCCAGGGAGACTGGCAGGGACCTGCACACACAGACGAGGCCCCAGCCAACCCCACACCCATTCCAGATTCACCCCAGCCAGAATGGACCAGCTCCAGATCACCTGGGACCTACATGCACAGTGCTGACCCCAGCCCACCCTGTGCCTGGTCCAGACTGCCCACTCACACAATGGCCAGGCAGAAGCTGCTGCTGGGTGTGGGGGAAAAGTGGCCACCGCTCCCTCACTGCTTCTGAGCCCTTGTTGCTGCAGCCACCCAGAACTCATACCTGGGTTGCCCTGCAGCTCCTCTCTGCCACCATTACCACCACTACTAGCGCTGCTTCCAGGCCGACCAGTGGGGCAGTAGTAGCAATGGGGAGGATCTGCATGGCAGCCCAGGCATGGACTCTGGGCAGCTGCAGCAAAAAGGGCCTGGCAGCAGTAAGGGAGAGTTGGTGACTTTTCTTCTGCAGCCAGAAGCAGCTTCTGCCCAGCCTTTACCATGGCTGCTCAGCATGGGTAAGTGGATTGAAGCAGGCATGGGGCAAGCGGGTTTGGGGCTGTGCACACAGGTTCTGGCTGGTCTGGAGCTGGTCCACTTTGGCTGAGGCAAGTCCAGAAAGGGTATAGGATGGGCCAAGGCTGGGGCTGGGGCCAGGGCTGTGCACTCAGCTGCTGCTGGGCACTGGTGATGGCAGGGAAGAGCCACAGGGCACGTGGGCTCTGAGGAGCTGCAAGCAGGGTGGATGCTGACCAGCCCATGGCAGCGTCCCCAAACTTCCTATGTGTTCTGTGGGACCAAATAATTTCCTGAACCTGTTCTAGATGGTACCAGAAGAAAAAATCAGTGATGTGCCTGGAAGATGTTGCATTGCCAATGCCAGCAAATCTGCCTGCAATTCCTCAGCTTCTACCTGTGTGGGCTCTGTTCAGAAGGGGTCACTGAGCATCAGCAGTTTCACCTAGGTCCTTTTCTGGCTTTGTGAATTATGTAGTCTGCATATCCCTGTAAAAGCCATTAGGTGGCAGAGTGCTTGTGGCATGACATGTCTCCCGGTAAATTTTCTAGAACCTGCAGGACGTTGTCCCTAGGTAACTGAGAAGCATCTGTGACCATCATCAGGGCTTCATCAGTATGATATACAAGTAGACTTTGAAAGAGGGCATTGGAGGTACTGGACTGCAAGGAAGGCCTGCACATTCAGTAACATGGAAGCTGGCAGCTGGTTACCTCCAGCAGCAGATATTATTCTCAGTTCATTCAGGTGAAGTACAGGAAAAAGCCCTGGTATTAAAGAATCGTAGAAATTTAGGGTTGGAAGTGACCTTAGGAGGTCATTTAGTCCAACCCCCTGCTCAAAATGGGATCACTCCCAATTAATCATTCCAGCTGACTTTATCCAGCTCAGTCTTAAAAACTTCAAGGATGGAGAACCAACAGCTTCTATGGATAACCTGTTCTAGTGCTTTACAACCCTCACAGTGAGAGAGTTTTTCCTAATACAGTTGGGCTTCAATCACATGGTATTTTTTGCAGTTTCAGTTATGCATTGTCAATTAATTGTGACCCTTTTTTGTACAAGGTATGGATTCAGTTTTACACAGTGCAGCATAGTCACCAAGATGCACAGATTCATCTAGAATCAGCTGCTTGCTTGGTCCCCCCCACTCCAACATGCTGCATTCAGTGTATCTGGTAAATGTGTTGTGGTGGAAGGGGAGGAGGGAGGGAAAGGGTAGTGGGGCAGATCAGTGCCCCCCACGGTGAGGGAGGGAGTGGGGCAGGGGATGGGATAGGTGCTGCCCAGCTGGGGTGGGGTAGGCTCATCTGGGCATGCGGAGTGGGAGGGCAGTTCCTGCTGCTGCATGCGGCACAGGGAGGCATGTGCCCCCTGTATCTGCGCAGGGCTGTGGGCTGGAGTTGGGGCTGTGTGGGGCTGTTTTCAGTGGGGGCTGAGCTGGACTGGGTTTGGGGCAGGCAGTGGTGGTCCTGCAGGGGGGCTACAGAGGGGCTATGGTGAAATTTGGGGTGGCTGCAGCTCCCCCCCCATGACAATCTCCTGGCGCCACCACTGTCCACCCTTAGTCCAGCCCCCACTGAGAAAAGCCTAGCACAGCCCTGACTTCAGTCTGCAGCTGCAGCCCACCTGCTTAACCCTGCACAGATCCAGAGCCACATGCCCCCCATGCCCTTCCTGTGCACAGCAGTGGGAGCTGCCCCCTCCCATGCCCCCAGATGAGCCACAGCTCCATCCTGTACCCTGCCCCACCCCAGCTGGGCAGCATCTGCTCCTGACCCACTCTTCCCTCACTGTGAGGGGCATTGATCTACCCTCCCACTTCCCTTTCCTCCCCCCTGCCCTTCCACCACACCAGACTTACAGGCTGAACACAGCTCTCCAAGGTGCTGGGCTCTGCTCCTCACTGCCTGTGTGCTGTGCTACGGCTGCGTGCATGCATGGCATTTATTGGTTAAATTATCAGATGCATCTAGAATCTAAGCCCTTATTTCCATAGACCCTTGGTATCTTTTTTACGTGACTTCTATTTGCATGGTGTTTTTTCAAGAACATAACAACTGTGTAAATTGAGGCCCGACTGTATCTAACAGAAACTTCCCTTGCTGCAACTTGAGACCATTGATCCTTGTTCTATTGTCTGCCACCGCTGAGAACAGTCTATCTCCATCCTCTTTGCAATCACTCTTTAGGTAGTTAAAGTCTGCTATTAAATCCCCGCTCAGTCTTATCTTGTGCAGACTAAATAAGCCCATTTCCCTCATCTTCTTCTCACAAGTCATGTGCCCCAGCCCCCTAACCATTTTTGTTGCCCTCTGCTGGACTCTCCAAATTGTCCACATCCTTTCTATAGTCAGGGACCCAAAACTGGACACGGTATTCCAGATGTGGCCTTACCAGTGCTGAATAGAGGGGAATAATTATTTCCTTTGACCTGCTAATGCAGCCCAGTATGCTGTTAGCTTTTTTCACAACAAGGGCACATGGTTGACTCATATTCAGCTTATTGTCCACTGTAACTCCCAGGTTCTTTTCTTCAGAGTTGCTGCCCAGCCAGTCAGTCCCCAGCCTGTACCAGTGCATGGGATTGCTTCATCCTAAGTGCAGAATTTTGTACTTAACCTCATTGAACCTCATGAGATTTCTTTTGATCTAATACTCCAATTTGTGTATAGCCTCTCTGAATCCTAGCTCTACCCTCCAGCATATCTGCTACTGCCCCCCACCCCCAGCTTGGTGTCATCTGCAAACTTGCTGAGGGTGCACTCTGTCATCTTCAGGTTTATTGATGAAAATACTGAACACAACCAGCCCCAGAACTGGGGCACTCCACTTGATGTCAGCTGCCAACAGGACATTGAGCTATTGGCTACTATCCCCTGAGCCCAAAGATCCAGCCAGTTTCCTATCTACTTTAGTCTGTTCATCCAACCTATACTTCCTTAGCTTGCTTGTGAGAATGTTGTGGGAGTCTGTATAAAAAGCCTTGCTAAAGTCGAGGTATATCACATCCACTGGTCTCCCCACATCCACAGAGCCAGTCATCTCATTATAAGGCAATCAGGTTGATCAGGGCATGACTTGCCCTTGGCGAGTCAATGCTGACTACTCCTAATGACCTTCTTCTCTTCAAACTGCATAAAAATAGATTGCTTGAGGACATACTCCATGATTTTTCCAAGGACTGAGGTGAGGCTGACTGATTTGTAGTTTCCTGGATCCTCCTCCTTGTCTTTGTTAAAGATGATCACTATATTTGCTCTTTTACAATCACTCAGGACTTCTCCCAATTGCTATTAGTTTTCAAAGATAACTACCAGTGGTTCTGCAATCACATTGGCCAACTCCCTCAACACCCTCTGGTGCATCCCGTCTGGCCCCATGGACTTTCTAAATAGTCCCTAACCTGTTATTTTACCAAGTTGTTTGCTCACCTCCTACCCAAACTGTACTGCCAGGTGCGGTAATCTGGGAGCTGGTCTTGCCTGTGAAGATTGAGATAAAAAAGGTATTGAGCAATTCAGCCTTTTCTGTATCCTCTGTTACTAGGTTGCCTCCCCCATTTAGTAAAGGATCCAAGCTTTCCCTGATCCGCCTCTTGTTGCTGATATCCTTGTATAAACCCTTGTTGTTACCCTTCATGTCCCTGCTAGCTGTAACTCCAGTTGTGCTTTGGCTTTCTTAATTCCATCCCTGCATGGCCAAGCAATACTATTATACTCCTCTGTAGTTATTTGTCCAAATTTCTACTTTTTATAAACTTCCTTTTCGTCTTTTACCTTACTAAGTTTTCTCTGCCAAGCCAAGTTGGTTTTCTGAAATGTTTGAAAATCTTCCTGCATATTGGGATGGTTTGTTCCTGCTCCCTCAATCAGGATTCCTTAAAATACAATCAACTCTCCTGGATTTCTCTCCCCCTCAGACTGGACTCCCAGGGGACCCTCTCCATGATTCTCTGAGTGAATGTAAGTCTGCTTTTATGAAATTCAGAGTCTATACTCGGCTGATCTCCTTTCTTCCTTTCCTCAGGATCCTGAACTCAATCGTGTTGTGGTCACTGATGCCTAAGTTGCCATCCATTACAAGATTCCCCATCCAATACTACATTCCCCTTCCCTGTTTGTGAGGATCTAGGAACAATGGCCACAAGCTGAGGGAGGATTGATTTAGGTTAGATATTAGGAAGAACTACTTCACTGTAAGGGTGGCCGGAGCCTGGAATAGGCTTCCCAGAGAGGTGGTGCTCTCACCTTCCCTGGAAATCTTCAAAAGGAGACTGGATAGGCACCTGGCTGGGGTCTTATGACCCCTCCCAACCCCAGTGCTCCTTCCTGCCCATGGCAGGGGGTCGGACTCGATGATCTTTCCAGGTCCCTTCTGACTTATTGATTCTATGATCAGGTCAAGAAGGGCACAGTTCCTAGTTGGCTTCTCCAGCACTTGCACCAGAAAGTTGCCCCTAACACCCTCCAAAAACTTCCTGGATTACCCACATCAGAGGAAAAAGAATCTGCTACATTGGTATAAGAAGTCAAAATCATGCACCCCAAAGACTGGGGAGATCAAGACCACTGCCACCAAGAGGAAGCAAAGGTAGTAGTTGGTGACTCCCTTCTGCAAGGGATGGAAGCATCTATTTTCAGGTACTGCTACCTAATGCTGCTCATTCATGTGTGTACTAATGGTACTGCCAGGGGTGATATCAAAAAAATCTACAGGGCTCTGGACATAATAGTAAAGGGACAGGAGCTCAGATTGAATTCTCATTGATCCTTCTTGTTAAAGGGAAAGGCCCAAGCAGGAAGAGATGCATCCTGGAGATCAACATGTGCTGCTAGCAGTCCTCTGGCTTTCTTGATCAAGGGTAGCCTATTCCAGGAAGAAAAACTGTAGTAGTCATTAGTGAATCAATGTCTAAATGGGAGGAGGTAACATTTGGGGTTTCCTAGCGAATCCTAAATGGGGCATGAGTCCACTACTGTCTTCATTAGTGATTTGGAGGGTGGATTGAGAACACAGAAAATTTTCAGAAGGAGTTGAGAATCAAGTTGAGTGGAGTTGCAGACACTCTGGAGGATAAAATTAGGATTCAAAATGACTTTGATAAGATGAGAAAATGTTCAACATTTAATCAAATGAAATTTAATAAGGAAAAGAGAAAATTCCTGCACTTAGGATAGAAAAAACAACCACATGCACAATGACTGGGGAATGACTGGCTAGGCTGAAGTACTACAGAAAAAATTTGGGAGTTATAATCCACTCATGGCATAGTGGCTTCTTTAATCTTGGAGTTCTCCCTGTGCACCCCTCCCCTCGCTGATTGGTAGACGGGCCTTCTACCCTTGCTGCTTGCTTCTGGTGGCTTGGAGGCTAAAACTGTTGTTTTAAATATGTTGCACAGCTGTCGAGAGTGAAGCTGCTGAAATGAGCAGCACGCAGCAGAGAGATGTTTAGAGGAGAGGTCCCTGAGGAGGGGCCGTGCATGGTTGCTGAGACACATGGCAGCAAGACGCGTGGCAGAGATCTCAGAGATAGGGTGGAGTACTGCAGCTAAGACACACAGCAGTGAGATGAACACCAAAGAGGCTTCTGAGGCAGGGCAGGGCATGGTCCTGCAGCAGAGGCCTGGTCCACAGTGGCCCTGGAGGGGAATCCAGCAGAAAGCTATGGCTATGTTTCCAACACTGAGGGCCTGAGCAGCAGCATGGCCATGCCCAAAGAAAAGCAGACAAAAGGCCCCCGGATCAGCAACTGGAGTACTGACTAGAGCCATCCGGGACACAGGTCAGACAGGGCCAAGGTGGGAGAAGTAGCAGTTCACTTGGGAGTGCCCCGATAATACCGTGTTGAAAAAGAAAAGGTCTGGAAGGCCTGCTGACTCCTAAGTAACTGGGAAAAGGGAAATGCAGCAAAAATTAAGGGATTTTCCTACCAGAAGCAAGTAGACCCAGGGAAGTATCTCAGGCGTACTATAGCAAAGACTGATATTTGTTATTGTTCACATTCTGAGTATTCAGTCCTGAGTTATCTCCAGACAGAGACAGTTTAGTTTTCCTGATTCCAAGTCAAATCAACAAGAGACAGATGGTGCAGGGTTGACCTCCAGTATAGGCTCATATCAAAGTGTGTTACCTGACAGATGAGAGAATTATCATCTATGGCCTTAGACATCAAGACACTGACATTAATTCAGGCCGTAGATGTGTATTCCCTTGTTACAGTCCTGGATTGCCAACATCACATCTGCTGGGGTATAGGGGAGGCTGGAGCCCCATGAAGAAGCCAGGATGTGAGGTTCAGAGAGTCACTTGCAGGGAACTGTCTCCCAAAGAAGATAAGATCAAGTCATGGCAGGGAAG
>NW_017728995.1:11921114-11923370 GCF_001723915.1 Gavialis gangeticus
TCAGGCTGTAGATGTGTATTCCCTTGTTACAGTCCTGGATTGCCAACATCACATCTGCTGGGGTATAGGGGAGGCTGGAGCCCCATGAAGAAGCCAGGATGTGAGGTTCAGAGAGTCACTTGCAGGGAACTGTCTCCCAAAGAAGATAAGATCAAGTCATGGCAGGGAAGAAGGAACGATGACATACTTTTATTAAAAAACAAACAACAACATCCTGGATTATATTAACAGAGTTTCTCCTTGCACATCAAGGGAAGTGATTCTTCTGCTTGGTTTAGCAATGGTGTGAGGTCTCACCTGGAGTGCTATGTCCAATTTTGGGCACTACTTATGATGAAAGAGGCTATGTGGCTGAGTTTGTTGTGAAGCCTTGTGAGGCTATGTGGCTTGCTCCTTGTGAAGCCATGTCAGGGCTGGCTTCAAGGGGTCTTCTTAAGTGAGGCAGAATGAAAAAGGTCAGTTCTTGGGGAGTCCTGAGGCAAAGCTTCCCCTGACAGTGTTGTTGATTCTGTGACACTGCCCTTCAAAAAAAAATACATGGTCACATTAGAAAAAGTCTAGCAGAGAATTAGAAAATGATTAACAGTGTAGGAAACATGACACAAAACAGAACAAAGAAAAGAACTGGGACAATTCAGTACAGATAAGAGAATACTGAGAGGAATTTGATAACTTTCTAAAAAAACTTGACAGGTTCCCAATCATATTGGGGATGATGATTAATTATTCTTTCCATCTGCAGAGGACAAGACAAGAAATAATAGTCTTAAATTGCAACAAGAGAAATATAGGTTTCATATGAGGAAGAACTTTCTAACTGGAAGAATAGTTGGAAATCAATCAGATGGAATTAATCAGGGACAAGTACAAAGTCTTGCACCTAGAACAGAATAATTGCATGCACAGCTAGAGAGTGGGAATGACTGGTTAGTCTGAAGTACTGCCAAGAAGGACCTGGGGTTTGTAGTAGGTGATAAGCTGAATATGAGATAAGTGAGCTCTTGTAAAAAAAGTCAACAGAATACTTTATTATATTAACAGGAACATTTCTTACAAATCAAAGGAAGTGATTCTTTCGCCTTGCATATTATGTCCACTTTTGGGCCCCTGATTTCAATAAAGATGAGGACAGATTAGTAGCAATCCAGCAGAGCATAACAGAAATGATTAGAGGCCTGGGAAATATGACCTATGAGGAAAAGCTGAAAGAGCTAGAAATATTTATTCTGGAGAAGGGAAGACTGAGGTGGGATTTGATAGCAGTGTTCAAATAACTGAAGGGCAATCATAGAGAGGATGCAGATAGTCTTTTCTCTGTAGGTGTAGTGGACAAGATTAGGAGTTATGGTCTCAAACTGCAACATAAAAAATTTAGGCTGGAAATTAGGAAGACATTTCTGAGTATGAGGGCATTCAAATATTGGAAAGAGTTACCATTTCATTATATAATATCCTACTATTATAGGACAGTAGTCAGGGAGGCACTCGGAGCCCAGGGTGTATCTAGTGTGGGGGTCCAGGAAAGGTGGTCCTTCCTCAAGGAGGCTATCCTTGGGGTGCAGCAGGATGCAATTCCACTGTGCAGGAAGGTGGGAAAAAGGTCCAAGAAAACTTCATGGCTGATTGCGGATATCCAGGCTGGCCTGAGGGCAAAGAAAAAAGCATACTGGCGGTGGAAGCAGGGGGCAGGGACAAAGGAGAAGTACACCTCCCTGAACCAAGCTTGTAGGGATTTGGTGAGGAAGGTGAAAGCAGCACTGGAGCTTAAATTAGCTTCTGGGATTAAGGATAACAAAAAGTCCTTCTTCAAGTATATAGGTACTAAGAAGAAGTCTTGGGGTAACACTGGACCTCTGCAAGGCAGGGAAGGGCAGTTGGTGATGGACGCGCGAGAGAAGGCAGAACTCTTTAACAAGTTCTTTGCTTCCATGTTCCTGTCTGCTGACAATGGGGTGCTCTCAGGTGATAGCGTAGAGAGGTCCAGGAAAGATGCGAGTCCCCTGGCTGTTAGTTCAGACCTAGTTACGGATTACCTGGAGGACTTAGATGTATCCAAGTCGGCAGGCCCAGATGACCTTCATCCGTGGGTGCTGAGGGAATTGGCTGGTGTCATTGCGGAGCCATTGGCACGGCTGTTTGAGGACTCCTGGTGCTCGGGCCAAGTCCCTGAGGACTAGAAAAGGGCCAATGTGGTCCCTATTTTCAAAAAGGGGAGGAAGGAAGAGCCTGGCAACTACAGGCCAGTCAGCCTCACTT
>NW_017728995.1:11928370-11928722 GCF_001723915.1 Gavialis gangeticus
TGAAAAAATTATCCAGGGCCACATTTGTGAGAGCCCTGCAGGGGAAGTGATGTTGAGGGGTAACCAACACGGGTTTGTGGCAGGCCGATCCTGCCTGACTAACCCAGTCTCTTTCTATGACCAGATAACAAAAAGCTTAGATGGGAAGGAAGAAGTCAATGTTATCTTCTTGGACTTCCAGAAGGCCTTCGACAGTGTCCCACCCAATTCTGGTGGGCAAGATGAGGGACTGTGGCATTGATGAATGCACAGTCACATGGGTGGCAAACTGGCTCCAGGGGCGCACCCAGAGGGTGGTGGTGGACGGGTCAATGTCGACCTGGGAGGGTGTGGGCAGCGGAGTCCCCCAGGG
>NW_017728995.1:11929190-11939249 GCF_001723915.1 Gavialis gangeticus
TCCCTCTTTATGCGGCACTAGTCAGGCCGCAGCTGGAGTACTGTGTCCAGTTCTGGGCGCTGCACTTCAAGAGGGATGTGGAGAATGTGGAGAGGGTCCAGAGGAGGGCCACTCATATGATTGGGGGCCTCCGTGGCCAGCCCTATGAGAACATGAATCTCTTCAGTCTCCACAAGAGGAGACTGAGGAGGGATCTTGTGGCTGCCTACAACCTTATCAGAGGCCCGCAGCAGGGACTCAGGGAAAGTCTGTTCACCAGGGCTCCCCCTGGAGTCACCAGGAACAATGACCACAAGCTGAGGGAGGATAGGTTTAGATATTAGGAAGAACTACTTCACTGTAAGGGTGGCCAGAGCCTGGAATAGGCTTCCCAGAGAGGTGGTGCTCTCACCTTCCCTAGAAATCTTCAAGACGAGACTGGATAGGCACCTGGCTGGGGTCTTATGACCCCTCCCACCCCCAGTGCTCATTCCTGCCCATGGCAGGGGGTCGGACTCGATGATCTTTCTAGGTCCCTTCTGACTCATTGATTCTATGATTCTATAATGGTTACAGTATTCAATCAGATGGCTGTTTAATTCCTTCCTCAGCCTTTGGAGGTTCAAACCCATATCTCATGCCTCTCAAGTGCATTGCATACCAAGTTATATGTTAGCCAGGTGGTAACATTCTTCAACCATTCCATTTAAGTTCTGCCACATGAATAGTAGGGCTATGTGAAGCTTCAGGTGCTGATTCAATTTGGAGGGGATTCGGTCCAATTCGGTAACCAAATCTCTGAATCTGAATTGAATCAGGAGACCAATAAAAAGGTCTGAATTGATTTGAAGCTTTCTGAATCAATTCAGAAAAGATTCAGAGAGCTTCAGAGGGATTTGGAGATTTGGGAAGTCCCCACTTGCTGCCACAGGGAGCTGTACCCGGAGTCTGTGCTGGTAAGTAGGAGGTGGAAGTGGGGGCTGGAGGAGGGGAGAGAGGACAATAGAGGGACCCCCTCCAGGCCCCATCCCCTGCTTGCTCCCTCAGCCCCTCTGAGCTCCCCCCACAACCCCTACCCACTCTCTCAACTCTCTCAATGGCTGCCCTGCCCAGCCCCAGAATCCCAGCTCTTTAAAAACAAACAAACAAAAAGCCTTACACTTACCAGCGGCTGCAGCAGCTGTTGGGGCTTCTGGGGGCTCATGACAGAACCCCCCACACATAGTGTGTGGCAGTGGGAGGCAGAGGGGATCATTCCCCCCCACACACACACATCTGGCAACAGCTGGTGAGTGTGGGGCTTAAAAAAAAAAAAAAAGGCAGCCATTGACAGGGCTGGGAGAGCAGGCAGGGGATGTGGCCTGTTCAATTCGGAGATTCAGCCTGTCGTGCCCAGATGCCGGTGCACCCTTGACCTGTGAGCCTGGGTCGGTACGACCGGCTTGGTGCGAGGGGGGATTTATGACCAGACAGATGGGTGTTAATGGCAAGCAGAAGTCAGATGGTTTAATGCGCATTGGTTACACAGAAAGTTTAGTTTACTTACACTACTGCTGGCTTGCGGCGTAGGCAGAAGCAGTTGATTTCTTAGTTACAGCATGCAGTTGTTCTGTCACCCAGCGATTACAGTGGATTGCAGACTTGCTGAGTACAGGTTTCAAACAGTTTATACAAATTACTACGGTCTGCAGATTACCAAGAGCTCTTGACGAGAGGGATGTACGAAAGATAAGATAAGACGAGCGAAAAAGATAAGATGACACGAGCCGGCAAAACGGGGGTATGCCTGAAAGATACGTAGGCGGAGAGATAATATTTGTAACTGATCAGGTTACAAACTGTGTCTCTTGGGAATGCTCCGAGATCTCCCTTCTTGAGTGTAATACGCAGTTCTCTGCCTTTGGGCGGAAGTTCTTTCTAAGTTATAGGAAACAAAATAACCAATAATAATACGCCTGGCATGAATAATTAACGAGTTGGCACTTGTGCTCTCTTTGTTTGCTCAGGTTTCATAAAAGGGGGGGTTATATTTTTGCTAGGGTGGTACTGGTCCTGTCTGGTCACAAGAGGGCAAGCGGAGCATATTATTTAATTTTACAATTCCATTAGTTTCATTTTTATCTGGTCACTATAGGTACGGTATCTCTTTTGATGTCATAGCCCTGAGTTGTATACAATCCAAGGTTAGTTTCTCTCTTGTATGAAAAGCTCAAGTGATTTGAATTGAGGCACAGACAGGGATGTGAATATGCAGCACTGTTACAAACTAAAAAATAGTAGTGTGAGACTACAATTACAAAGTTTGTTGTGTTAGCCTCTGACCTTTTGCCATCTGATCTTTTGCTTTTTTGCCATCGGCATCCGAAATCAAAGACTTTGATCTTTGACACAGCCAATTTGGCAGCAGCCAAATCTCCAAATCAGTTTGGCTGAATCGATTCAGGACCGTGATTTGAATCACTGAGTTGAATCATTGTCCTCTGAATTGGCCAAATCCAGATCCAAAGTGAATACTAGCCACTTTGCACAGGCCTAATGAATAGTCCTTTTAAAAATATAACCTTCTTCAGAAAGTCAAATGAAAATCCAAGTCAAATGTTGCAGTCAAATGTCCTACTTCATATATTAAATGTTTTAATTACAATTAACTAGAAAGACAGTTAAAAGGACCATTCAGAATGTAGCAATATAAAGTAACATTTTAAATTACAATTGCACTGTATTTCTCAATGTTATTATTCAGAACATAATTTCATTGAATTCAAGAACATTCAGAACATTGTCTCCAATTTTGCTTATCCCACCTTAAGAAAAATATAGCTGAGACTGAGGAAGTCAATAGAAGGTCAACTTTGATAGGTACAAGTAAGACAGGACTTGCATATAACAGTACAAAAAAGCAAGTTTATTTTCTGGTGAAAAGAAGAGAGAAAAAGGGCTCAAGGTTTTCAGAATGTTTTTGCTCTCTGTCTCATATTAATAATGATCATGATGAATTCTTAATAAAATTCATGGCATATGTAAAAAGAAAATAATTTATTATTACTTATTATAGTAGTATGTCACGGGATGAACCAGGCTTAGACCTTCAGTGTACCAAGTACTACACACTGTAAACACATATGGTACAAGATAGTTCTTTATATTTAAAAGAAATGAAGGGTGGGGAAGGGAAGCCAACACTTAAGCATGGTATAGTGGGCTATTTTTTATAAACAGCAATTACTACACCAAACTAGAATTACAGCTCACATGGTCTGGCTGTTGTATATGATGGACAAGTTGCAGTTATTAATTTATGTGCCTAGATCTGATTGGGACATTTTCAACAACACAGATTCATTGAAAGCAAAAATGTTTGAAGGAACAGTACTGTCTTAACTAAAATTTAATCAGGAAGGTTTCACAGGAAGTCAGGAAGAATGAGGGAAGACAAGGGTTACCTGACTAGGTAAAGTTCAGAGTTTAGTTAGGTATCTCACCTAGATGAGGGGAAACCCATGCTGCATTCCTCACTGAACATCAGGAACAGAAGGGCCTTTAGCCTGTGTGGTCATGCACAGAAACTCAGGTTCTCCTGAGACAGTCATCCTGAGTTTACAGATGTTCAGGATTTTTCTCCCAGAACAAAAATGGTTATACCAGGAGAAAATAAACTTGGGAACAACCAGAGTTAAATCACTCCCAGGAGAATTTCCCTTGTGAGAGGGAATATCTGGACATGTTCTTTTCTGAGAGAAACCACAGCATGTCTTGAAGAATCTCAGGATGCTTTGCTCCCGTCTCTTGAGAGGAGGAGGTAGTGTGTTGCTTGCTGGACTCCGGATTCGGCCATAAGGTATAATAGAGAATCAATGAAATATCTATAACTTTGTTGTTTTTTGGCTAATTCAGATGAAACTTGCATGGGACTGCACTAGGTCCACATGAGTTTGTACCTAGCCTAAGGTATAGCTACCCTAGGCTACACTTACTGTAAACACTAGGCCTGTGCAAATAGGCAACTATTCAATTCAGATTCAGCCAATTTGGATTTGGCCAATTCAATTTAGAGATTTAAATCGCTTTTCCAAATCAATTTGGAAAAGATTCAGAGCAGCACAAGTAAAAGTGCAGAGGTGCAGTTTTCCAGAAACCCCTGCACCTCTCCTTGAAAGCTTTTAGGCTTCATGGCCTCATCAAGATCTACTATCCCTGCAGTTTTCACCCCACTGTACCTTAATGTGCATCACCTGTGAAATGAGTTTTGCATGTCAGCAGCTTGAGGTATAGTTTCCCAGAAACCCCTGCACCTATCTCCTTGAAACTTTGCAGGATTTGTGGCCTCAGAAAGAGCTACCATTCCTGCAGTTTTTACCCCTCTGTGGCATAACACACACACACGTGACATAAGTTTTTCTTTCAGAACTTTGAGGTGCAGTTTCCCAGAAACCCCTGTACCTATCACCTTGAGTCTTGGCAGGCTTAGTGCCCTCACCAGGGGATACTATCTATGCAAGTTTCATCTGAATCAGCCAAAAAAACAAGAAAGTTATAGATATTTCATAGATTCCTCATTATACTCTATGGCCGAATTTCCAAATCAGCTCCGAATCTTTGGAAGCAATTTGACTGAATCGAATCAGAAAAATTACTCAGATCTCTGAATTGAATCTCTGGCATCTGAATTGGCCAAATCCAAATTGAATAGTTCTCTATTCACACAGGCCTAATAGGATCCCTCTGACCGCAGTGTCAGGATTACAAGCTCTTTGCTGTTCTAGGGCTCAGCATTCAAATGTCTGTTCAGGCATCAGTAGGTAGGTTTTTCTACCAAGAGAACAAACTTGGGAGATTTCTCCCACATTATATGAGCGTGTCTATGCAGCCTGTCTTATATCTGAGATCAGGTGACTGCCCTCACTGATAAATTAAAGGTTTTCTCTCTTTTGTGAAACAAATCAAAAGTTTTCATTTTCTACATTGGACAAAAAACCAAAGGTTGAAACCTCATGATTTGTTTTGAAATGGAATGTTATCCAGTCACTCCTATTTGGAGCCTGTTGTTTTGTGTCTCTGTGCCTGACACCAATTTAAGTACAGTGTAATGAGGAAAAAAAATAGCCTAAAACTTGGCCCAGTACAACACATTTTCTTATGGATTCCTCCATGATTCTGGCCAATCTTTTCTTTATTAAGAAAGAAGAATTTAATATGTACTTTTAGGTGCATAAGTGTAACTAACCAACCTTTTTTGTGCCTGTGGTAGAAGACACAGGTTGACTGTTACAGTTGTTGATTTGAGGCTACCTCTTTGGCTGAATAGTACACTTTGATTCTGTACCTCCCTGCAGTGGTTCCCAGACTGTTAGCTTGGCAGCTATCATAGTTATTTGTGTAGATAATTAATGGTGTGAGATTTGAGATTCTGGTTTCCATTAAGCTAATTTTATACCAATGTAATTCTATTGGTGGAATTACTTTTAATATATGTAAAAAGAATATCTCCACTATCAGGCTCATTTCCAACTTATTTGCAAAACCTTATATATGAAATATGATGTAAAAAGCATAAAATGACACTATTTTATTCTAATTTTATGCATAGACAAGATGTAAGAAGGTTAGGGAAAGAAAATGATTTATCACTAGCTAATTATAAAAGAAACTTACTATTTAATAAATCCACAATGTAACCTTTTTATTAAAAACAGAGAGGGTGAATTATTATTTGAGGTTTCATCTGGGTCAGTCTCAAAATATGAATAAAACATTTCCCTTGCACAAATCATTCTCCTCTGGAATCTAACTGAAAGGTTGATGAAATGACCAACAAAGATGAAGCATTTCATGGAGCATTTTGGTGATTAAGAACCCTCTTAGAACGTTGAGGGTAGGAAACAAATGTAAGAAAAAAATACAAACTATACAGAATGGTAATGTAGTTTTATATTCAAATAATAAAAATAAATTAATCATTGTCTGCAGGTTTGTTTACAATGTTATTTCTTTATATTTAAAGAGTGTTGAAGGGGCTAGAAATGCTTAATTTATATATTCTCGGTCTTCAAATGTTGCATTTGGATCCTCCTTTGAGAAGTTGAATCCAACTTTACAATGATTATCACTACATCCGTTCATGGCAGTATAATGATGTGAGTAAAGCTCTATTTCCTAGTTACCACATTTCATAATTCACAGTACATTAAACTATATTGCTCTAAGATGTATCAGAGCTATATAAACTGCACACAAAGTATGCAATTTTATCAAGAGTTTCATTGATCAGTTTGTTCATCATATCAGGTTACAATCTTTAAAAATCAATTAAAGTATGGTCACATGGGAAAAACCACAAATTATGCAAAATTGAAACACAGAAGTATATGAGTAGCATTGGAGATATCTATTAAGTATCAGATTTTAAAAACAGTTAGGTAAAGATTTAGTTGCTCAACAGAAACCATAGATCAGAACATTTTCACTACGAAGCTTAACCCTTGATACATTGATTAATATTTGCTATGGTATGACACTTGAAAGATATAAATTGAAATCATCAGTTAAATGCCCTTCTTTCTATTTAATCAGAGTACTATAATGTGGTTAGTGAGTTTATATTTATTTCACATAGAATCAAAGAAAAATGCCTTGGGAAATATTTAACTTTCAGTAAAACAATTGCAAAGATTTAAGGAGAATACAATCTATATTACACACTGGAGCCAATGGTTGGAGAAAAAATGGAAGAACTCAATTTAGAATTACAGGAGTCAGGGTTGCCATTTTTATTTGTACCGTAGTTTTGAATTACAAAAGTAGGTTTTTTTTCCCAGGAAAATTTAGCAGTACTAAAAATTTCTGGGCTTTGTTGCTAAGCAAAAGTAAAAATAAAAAAATTATCGTTTATCTTTACTGTAAGTATGGTTCAGAAGCCTTTGACAGATTTTTTTCCTCTTAATTTATTGCAAATCCTTACCATTCAGAGATTTTAAAGTCATAGCCTAGAGAATTGAAAATTCAGAAAACAAACAATTTTTTATTTCTAGAATCTCAGGTATATGCAGTATGGCTGAGCACTTGGACCCAGACCCATAAAGGTGGTTAGATGTCTAAATACTTTTTGAGGCTTGGACTTCAGCTCCTAATGTTAAATATTTATGATAGCTAAAAAGTTCTTGAAAAAATATTAAGTAAAAAAACAAAACAAAATTTTCTCCTGCAAAATGCTACTCCAATTAGGTATAATTTCTGGGTGTCAGAATGCTATACCTATGACATGTGAACACAAAAAGTCAGGCAAATACTTTGTCTTATAAAAAACATACACTAGAGATGAGGGTGGGAGACGTCCAGCATGCTGGCTCATATTAATATTTAGATTATTTTTAATATTGCCTATTAAAGAAAAAAAACCCTAATTGTGTTGTTCCTTGTTGTTCCTCCCTGGGTGCATCTACATGGGACACTTAATGCACAGAAGACTAAAAACAGTGCTAATGTGCTAATGCACCATAGACTCAGTCTATGGTGCATTAACATGACTTAAAAAGCATTTATATATTCTAATGCACAGTAGCGTTGTTTATGGTGCATTAAGTTTAGTACTTGTTATTACCATAATTACTGTAGGTGTACCCCATAGAAAGTAGCGGGCACGTCAGGTGCAGCTGGTGAACTCAGACTGGTGGGGCAATGGCGTGTCCCACAGGAGTAGGGTGGGTGGTTTGCAGCTGGCTGGAGTGCCCAGCTGGCTGCAAACCCCACTCCTGGCCAGCTGCAAACCATACCCTGCTCCTGGCCGGCTGCAACCCCCCCCAGCTCCCAAGGGACGCTCCACCACCCCACCAGTCTGAGTTCACTAGCTGTGCCTGACATGCCCACTACTTTCCATAGGGCTGTGCTCCCCATTGTCACTTTCTTTCTTCTGTTGTGAATAAATTTCAATAAGTGCCCAGTCTTACCAGACTTTTAGTGCATTGTTACATGTGGTTTGGGATGGGGCACCAGGTGCTTTAATGAGCTGCATTAATAAAAAGCATCCACACTTCATATGTATCAGCATCCCCGCGCTGAAAAAATTGTGGTGGGGTACTTTGAACTAAAGCTTATTGAATGCGTTTTATTTCAAAGCACTATGTCACCATTTTCAATGGGGGGATGCATGGGGATGCTGATACGTGTCATGGAAGGCTGCCAGAGCGCATCAATTTCTGTGCTCCAGCAGACTCAATTAATTGAGTCTGCTCCAATACACTGGATTTCCTGTGTGTCAGAGCAGGCTTCCCACATGTCTATTGGAGCCCTTATTTTTGACCCTTATCAAAACTCCATCCACATTGCACCCAACCCTAGAAATAGTCCTGTCTGCAGGTGGATTTATATGCCCATAGATTGGTGTCCCCAAGTTCAGATTTTTCATTGGAGAAAACCCAGTTTTCCTCACAGACAATAGCGTAACTAAGAGGGGGTGATGAAGTCAGCAACCCCAGAAGCTATCTTTGTGGGAAGTACAAAAAATAACTACCACTTCAGAAGCAGCTGATCACAGGATGGTGTGGGGAATTCTCTACAAAGATGCCCACAGTTTAAGGAATGGAACAAATCTCTGTGACTTCCATAGACTTTGGATCAATGGAATTAAAACATTAGTTTGAATTTGTAATACCTTCAGTACTGTAAGATACTGCGACTCACTTCAAGAGACTGAAAGGAACATACCACTAGAGTAGGATGAGTAATAAACAAATACAAAGCAAAAAACAAATGTTCTCTTGGGTCTAAGCTAGTAAACAATGGAAGGTTTATAGGTAGAAAAAGCAATATACAGTAACAATGTAAACAGGTTTTATTATCCTTGCCAAAAGAGTCACCTTGTATGAAGTTCTTACATTTATATATTCAGTTCATTTTGTGTAATGTATTACATGAAAAGCATGGGTCAAATCATTCCTGGTGCACCTATTGTACCAGTGAGATACACCTATTGAAATCTGTAGAGTTACACTGGGATTGATTTACCCTGTGATTGATTATACTTTATAATACTTCTAAGGCTAAACTAGAAAAAATACTCTGTGTGTGTATGTGTGTGTGTGTGTGTGTGTGTGTGTGTATTTTACATTTTGTTGTGAGGCTAGGTGGCTGAAGAAAGCTTATATATTTCAGTTCTAGTGCATTTCTGAGAAGACTGTGTGTTTCTTATGAACATTCAAGACATACAAAAAACTAGAACTCTTGGTTCCAAAATTATACCTTTTATTAGACCGATTGGAAAATGGCAAGAAAATTGTCCTTTTCTGCAAGCTTTTGGGATCAAAGTCCCTTCATCAGGCTCTGGGAAAAGTACAGATGGTACAAGATGGTAAAAAGTCCCCATAGGTAGGAAATAAACTTCATTGTTGCACAGAGGGAGCTGAAGATGGAAGTCTGTCCCTCTGGGTCCTTATGAACATTCAATAATTCTTGAAAAATAAAAAATAAAAGATGCAATTAATTTGGAGCAGAGAGGACACAAACAAATCCATTTGTGTCCTACTAATAGCAGAGATGCATTATATATGTATAAGTGATATATAAAACTTTATTCTAACCTACTGTTCCTCAAATTTCTTACACGGTGACCCTTCTCAGCCAGAGCTGGATACATGATTTTGTAAAAAAGGGTGAGCAAGGCCCCCCTACCTCCAAGCCTCCCCCTCCTTTCCTCCCCCTAGCCAGGCCAGCAGGCCATATTATGGGACCAGCAGCCACGGTCTTTTTTTAAAGTCCTTCAGTCAAGTAAAAACCTTCCCTCTCTGCTCTCAATCCCACTCTGTCACCATCATTAGCTGTACTCATTGAGGGGAACGCTCCTGTCCCATTCCAGCTAGGCTGCATGTGGAGCCGGGCTCAGCCGTAGATAGCAGCAGTGGGTGGCAGGGACCTTCTGTGGAGACTGGGCAGGGAGGAGAAAGCTGCCTGTCACTGCCACTTGCACTCCTGCTCCCTCAGGCCCAGCTAGGATCCCTGAGGAGCCTGGCTGGAGCTAACAGGAGCAGCTCTGGAATCTGCTCCTGTAGCAATTGGGGGCGGGGGGGGGGGCGGAGGGGGAAGGGAAGG
>NW_017728995.1:11944249-11946484 GCF_001723915.1 Gavialis gangeticus
ATGAGTGTGGGGGGGCGGATGGGGAAGAGAAGGGAAGGAAGAAGGGGTGGATTTGTACTCAACTCAGTGATTTAAGAAGTCCCTGGCTGCTGCTTCCATGGTGTCATTGACTGAAAGGGGAGTTCCCCTGGATCCACCTCTGTTCTAGGCTCATGAATGTACTCCTAACTTGAACCAGACCACTATACCTGGCTTTTGGAGGGACTCGCCATCTCCATTTGGTTTCACAACCCCTAATATATTCCTAGGAGAAGGTTTCACTGCCCTACCCCCTCTGTATTATGTGCTTTCTCTTCTAAGAGAGGGACACTTTATTTCTTGAGTTAATTAAAAGCACATTGTACACAGGATGTTACATCATGATTATCATAAAGTTATCAGGTTGCCTAATGCATAAAAATGTGGGATTACGAAGGTCAGGATATGCTTTTGGAATTAAAAAATGTTTTTTTCAGGTTAATGAGCTTGCTTTCTGATGTTTAAAATAGGGTTGGCAAGCTGCTTAATTGACCGGTAAAATATTGTTAATTGACTGCATATTTTTTGACTGGTCAAGGATTATAGCAATTTTATAGGAACAAAATTTTAATATTCTTGACAGAAATATGATCTTATTTTTTAGACATGTCTTACTGGAAAATGTGTTCTTTTTAATGTAATATTTGGAGCTATTAGCAACTTGTTTACAAATTTTGACCAAGATTTAATGAGTCAAATACCCAACCCAAGTTTAAAATATACCTTTATTATTTTGGATAAAAACCTTCCTGCAGGAGAATGCTTTTGAGCGGTAGAGGTGGATGGTGGAGATGCTAATGACTCCATTAGCAACATAGCAATCCTACCCTGGAAAAACTGTCCCAAGCAAAAAGGACTAGTATCGTTTTATTTTACTTCCTTCTCCAACCCTTGTATCTGTAAAATATTTCATCTCATCTTGAAGGCATGAGATGCAGTAGCAAATAATACTATCATTCCCTTTATCTAGGGGATCCAACTGGATTCTTGAGAGTTGAATAAAATCAACAGGAACTGGCCGAACTGTAAATCTATTTACAGACAACCATCTTAGGCCATGATCTCATCAATTCTTACCAGCCACTGCTCTAGGCTGCTCAGTAGTTGAATGTGAGTTGTCCAAACTGCTGACGCTGACTCAGTCTGATCTTCCGTATGAGTCCATAATTATACCAATATCTTATATGGTTAGAGAAAAATATGCTGCTACAGTAGCCGTCTTTATATGAGATTTAAAAATTGGGTCCACTTATTGTTATGAGGTGCTCTGTGACATTTTACATAAGAATATGTAGCTGCAGGTACATTTTTGTTGTATTTATTATTTCAAATAATCCTTCAGAAGTTTCAGTTCATTAAGGTTCCCCTAGTTAACTCTTGTGTAGTATTTCTGAGGCTGTGGATGGGACTCTGTGTTTTATTCTTGAAGTGGTTTCACTTCACAGGTAAATTTTTAGGAATTCTTGCCGATGCAAGACCCAGTCTATAAACTTGCTTTTGTAAGCAGGACTTTCAGACTTGTAATTTGTTAATTATCACTAGTTTATAATATCTGTAATATAAACATCAGTTATCAAAAAGGATTATTAGATCAAATTAATTGCTTCTATAATTCAATTTAATAGAACTGTTTCAACAGAATTTTGCTTGCAATATTTCAGCATATTTTTTCTAGATATGACATATCGTGTATAATAGGGCATACACTACATTAGTTTTAGTTTTATTTTCCATATACATATTTTCATTCAAACCATGTCTTTTTAACATTTCTTTTGATTCCTCTGTCAAACATTATTATTATTTTTTCATGCAGATTGTTCTATCTTCTGCATAAAATCAGGGAAACTATAATCCATAGCAGCCAATTAACACTACTTGCAGCTGTTAAAGAGGATAATTGCCTGCTGTTATGCTCACCTAGCGTCATTTTAACTGATAATTACACACAATTTAATGGCCATTAACTGAACCCTATCTCCAGGTATTTTGTCCTTACCATATATTGAAAGCTGAATGATACTCATGTAAGCAGGTTTGTGTACTTTGGGGGTTCCAGCAGCTTTATCAATAAATCAAAGTGCAGGGTGTTACAACACAGGAAAGTTTCCAGGAGTGTCAGTATCCTGATGTCTTATGGGCATTGGTTTGCTTATGGATTTTTGCAAAGAATTAAAAAATAAAAGTTGGGGGGGGGGGGGGGGGGGGGGGGAGGGG
>NW_017728995.1:11946739-11955093 GCF_001723915.1 Gavialis gangeticus
GGGGGGGGGGGGGGGGGAAGGGGAAGGAAGGGAAGGCTCACTGGTTCCTAAATCTTTGTGAAAATATTTCTTAGAAACATATCAGGGTGAAGTACTTTTCACTCTTCTTTATGAACTGAGTACTGTAAGTCTTCTGCCCTCACTCACAACCATCCTTGACTTTACTGAGAGTTTACAATGCAGAAAGCTTACAAGATTTTACTCTATCATTATAAAATCCAGACTTCTGATGGCCTCAGTGGAATTCACAGACTTTATGGAGAAATATTTCAGTTTTATTTCGTTCTGTATCCACCTACTTACAGCAATCTAAACTTTTTCAATTCATATAAATGGTTTCCTGGTTCAGCTTCAGTGCAAGTTTATCCATTGAATACAACAGCAAAAATTACCGCTATAGATAAAGCCTACTGAATGTTAACATTTTACATGCAGTATCAAATTGAAATAATTGCCTCAAAAGAAAGCACCTTAAACAAATTATGGTCATTGGAAAAAGGAATCATAGTTTCAAATAAGAATAGATAGACAGTCCTTGATAAGACACGTGGAATGAATAACTGATGAATGGATGGTTTACTTTGTAAATGGGAACCTCATTAGCTTGTGTAGATTATGATGGAAGATAGTAAGAAATATAATTGATCCCTTTTTGTGAAAATAAGGCAATCCATTAAAATTGCTGCACACAGAGTTCAAAGGAATTCTATCAGTTTTTCTTTTAATTTTCTAAGACTTTTTAACCTCTTAAACACTGGCATTATGTGCATGTTTACAAGAGCAGAAGTTATATGTTTTTAGGTGCACATATTTATACGTGTGTGTGTGCGTGTGTGTGTGTGTGTGTGTGTGTGTGAACTAAGCTGTGCATATGGATACTTTGTGATATGACAGTGTTATTGGCACATACTTGGGATAGCTATGTTTAATCCTTAGTGGTGAAGCCAAATGCAGTGGTTTTCAAATGGTGTTTCATGGAACCCTGGGTTCTGCAAAACAACTGAGGGTAATAGTGGAACATGTCAGGATGTGGTGCACCACCATTGTTGGTCCAGGTCATCTGGCTCTATGTCAACTCACATAGCCTGAAGAGCTAGAGGTAGGGGTTCCCCATGACTTCAGGAAATTTGAAAACCACTGCATAATTGACCCATCCCACATCATTGCTACTTCTGGGCAAATTCTTTCCAGCAAATATTAAATTTTCCAAAAGGGTATTGTGAAATAGTTTCGGCTAAGAATAAATTGAGAGCTATATTCAGAACATAGGTGACGCATTGGAGGGGCATGTGCCCCCCCCCCACAGGGCTGCTGCTGCTGCTGGCAGCAAAGCCTGTGGAAGCTCGCCAGCTCTCCTCCCACCACTGACATTGGCGGTGGCACCTGCAGGAGCTTGCCAGTTCCAGCCCCACTGACAACACTGACAGTGGTGCCTGTGGGTGACCCCCCAGGCTTGGGAGGTACTGGTTTCCCATGATTCAGAAAATAGATGAAGGAGAAAGTTACTCCCTTTTACCTGGTAGTTCAATTGTTAGTGTTTTCAATAATGATGTGAAAGGCTATGGTCCCCTCTACCATTTGAGAAGCACTTAATTCTTCTAGTTGATTCTGTTCCACTTTATATTAATACTTATATTTATACAACCCTCATTTATGTAATTTGCATCACACCTCTCAGTTTATTGTTTCCAACTGTCAGTCTATAAAGTCATTTTGTCTTTCTCTGGCTTAATTAATATTTGAATATTTTATAAATAGTTGTACAACTCAGTCAAAATAGTTTAGTGATATCTACCTCAGAATACTATATAATGGGGTGGCTAGGGCACTCATCTGATAGGTTGGAGGCCTTGATTCAAATCCCTGCTCTAAATCAGGCAAAACCTGCATTGGAACTTGGATCTAGAAGCCGCATGGTGAGTTTCTCAGTCATAAAACTATAAGCTATTTTGATATGGGTTTCCGTCAGTCATTGCTGGAGCTGTTCTGCATGTATAAATACTTAAATAATTGAGAGAGAATGATGGAGGAAAAGAAGGAAAAAGACAGCCTAGTTTGACAGCTGGGATTCTTGGGTTCTACCCTCTGCTCCAGTGTAACAGTCATTTCTCAGTCCTCTGTCACTTTTGTTAATCTATACCTTCACTTTACCTCTCTCAAAAAAGCAAAACCAGATGAAAAGGACTATTTTAATGGTTTTTGTTTTGAGGGGGGGGGGTTTACCAGGAAACTGCAGGGCAAAACCAATTTTTGGCTTAATATGAACTTTTTTATTTTAATTGTTCACATATTGAACCAAATTTTTAGTTATTTTACAATCCTAAAATCCTCCCAGGTAGGTACTAATGTCCTCTTTATACCATCCTGTCTTGTGTATTTTGTGTATGATGCATCCTGGGAGAAGTAGTTTGAAGGTGATGTAAGCCTTATGGCTAGTGGATTAAATTTGCAGTTCCCTGCATTGGGAAGAAGGAGACAGCCATACTTTGTTTTACTGATAACAACATCATATATTTATTGTTTTGAATCTGAGTTTGTTTTATAACTGAAGGAAAAGTTTTTCTAGGTGGTAAGGTCTACTTTGCCACTATTGGTCTCAAAGGCAGTTGCTGTTCCTCTTTTTTAATTTTCAGCTAGTATCGTGAGTGTAGGTTCACCAGTAATAAGAAAACTATTTTTAAAAGAAATCCTGCAAAGAATGAGGAGGAGATAGCTACCATTGTCTCTGAGGAAGGAGGGAAGTATTTGACAAAGTATAGATCCTTTTGAGGGTTGAAGCCTTTTCCACTATGGGTGAAAATTTGATGGAGAGACATTAGGGGTAGCTTCTCTACCCAGTGGGATTATCAGTGGGATGGAGAATGCAAGTTTCATTTTTCAATTCCATTCCAACTTCCTCCCTTTGTAAAAAATCAGGTTGTACACTTCTGGTTCCTAGCTGAGGTCCCCAGTGTGAGGTCAGATTGCTGGTTCAGATCCACAGCTATGGTTATCAGGCATCAGCTCTACTTATCTGGATACTTTAAACCACTGGGAACCACTTGTGAGGATCCCAATTACAGATATGATCAGGTACCTAGAACTCTGAATGCTAATATTTGTGCTTACAATTGATTTCAGAGGGAAAATTGCATCTTCAGAAAGGGAGACTGTCTTTCCAAAATAGTATCTAGCTCATACAGCTATACATAGCTGTAGATGCATATAGCCTCCAGAGAGTTGAACTCAAGATCTGAACAATTACAAATATTAAATGAGACAGTAAATTTTAATGAGACATCCTAAGTGCTAGATGGAAACACAGTGTTTTTTACCTTTTTATGTATGTGCAACAGGGATGCAAGCAAGAGCATGAATAAAATAAATTCTGCTTTATTTTCAATACTGAGGACTCTGATAAAGTATGATATTTCTGTGGAGAAAATGGGTTAGAATGGAACGTTCCTTTGACAATAATATGTCTGCTATAGTTTTGGTAAAACAGTAAAATTATCATCAAGAAAATAGGCAATGATGTCTGTGAAGAGACCAATCTGGAGCAATCATCCAGGTATATAATCATTAAAATTGTTGAGAGATTAATATAATATCATTATTTAATTTTTCTAATAAGATGCTGCCTCAGCTGAATTGTTTATTGATGGATTCTTTCAAGACTGTCATTTCACAATTGATTCAAAAGAAAGAATGAACAATCATACAGCTATAACTAAAATGTATGTTTTTGCTTTATAACATTTATTGTTTTATAATGGAAAGATGATTTATATGTTGTTTTCCAAGAACAACTAAAGCAAGAGTGAAAACTAGCAGATATTTTTGGAAAAATAAATAATCAACATTTACATTGCATGGATAATGACATGAAAGCATGTGAAAAAAAGAATTAGAAAATAGAAGGTGATGCCAGCATCTAAAGTGCAAAAAGTTTTGAAATTGTGTTCTTAAAGTTAGGCACTGAAATTTTGATTTTTGTCACTTAACAAAATGGCCTTTGTCTGTCCAGTTTATTTTCCCTTTCCCTTGCTACTGAAAGATTGTCTTTGTTATTTTAAAGTTTGTTCCTAAAAGCCTGGATGTGCAACAGATTTACACGGGTGTAAGCAAGAAGCAGACAGATGATGTACAGCCCTACACCAATGTAATTTACTTAAATCTCATTTAGAATTACACTGGGAAAAATCAGGAGTAAAGCTACATTGGTATAAGTTACATTGGTGTAGGTCATCTGTCTGCTGCTTACTGGGATAACAATTCACTCAAGACAAACTTGTCTCCCAAATAACTGCTTAGCTGCTTATCTGTCGGCTCTGGATCCTAGCATAACTTACATCATATCTACAACCAATGTAAATTATACTGGTATAAACATCTCATGCACAGGCCCAATGTGATTAAAATGTAAGATGCTTAAATCAGGTATATACAAGGCAATAATCATTAATAAGTCATTGAAAAAAACGAAGCTTGGGGATGATCCTGGCAGTACTTAGCACCCTTATATTTTGTGTTTAAAACATTTTGAAAATGCTTAGAACTTCAGAGGTTTAGGCCTGACTTATGACACTAATTTTGTGTTTGGTGGCTTTTGTTTTTGTCTGCACTTTTTGGCTAAGTACAGACATTCAAAAATCCTGAAGAAGAAGCAGTTTAAGTTATGCAGTTTTCTGTAAACTGTGTAGTTTATATAGGCAGTTAACAGAACAGACATTTGCCCCTCAGCAGGGAGAGTGTGTTGCGGGTGGGGGTGCACACATCTTAGACCAGTCTGTGTGTGCTGAACTTCTGTTCTGTTATGGGTATAGACCACTTTTGTGTGCTGAACTTCTGTGTGGTGTTTCTGATCACTTATACTGGTAATGTTTATACCTGGCCTTTGTCTGCTTTCCGATGCTTTTTGTTAATAATTCTACATCTGAATTATATCTCAAATTAAAAAAACAAAACAAAACAAACAGATGGCAAAATCTCTGCCCTCTTCTCAGTGGTGAAAAGTAAATGGAAACAACACAGAAATTCCCTACTTGGTATTTCTGTAGTATAATGGATCCTCTAGCAGACCTGTCCATTATGTACACAAAGTAAAGGGTAGGGGGGGAACAATTGAAAGAGCATGCTGGGTTTTGGCTGGGTTTTGGCTATAATGGTTGATATATGGTTCCTTGTGGAAAAGAGTCAGCTGACACTAGTTAGTGCAGCTTCTTGTTCCATCAATTTCTAATGAACAGCAAGAATTTACAATGGGAGATCCCTTTTCAGGGCTGAAGCCTAAAGTACCATATTTAACAGTGTATAAGTCAGGTTTTGAAGCCCATTTTTTGTGTCTTAAAAATCAAACTTGTACAGTGTGCCACATCAAAAAATCAGAGACAGGTCTGGGCTCTGCACTTGGCTGGAGTGGCCTCATTCCCTGTAAGGTGTGTTGCCAGCCCTGCTTGCAGTGGATGAGGCTGCACCAGCGAATGCTGAGCCTGGCTGAGCTCAGCCACATCCCTATCCCCTGCAAATGCTTCCAGGCTTGTAGGGGATGGGGCTGGACCATCTGAATGCTGAGGCTGTACCTGTCTGCTGCAAGTGCCACTGCCAAACACCGAGCCTGGTGCTGCTCACAGAAACTGGGCTCAGCTGGCATGGTGTTCAGCAGTGCTGCTTGCAGCAGCCCCTTCCCCTGTGCGCCTTATAGGGGATGGAGATGGGGCTGGGGCTGGGAGTGGGAGTGGGCTGGGCGCAGCCCGGCTCGGTGCTCGGCTAGTGCAGCCTCATTGCCTGCAAGCAGCCCTATGCCAGCCCAGCCCAGCCCAGCCCAGCCTGTCCCCTTCCCCATCCCCTGAGTGCAGTGCTAGGCTCAGCGCTGCTTGCAGGGGACAGGGATGAGGACAGGCTCAGTGCTTGGCTGGCACGGTCCTATCCCCTGTGAGCAGAGCTGGCAGGTGAGCTCCAAGCCCAGTCCCAACTGATACACCATGCCTATACACTGTGTTGACCTATACACCATGAAATATGGGTAAATGTTTACATTAGATAATTGAATTATCCATTGTTAACAATTTTTATCCAATTTGGACCAACTGTGTGTCATGTTTTTTTTTTTTTCTCTCTTTGTATATATTAGTCATGGTTTGGTCAACACATAAAGCTATCGTCATATATAAGGTTTAATAATTCCCCATTGTATGATTTAAATGTGCAAAGCTGGTGTTCTGTGTTAATACACTTCGATTGTAAATGTTAATAAACTCATCTACTCTTGTGGAAGAGTGTGTGTGGGGGGGACGCTTCAGTGCATTACAAGACATAGCTAAACGTTGTTTACCAGAAAATATAATTTTTTACAAGAGTAACAAAAATGTATTTTGAGGTGTATGTAGGAAATGATCATAAATATAGTGATTGTGAAATCTATAGATACACACATTGCATTCATTTTGGGAAAATATCTACAATGTCTATTTTTGCAAGCATTAGTTTAATACTAGACATGGTATATTATTGTTTATTTTAACAAAATAATAAAATGATCTCCTTAATAGAAATTCAGCACATTCTTTCTGAGAGCATATATGGTAGCAGTATTGATGATGATAAATTTAATTCATATCATGATTTTATAACTGTTGTTACTGTCTATACATTGGCAATTTCTTATTTTAATTGCAGGATTGACTAGATATGTACATTTCTGGTGTTTTGGCACAATAGATGGAACATATCTTTAAAATGATCTTTTCTGAGATTCTATATGCTCTTGGAAAAGTCTGGGTCCTTAAGATGGCCCTGTGGGTTCTTAGGCAGAGCTTTCAGGACACCTACAGCAATCAGTAATATTTTAGCCTTTGTGTCCTTTCTAATTCCTGTCTTATACTGAGGAATAGGTACTCTGGCTTGTGGTTTGCATAAGCCACTAGCCAAGGTCCTAGGTCAAAGCCAAAGGGTCAGAGTCTGAGCCAAAGTCAAAGGGCTAGATGGAGGGGGGCCAGGAAACAAACTGGATTAGATACCTGTGAGAAATGAATTTCAAAAATCCACAGAGGTGCAGGTCAAATTTGGGGCAGGGTCAGCAATGGATGTTCTGATATAGAGTTAGGGCACAAAGGCAGGGAAACTGCAGATGGCAGGGGACTTGTTTTCTGGACAGCTTCCCAAGGAAACAAGGAGCCTTATATTGGCAGGAGGATTCAATTAGGGGCTGGGAGCTCCAGGTCAATCAGGAGCCAGAGGTAGAAGGCCCCTGCCTTCCTTCATGAGTTGAGGGTTGAGCTGGTGCTTGGTCCCTGAACTGCAGGATCAGGTCCAAACAAATTCCATTCTGAAGGATTGCTGTTCAAAAATCTCTTCTTTTTTGGCAAACTGTCGAGTTAACATAGGTACCCCTGCCCCTTGATTAGTGTCCTGCCCCCTGGTTGCCATCTTGTGATGAGAAGTACTGCCCTGTAAGCCCTGACCTTTGCCACCAGAAGTCCCTCCCCTTGGCCCTGGAAGTACTCCTTTCAGCAAGGGGTTTTGCCACCTCAGAACCAGAAATATACTAAATTATATTCTAAAAATTGAACATCTACAACAGTCATTAATTTGTTTTCCAAAAATATTTTTGTCCTGATTTACATGTGTTTGTGTAGTGTACATAGAGGTGATTGCACAATAACTTAAATTAAGTCTTACTCTTGTATATTGTGGGAGGGAGGCATGGCAGGGTGGGTATAGGTTTGGGGTATAGGGTATAGGGCTGTAAGTATGTAAGTATGTGGGGTGTGAGGGAGTGTGTGGACATGTGGGGGGTTGTGGGGCAGTGGATAGGTGTAGAGGATGTAGGTGTGGGGTGAGGGAACATGTGTGTGTGCATGTGGATATGTGGGGTGTCAGTGGGTATCGGGTTTGTGGGGGGAGGGTGACTGGGGTGTGTCATGGGATGTGGGTGTCGGGGTCTGTATGTGTGGCAGTGCAAGGGAGGACATGGGTGTATGTGTATAGTGGGGTGTACATGTGGGACTTGCCCTATGAATACATATGTACTTTCTCTCCCTCCCTCATTTTGTGCATACATACACACACAAACACACATAGTCTCTTCCTCCCTCACTGCTCTCTCCGTCTCTCTCTCCCCCTCCCTCACACACACACACACGCACGCGCGCGCGCACACACACACACACACACACACACACACACACACACACACACACACACACACACTCCTGACCTGGAGTACTGGTGCAGGCCCTGTACTCCCACGGTCTGGTGATGCAGCTGGGGTCCATGTGGTGCTGAAGCAGCTGACAGGAAGGCAGGCAGAGAACCAGTGTAAAGCAGTGGCAGGAAGAGGCTTCTGATGGGGGGATGGGGAGGGGTTGGAGGGG
>NW_017728995.1:11960093-11960772 GCF_001723915.1 Gavialis gangeticus
GGGGACTGGGGAGGGGAGCCAGGCCAGACCAGCCTTGCACCTGGATCCTGCCAGCTTCCTCTGGGTCCTACTGCCCCTATCTACTGTCATCTTTGACAGGCAGCCAGGCGCAGATAAATCTAAAATGTTTAGGAGTCCTGCAGGCCAGATAGAATGGCCTGGCAGGCTGGATCCAGCGTGCAGGCTATATTTTGCTCACCCCTGAACTGGACCAAATTTACATTCAACCCCTTGTGGTATCCAGCATGCAGACTGATTCCATGTTACTCATTCAGTTTGTAGGGCTGGAAGGTTGGCCACCACTGGGGAAACAAGTGATCCGCAAATGTTATATAACTGTAATTGTATTTTTGTATAATGTATGTCTAAGATCAATATTAGTAGCAAGGTAGCATGTTTACTTAACACTACTGTGATGTAAATGCAAATAACAGATCCATATCTAGTTGGAATGAATTGTAGCAAACTGTCATAAAATTCAACAGATTATGATTCCAAAGTGTGCCTTTGACTTGATTTTGGATTCTTTCAGTGGATTGCTTTTCCTTTTATTACATGCTTATGTATTTCTTTCTTGGTTGTATCTGAAGAGCTTTATTCCAGGGGGCTTTAAACACAACTCCTCTTCCTATCCTTAATCTGAGCAGAGAAAAAGGTGGGGGGGGGGGGGAAAAATTGG
>NW_017728995.1:11960971-11967649 GCF_001723915.1 Gavialis gangeticus
GGGGGGAAGAATCTGATGTTTCCTCATGGGAATGAAAGCAATCCCTGTTTCCTCATTTTCCTGTGGTAGATAGAAAGCAAATGGTTTGTTTTTCTACATCTGCTCAGAGGGGCAAAGATGGGACTTTCCAAGGAACACTTCCGATACCATTGTACCTGCTGTGGCAGAAAAGAGTCCCTGGCACATTCCTAGAGTTAAGAAAAATGAAATCTATTTTTCTGCTGAAACAAAACTCAACTCTGAAGTTTAAAATTCTTAAACTTAGGTCATATGTTCAGGGGCTGAGAACTTAAGACTTTTTTTGTGGTTTAGATGGGTGCTAAATGGACTACAGCATAGTTCCTCTGATGCTCATTATCTCTCGACATCCCCCAAACTTTTGGTTGCTCCCATCTTATGGTTAAATAAAAGTTTTTTAACCCCTCACTAAGCTCTTCCTAGACTAGAACTGGAGAGGTCCTTGCTGCAAAGCATACAAAGTGTACATACCCCATTTCATGAAGATCACCTCTATTCAGTGCATACTTCCTATGATCAAAATTGCTTCTGCATCAGTTCCTTGGGTGAACTGAAACTTCAAGAGGTTGCTACTTTATATTAATAATCTACTTAACAACAAGGAGATATATAGGCCAGGCTTTGTCTACTCCTATCCCATGCTGCAACTAATTAGAGCAGCAACTATTTTTATCTTGAGTTTTATTAAATATGCAGTAGAATCTAAGTTACTCACTTTCTTAATGGGAAAACATGATATTTTGTTATAAAGTCACTCTCAATTTTGAAGCAAAATTGTAAAAGCAGTGTTGTAGCACTTGTATGCCATTAAGATCATTTTAGTTTTGCAATTTAAATGACAGTAAACCACTGTTTATAGTGATACTAGAATATGAATGTAAATAATTGAAACTAAAACAGCCAAAGAAATAGAACAAGTACTATATCTTTCTTTAGTTTCAAGTCAGGTTTCAAAAACCCTTTTTGCAATGGTTTATACTTTCAAATTGTGTGTCAAGCTAATTTGAAAACAAAATGACTGAAAGTGCTGTAATATGGCATTCTGGCTGTTAAACATTTCTGAAATTGTGACCTGAAATCTGAAATCTGTACTTGAGTGTATTTGTGCCAGACATGTTAATTTTCTGTTGAGATATGGCCCAATAAATCATCTTTAGCATCATTTAGAAAAACGAAACCTCTACCCTGTTTTATTTTAGTAGATCAGAATCATGCTTTAGCTTAGAAAATTCTATTTTGGCATCACTGAAATATTTGTTTCTTCCTTCTTGCATCTATTATCAATCCTCAAAAATTTTCATAAAAAATTTCATGAAGGTAACCTCTCCTCTTTGAATCAGACCATCATCATAGCCTAATATTTTTTTCAAATAAAGAATTTAGTACCCAAGTTTTAATGTGAAGATGACTGAAGACTATCTGAATCACATTGGCAGATTTCATTTATGACAGTGGTGTATCTAGGGTGGGATGACAGGGACAGCCACCCAGGGCATCGGTGGGAGTGAGGGGTGAAAGTACTAGTTCTTGCTGAAGCCACAAGATCATGATTGTAGTAGCAATGCAACCAAAAATCTCTTGTTCCCTTGTGTATGACAGTTACCCCAGGCATCCAGCCTCATTCTTATATCACCACATTAAGAAATGTTAGCCTGATGGCCAAAGCAGTTTTACAGGTTCTACCATTTGAATCTTGATGTGCTCACTGATAATACTATGCTTTCATAGAATAGATCTTAAATTGTTTTGCCAACTCTAATTCTCATGGTATGCCTGTGAAGTTGGTTATTTTTGGTTGAATACTGGTCAGAGTAGTTAGACTGAAGTAGTATATATTAAATGTTTTGGAAACAGTGGCCGTGTCTACATGAGATGCTGTGTCATTGTAGTAATGAGCTATGGCCCACTTCCGGTCAGCTGACCTACAGCGGTTGCCCCAGCAACCAGCACCTGTGCCTCTTTATTACTACTCTGGCTGCCCTGGTAACTAGCAGCTGAGCTCCCCACTCACTGCTAGGGCTCTCTCTCCCTAGCTGTTTCTTCTCTAAGGAGCAGGGCACCTCGATGCTCTGTGACATAGGGCTTTGGGAAATTTCACCAACTGTTCCATTTTGACACTCTTTCAACTTGTTTTGAGCTCAAAACAGCAAAATCAAAATGAAACAAGGGCTTCAAAAGAGCCTTAAAACAAAGGGAGTCGAAGCATGTCAAAAGTTTTGAAATGTTTCAAGTTCTGAAGCTCAAGCTGAGCTTGTCTGCAGGGAAACAGAAAGTAAGGAGAAGGAGGGGAAAGAGGGGGGAAGGACTGCTCTCAAATTGACTGTGTAGCTGGCCAGTGACTGTGATCCTTCCCTGAGGTCCCTTCCAATCCCAGTGATCTGGGAGAGAGATGGAAAAACAGCATAAAAAGCAGCATTGTTTGAACAGTCCCGCTTTCTGCCTTGGAGTCTGACAGTTACTAAGCTATCTTCCAGCAGCTTAGGAGCATTAGACAACAAAGGCTACTACTACCATTGATTTGATTTCCTACTTGCCAGTCTAGCAAGTGGGATTCCACAATACCTTTTTCTTTCTTTCTATACCTTTTTATTTTATTATTATATCCATTATTTAGTCTTTTCAATTTCATAGTTATATTGGATATTACACTATAGAATTTATATAGGAATGCAGATATATTTATATATTTTTATAAAAAGACACTATGAAACTATTTATATATTTTATTATAAAAAGACACTATGAAACACACCATGAAGCATGGTGGAAAGGCAGCTGGCAAGTCTTCAGGGAGCGGTGGAAGAGGGGGTACAAGGAGAGGTGGAAGTTCCCCCACACCATCAAACTGAGATGCAGCCACTTTCCTACAACTGGCATGGATGAGACTTCCAGAAGTGGCAAGGAGAGGGAAGCAGTGTCAGTACCACTGCCTGTGCCTGAGTCTGCATCCCCTCCAAGAGCACCAGCCATAACCCCTTCCCCAACACCACCATGACAACAAGCAGCAGCACTGGCACCAGCATGACAGTCTCCTTCACCCCCATTTCACTTCCCATGCTGAGCCTTCCAGTGCCAGAGGAAGAGCTGGAGCTGGACCTGGATCTCAGTACCATAGCAAGGGAAATTCTGGGGAAGGAGGGGAATCATGTGAGTTTGTGCTCCACACCCCTCAAGATTCCTCTAGAGCCAGTTCTCCTTCCCCAGAAGGCACTTCAGAGGTGGATGAAGTAGAGGTTGTGGAGGCAAGTGGCTCAGCTGAGTCCATTCTTCCTGTTGCTGTGCCTCTGACTGCTGAGGAGGAGGAAATTACAGCATCCACACATGTACCCACACCCTAGAAGCGAGCAGGTAGTGTGGTCTGGGATCATTTTGAGCTAGTGTATGTGGGATCATCTGCCATCTGCCTGCACTGCCAAGCCAAAACTAGCCCGGGCAAGAAAACAAAACACATGAGCACCATGGGGATATTGATGCATCTCCGCAGGCACCACCCCCTTGCCCTTGCTCCTCCTTAGCCTGGCACCAGCATGAGTGTGCCCAAAGGGAAGTCCACCTTTCACTCCAAAGCCCCTGTCCCTCCAAAGCAGAAGCAGGCTACCCTGGAAACAATGGGAGAAAGGTGGACAGAAAGCGGGATGTGTTGCAAGGGTAAGCGAGTTCACCCAGAGTACTAGGGAGACACTTGCTGTGGATGGCCACCCCTTCTTTTTTGTTGAGCCTCCAGGGCTCAGGTGGTTCATGGCATTCATGGCCCAATCCTACCAAGTGCCCACACACCCCTTCAGCCGGACTGTGGTGCCCTCCTTGTGTGAGGCAATGCAGGGAGTACTTGAGGGAGAAGCTGTACAAGGCAAGTCCGCAGGTGACCTTACACTTCACCGCAGATATCTGGAGCAACCAGGGTAGAGATCATGCCTACCTTTCCCTCACAGGGCCCTGGTGTGACCAGTCAGGTCATCAGTGGGCTCTTCTTCAAGCCAAGATGATGGATGAGTCCCACACAGCAACAGAGATCATGGGGGTCAGGAATCACTTGGTGCAGGGGTGGCTCATTGGGCAGAGTGAGCTCATCCATTCGTTCATTATCACCGACAATGGGGCCAATATGATCAAGCTGGTCCATGATGCCAACTTTGTTGGCATCCACTGTGTGGCGCACAAGTTCTACCTCATTGTCAGGGATGCCTTGAAGGGATAAAGGGCTGTCAGTGACGGTGCCAGCACCACCAGCAAGCTTATTTCCAAAAGCAGGAAGGGGGCAGGTTACTTCCCCCAGAACATTGAGGGGGGCAAGATGCAGCAGGACGAACAAGCAGAGCTGAACATCTCATAGCACAAAATCATGCAGGATGTGGAGACTTGATGGAACTCCACATACTTCATGCTCAAGAAGGTGGTGGAATAACAGAAGGCCATCCATGAGATGGCCTTGCTTGGGCAGATTCAGATCAGCGCCCCCCTTAACAGAGCTGAGTTGGATAGCGTCTCCCTGATCTTGGTGGTCCTCAAGCCCTTCCTTAAGGCCACCAAGACCCTCAGCACTGGTGATGCCTTCCTTATGCAGGTGATCACTGTAATGAGGGAACTTTAGAGCCAAATGGAGAGCTTCCAGAGGATCAATGTTCCTGACTGAGGCAAGCTGCTGTGAGCAGAGGAGCAGGCATTGGTGAAGTGGCTGATGCAGAGCATCAGGAAATGACTTGATTCTTTGCAATCCAGTACGGTCCATGTGCTGGCTACCATGTGTGACCTGAGGGTGAAGAGCAGCATATGCAACAGCCAAACCATGTATCAGTGGACGGAGGTGCTGGTGAAGAATCAGGGAGGCAAAATGGTGGAGGTGGGGGGACGTGGAAGAGGGGGATCCACTGTCTCATGCTAGCATGCCATCCACCAACCAGTCTCCTGCTCCACCATAGGCACTGCCAGTGTGGGCCAAGGGCATGGCTTCCATGGTGGGGTCCTGAGGCACCAAATGCCACCATCAGGCAGGTAACACTCAGGCCTTGGTGGCTGTCTATCTTGCTAAGGACATGGAGCTGCTGCTGTGCTACCCCTTGGCCTGCTGGGCAAGCTGCAGCCAGATATGGCCAGATCTGGCCATGGTTGCCCAGGAATACCTGTTCTGTTCACTGACCAGTGTTCTATGCAAGAGGGTGTTCAGCATTGCTGGGGATGTAGTGACACCCCACTGCACCTCCTTGGATCCTGGTTTGGTGGAGCAGCTGGTGTTCCTGAAAGTGAACCTCCCGCTGCTGGGATTCCCCAAGCCACAGGTGCAGATGAAGTGAGTGCCATCCTCCTCACTCCATCCACACCTATTCCCTTTGTTTCATTTTTTTAAAACCCATTTAATGCCCTGCTTTCAGAGATGGAGGGGGCATTCACTGCATCACCAGCCAGCAGGGGAAGAACATGTCCCTGCTGAGCTTCCTGCCAGGGTGAATTTGGAGGTATGAGCTGGGGCTATGGGGAAGGAGGAGACCCCAGGTCTTTGGCATGACCACTAAAACTGCACTCTGCCAGAGTCAGGCAGGTCTGGTGGGACTGCTGGTGATGTGGCAGCCCCAGGAAATGCCAGGACTGAGAATACCACTGGTGAAAGGTGGGTAGGAGGTGCCAAAACCTCCAGCCACCACACGCGCGCACACAGTCCTGGCTGGGGAAAGCCAAGACCTGTCATGTCTTTGACAGGTATGAGGCTTGCTGGTTGCAGTAGAGTTGTAAGGCTTCAGGTGAGCTCAGTTTAGCTGCCTGGGATGCCAGCTTTAAGGTCGAAAAACCCTTTGTCAGGCTGAGGAAGCACCTGCATTTGGTGTGTGTACTGTTCCTGGATGGAAGGAATAGTAAAGAAGCCAGAGGCTGGCATGCAATGCAGGCAAGAAAGCCAGTAAGTGAAAATGGAAATGGAGGTGTCATGGGATGAGGGACAGGTTGGGTTAGGTGGGGGGAAAGGGAATGTAGCAGCACAGGTAAAAGTGGAGATATACTTGGGGATTCAGGTGTCCAGCAGGTTGCAGTGTGTCAGAATTCCAACATCTATATTGAGTCCATGACTTTCTGTACCAATGAGGTTGATGAAGTGAAGTTCATAGGCTCATCTGTGAAAAGTGGTTTGTAAATTCCCTTTGAAGATCAGGCCTGAGAGATTGTAGGCAGGTGGTGTTCTGTTCTCGTCTTTGATAGATTTTCAGTGTGTGCTCATTCTGGGGCATAGTTGTTGCCTGGTGTCCCAACGTATTTTCCATCAGGGTATTTGGTGCCTTGATGGAGGTATGTACTGTATTGTGAAGATATCTCTATACTGGAGATATTGTTGGCACATTTTGTGGGTGTTGTCATGGCATGGCCTGGATCCATTCAGTGCATTTTGGGCTGTAGAAAGTTGGCTTCTGATGATGAGGTTAGAGAGATTCAGTGCTTGTTTGAATTTACAAACCATTTTTCACAGACCAACCTATGAACTGCACTTCATCAACCTCCTATGTACAGAAACTTATGGACTCAATATAGACATTGGAATTCTGACACACTATAACCTGCCGGACATCTGATTCCCCGGATACCTCTGCACTTGTAACTGCGCTGCTACTTCCCCTATCCATCCCACCCCAGCCTGTCCCTCACCCCCTGACGCCTCCATTTCCATGTTCACTGACT
>NW_017728995.1:11968016-11983862 GCF_001723915.1 Gavialis gangeticus
GATCCTATGACCCGAGCTGACTTCCTGCCCTTTGTGGGGAGGCTGGACTCTATGATCTTCCGAGGTCCCTTCCAGCCCTAATGTCTATGAAATCTATGAAAACACTGTCCTGTCAAAACATCAAAATGGAAGTCAAAATGCAATGGTACTGTTTTGCACAGCCCTACTCAATTTGTCACAGTAGCAGATTGGCAGGTAGAATTATAGGAAGGAACAAGTGAAAGAATTCAGAATAAAGGGTGTTTAATGTTCCTTAACAATCCTCCACGAGTAATAACTAAGAATCAGATTCTGGTAGGTGTTCAGGATCCTTAACTTCCATCTTTTCAAAGCCATAACCTAAAGGAAAACCCCCAGACGTTCTGTAATCAGGTCATCAAACAAGCCCTCTGTATTCCTCAAGATAAGTTTCTTTCCTGTGAGGAAACACACTCTACAACAAATGTTCATCTCAGATTCCTGATTTAGCTTGGTATCCTCAGGCAAATCTAAGGGATATTATAAATAACATTAGGTTTTCCCTTAAATCTGAATTGATCAATGTAATTTTTTCACCTCTATCTGTCCACACTAAAGATGATACACTTTGGAGGTGCAGCTACATGAGCCTCCAGTTTTTTTGGTTTTTGTTTTCCTAAATGTAGAATGTATATTAAATAGTGATTTGGGGAAATTAATTTTACTTTCCTGGATTTAATTGTGATATACTCTAGAAGCATTTTCTAATTGCTTCTAAATTTGAAAAACAAAACAAAAAACCCCAACAAAACACCCCTCTTACCTTCATCCCTCCCAAAAGAAGCAAACTGTTTAAAAATATACTCAAGTATTATCTATTGAAGAAATAGAGGAAAATACTGAACTGCCTAGAAGAATAAATAGGAAATGTAAAAGAGACATGGTAAGTGGATAAACTCAGAAGTCATTGCATTTCAAATGTACTTAAGACTGTAATTCAGCACTTTGATATGATACCATATAAAGCATGTCATGTTAGGATTGGTGAGGGGGGTTGATACTTTGGGAAGGGGAGATATGGCTTACAGTTTTTTATTGTTCTCCAGTGTCAAAATCCACATGGTGAAATCCTGGCTCTTGTGAAGTCAATGGCAAAGCTCTCTTTGGCTTCAAAGGGGTCATATTTCAACCCTAGAAACTTTTGGGGGGAAGGTTATTTCCAACAAAATTAATTTTAATTTCTTCATCTCAGGGGGATTAAGCTTAAAAACATGCCATTATTTTAATAGAATTTTGAATATACATTTGATTCTCATCAATAATATATTCCCAGCGACATGCAAACCTTGTATCAGATTTATGAAACAGAAAGAGTTGCTTTAGATAGATTCTCAAGAGGGTAGGAGTTCATAGGAATAACTGTTAGTTTGTCTATCCATTAGATTTGCACATAACATGTTGACATGTTGCTGGAGAGTCCTCTATTCTGTGGCCAATGTGTAACTGTCATATGACTATTGGCAAGATGAAAAAAATCATTGAGAGACACATAGCTCAGGAACAGGTGGACCACGAATGCCAATTCCCATATGGTTAACATGAAATTGTAGTTCCATCTGGTAGAATAAAATCAAATTTGCTCAGCATATAAAACCATTAAAATATTTGCCATTATTATTTCCTTTCATTGCATTAGTTTTTGTATGAAACTCTTCTAGGCACTGTTTTTGTGAGTCAAATATTAGAATTTACCAATGCCATCTAATGATACAGTAGCTCAAACTTTGCATCAGAACAGAGCAGAAGTGGTTTCTCAAACAGCAGGTTTCAGAACCTTGCAAATCAAAGTAAAGGGTAATAAATATAGACCACAATGGTTATTTATATACCTGTGGCAGCCTTCACTATAATCAGGGGATCGGGGAATAGGCAGTGATCTTTACCAGGTGAACTTTAAGGAAAGCTCAAGATCAACGTCACTTCCTTTTTTCCTTCTGTGAAGTGTCAAAGGATAGTGCAGTTCATTTCTGCATAGCAGAGTGTACAAGGATGACTCTAACACATCCCTCTTGTGATTACAATCACTTTATTTTTATTTTCAGTACGTCAAATGGTTCATTTTCATCTAGTTCCTGATCTCAGACCCTGGAAAAGCAAGGAAAATATACAATTTAGATGCCTTGGCAAAGAATCACTAAGATTATGAGTATTATCAGCATACTGATGAGACCGGAGCCTAAAATGTCTTCTGTCTGTTTCACTGGTTTTATCTGCATAGTTAATGACATAAAGATATCCTCTTTCAGATGAAAAATGCTGCATTTGAAAGAAAAACAAACACAACTTGTGAATCCATGTTTCCCATTGAATTCTCTGAATGCAATATACTGTATCCTACAAGCTTGTTAATGAGACACAACCTGAATTTTATGTTTTTGATAATACAGAAAAAATGAATTTTAAATTCACCCTGCCCATTTCCTTGACAGATGTCGCATCTGGGATTAAATTAATTACTAAATGTCTTTGCTGTCTGACAGTTGGAAATTTCAGGCTTCAGAAGCAAATAGGTTTTGAAGCAATACAGTAATAGGATTACAAGTACAAGGGGCAATAGAGCTGAAAAATGAAAAATTAAGAGGCTGGACTGTTACTACCTTCCTGAAAAGTTAATCAATCAATTTATGACAACAGAAAGGAATCAAATAGTATTAGGTCTGAAAACAGACTAAATTGAATTATAATTTTACATTTATTTTAAACATGATACCAAATACAATATTTACATTGATTTACAATGTAGTATTTTTTTGTGTTTAAGTAATTATACAATTTGTCAACATGATAATCTGACTCTTGTGATCCCTGTGTCAGGCCCCTAAACTGTACAATAAGACAATTGTTTTTTGTAGCTTTCTGGAGTAGTAAACAGGTATTATCAACATGGCCCCAGTGTGACCCATCACTGAGTCTTTGTATTGCCTTTTAGGTATCTCCTTGTATCACCTGAGACTTGTGCCTTACACATTTCTCGGTTCTGCTCTGAAGCTGCTAAGAAGAGGATTGAGGTACTGGTACTAAGTAAAGGTGAAGTATCATGAAAAGGAGAATGTTTAATTGCCTGGAAAGCTGAAGAAGATGATGCTAAGTCTTAGCTTTGACCAGGAAGTATATAATGAGGGACTTGAACTTCATGGAAGGAGCTGCCAGAGGCTTGAGATTGAGTAATGGTTGGAGAGGGAGTTAGAACAAAAGTGGAATGGCATTGGGAATGTTTGCGTTGTAGAGGGGGAAAATAGAGGGCAGTGAAAGGCTGAAGAGACTATGGTTTAAGGTTAGATCATGCCCAAAGGCGATCATGGGTCTCTGGGGAAAGTGGAGGAGCTACAAGAGTATGGTAACACCTGCATCACCACTAGCTATACATTTCAAATAAGTTTAAGGCAGCAAATAACCATTACTTTTCTGCCATTGCAGAAGACAGGGATTAGTAGCACCTTTGGTCTCTCCTATTCTTTGCTTGTGGTATACACTTTAGTCACCTGCTGGCTGGACATTTATATTCAGACTGAAGTCATTGGCCTTAATTCAGGTTTATCTGAGTAAAAAATAATGGTCAGTAATACATGGGAAGCCAGACAAGATTATTTGTTGGTCACTTCTAGCCATAAACTGTTCTGATCAATTCAGAAAATACGGGGGATTGTTTCGTTAAATTAGTGATGCACAATCACTGCAGTGCTATTTGGTCTGATATTAAAATCAAGCTTTTACTGTTAATTAAAAGCTGTCCTTTAAATGTTAATTTTCACAAGTAGTAATTTACATATTAAAACGAGCAATTGATTTGCAGAAGCTTGTGGGAGAGTCTGGAGATTTAGCATTTTGATAAGGAATAGCCAAGTCTATTGGCCTGCAGGCTATCTGGAAGATGAACTAGGATTTGCCACTCAGGAGTCTCTAGCACGAAGCCAGACATGCATCTCCTCAAGCAGTCAGAGGTGAGAGAATATTCAATCTTAGAATAAGAGAGGTGGGATCTTATTGTTTGTTTTTCACATTTATATCTCTTTTTCACCTTCCCTCTGTTCCCTCTTGTACCTCTTACAATGAGGTTTTCATGCTTGTATCTTACTTAGGCATCTAGTAGCTTTAAAACACTTTCTTCTTTATTCTGCGTACTTCATAGTTATATTTATTTGTCAAAGGAATAAAGCACATTGCCTGTCTATATATGTATGCCTGATGTTTTCTTAAGGTAGCTATCCTCTGAGGCTTTTAGGCTATTACTAGACGATAACGTCCAGCTTTGTTCTCACAAATATGATTTTGAACCATTCTACCGTGCTGAATCATTTCTGAGCAGCCAAGAATTTGACAGAAGGCGCCTGTTTTGCTTTTCTGTGTCCTATGCCCTTCTTTAAAGTATCTAGTTGTATTTTTCTGTCATGCATGCATATTACTCGCCTCTTACTTCACTACTTCGATTCCAACAAAGATAGGCTGGTGTAGGTGAGAGAGATATCAGTCCTGAAGCCTTTGTCAGAATTTTAAAAAAAAGGGGGGGGGGCAGTGAGGAGGGAACATCAAACTTTTTTTTACCAAAACATAAACCCCTGAAAAAATCATTTTAGGCAAATAATAAACATTTCATTCAACCCTTTTGTAAAAAACTTTTTGTAGTTTTTTCAAAATGTATTTCTTTTTTAAATGGCATTACAAAGTCAAAACATTATTTAGATAATGTCAAAATAGTAATTTCACAGTTCCTAAACTAAAACACTTACAGTGTGAAAACATTAAACTAAATTTTTAAGCCTCCCCAGCGCTATTTTATTTTAGCAGAAACTATTCATTGGATTCAACCCAATTTTGTCCATAGTGTTAGTAATCCTGAACTTTGTTATTCATTGAATTTACTATTCTTTGAACAAAATTGCCCAACTCTGCCTGTGGTACGTAGGATGCAATACAATTATAAAATGTAATCTACTCCAAGAAGTATCATTTAAGATTTTCAGATAAAAAGGGATTCAAATTATCAATGTTACGACATTTTTAACTCCTCATTTTTTTCAGTTCCATTATCCATGCAGCATTGCTTCTTGTTGGCTGGTAAGGACACATTGTTTATAAACCAGAATTCTTCTGCTTTATATGCTTAAATAATGGAATAGCAGAAATAGGTAGTAGAGGTAGTTTCTATGCATTAAAAACATGCAGAAGTATTTCTTATGCATTAAACCAAGGCATAGATTTCTGCTACCGCCTGCTGCCCCACTATTATACTTGCATTAGAAATAATGTTCAAATAATGCTGGTGACCTTACATATTTTCCACATTGCTACACAGTATCTTTTAAGATATTATAAGATAACTATTTTTTCTTGAATGACTCCCCATGCAAGTGCTGCATATATCATGCAGTTATGCATAACATAATTTTGGCAAATAGTACTGAAAAAAGAAAATAGGTTAATACATGCTTCTTAGTTTACTGAACAAAGATGGCTATTACTCTTTTTTCTTTTTTAGTTTTTTACATTTAGATTTTTACACATTTCTCACATGTATGCATTGCAACAGCAGGAAGAAAGGAAATACCACTTTATGTATTTGTCAGTTATTTGAGCTACTATATTTAATACAGTAATATAGTCTTGGAGTGTCTGATACTGAAAAATAAAGAATTTTGATTAATCAAGTACATGAATATCCAATCCAATGAGCTGTGATGGTCCCTGAGCAATAAAACTGGAGGAATGAGTTAAAAATATGTCATGAGGAGTATAGTTTTTCATTACAAGTTATGTGTTGTCAAAATGCAAGAACAGGCCTTATATTTTGTAATAATAAATATGAAGTCAGAGCCCATAGCTTTTACGCAGTCATCTAGTATTGAGATCTTTAACCAGTTCATATGACCAGCTTTGGATATGTAAAATTAAATAGCTATATTCTTGGCTGGTCTAAACTCAGGTGATTTATTATGATTTACTCAGATTAAAACACATGTATTTATTTGACATAGAAATTGAATTGATAGAATGACAAATAATATCCTTCATTAACAAAATACAATGTGTTGATCTTGCTGTTTTGGCATTTTAAAAAATGTTACAAAAATGTATATCTTCAAAATGGAGTCATATATTTATATAAGTTCTACAATGAAGGGGCATCTTACCTACCACAGCTATATAATGAAGTATTTATAATTAAAGTTGACCAAAATTTGATCAAATGTATGTTTAAAACCTTTTTCTCACAATGTTATCCTTTGTGGGGGAGACTCTTATACCATGTGTTTTATACATAAGAAAAGATGGTATCACTTGCTTTCTAAGGAATGCAAGGAGTTTTTGTAAGGGGGAGGTTTACTCACTACTCCTCCCATTTTGTTTTGTTGGATTTTTTTGCCAGCATTGATTTTTCTTCTTCCATTTCACCCCCCCTATATACTTCAGTGTCTACAAATATGACTCATTATAAAATGCAGTGTCAGGGACACCTTTAATCTATAAAGAAAGGCAATCTCAAATGGTATCTCTCAACCAACAGGCTACCTACCTCCCAGTCTCATTGATTCACCAAGTCTTTCAATGGACCCAAATGCCACCTGTGCCCCTCAGTCAATACAGACCACATCATCACTGCACTGAACAACATGGAATATAACAGGGATCTCTGTAAATCACACTGGAAGTGCACCCCACAGCAGTTTCTTTAATAATTTTCATTTTGCTGCTTGCTGCCCCCGCTCCTCCACCCAGTTGGTGGTGGTCTATCGTCACCTGGACATGGGAGACAAAGTAGATGTTGTATACCTAGATTTCCAACAGGCTTTTGATCTAGTATCTCATGATATCCTTGTGGGAAAAGTGGATAAAACACCACCCCTGCAGTTTTTAGCCTGCTGCACCTTAATACACAGGGTCATCTATGTCATGAGTTTTGCTTGTCAGCAGCTTGAGGTGCGGTTCCCCCCAAACCCCTGTACCTATCACCTTGAAACTTGGCAGACTTTGTGGCCTCACCAGGGGTTACCATCCCTACAGTTTTCACCCCCTGTGATGTAACACATACACGTGACTTGAGTTTTTCAAGAATTTGGGGTGCAGTTACCCCCAAACCCCTGCACCAATCTTCTTGAAACTTAGCTGGCTTCAGAAAAGCCAGGTAGCCTCTTCTGCTCTCAGAAGAGGTTGCCACTCCTGCATGTTTCATTCAAATCAGACAAAAAACACCAAAGTTATAGATATTTCATTGATTCCCCATTGTCGTGGGGCACTCCCGCGCCCCACTCCTAAGGAGGCTCAACTGCGGGAAGGGGAGAGGTGTAGCAGGGCACCAGGGTGCCTGCTACTGGCAGTGGTAGTATAGGCCAAGCTGCCAATCACCAGGGCAGCTCAGGTGCGGGTTACTGGAGCAACCAGGGTGGTCATGTGACCAGAAGGGGGCGGGGCCGGGCCCTTATAAACAGCCAGGCCGGAGCCTGGCTGGCAGTTCCCTTCTGGCAACCTGAGGGGTAAGAGCTCTTCAGGAGGGTTAAACTAAGTAGTGCAGCCTGAGCACATAGAGGGATGCATTATGGTGAAGGCAGAGAGAAGCCTGACCGGGAGGCTTTGGCCAGAGAGCCAGGAGGGCCTGGACTTTATGTGACGGCCGGCAGGCTTATGGTTCTGTTGTGTATATCGTCCGGAGGACCGGGTGAGGCTCTAGGGGTGTGAGGAGGCCTCACAGGAGATCCCCAGCAGTCCGGGGGTTTCCTGGGTGCCCCGTTTGGGCACCGAGCAGTGCCGGGAAGGCGTGGCAGCTGGGTACCAGTGTGGTGCGGGGTGTGGGGTTGAGACCCCAGCCCAAAAGGACAGTACTCAGTCCCGTGAGGGCGTAAGACCCTGAGAAGGGTCAGGGGGCCAGGCACGGCTGCGTGCCACCTGAGCCCCGGCACCGGGGAAAGCCCGAGACAGGGCTGGCACGTAGGCTCAGCGGAGAGCCAAGGGCGCAAGAGGCGCGGGAGCAGGCTCCGAGAGAGCCAAGGGTGCAAGAAGCGCGTGGCATAAAGACCCCGAGAAGGGTCAAGGGGCCAGGAACGGCTGCGTGCCACCTGAGCCCCAGGTGCAGTTTTGGCACGGGACAGGCCCCGTGAGGGGCAAGGGCGTGAGAGGCGCAGAGACAGGCCCCAGTGAGGGGAAGAGCGCGGGAAGCGCGTGGCATAGGCCCAAGGGGGGGGCCAGCCGGCAGGAGTGAAGCCTGGGGAGGGCTAGTGTAAGACTAGAGCGGTGCCGGTTTTGTATAGACATCCCGGGGAAGGGCGAGCGCGTGGTTAAGGGTCCCGGAGAGGGGCAGGCGCGTGAGTGAAGCCTGGAGAGGGGCGGACGTACGGATCGGGGCCAGGAGGAGAAGAGCGCGCGAACAGGAGCCCAGAGAGGGCAGGGCTCGCGGGTAAAGGCCCAGAGAGGGCATAGATCAAAGACGCTAAAAACGTCCAGAAGAGCTGCAAGGCTTGGGGCGTGCTAAAGGGGAGGTAGGAGGCACGCATAGCCCATAAGGCTGGGGTGCACCAAGTCACCCTGAGATCATAGGAGATCCTAGGCAGCCTCCCATATTAACTAGTAAGATCAAAGACGTGGCGGGCGAGAATTGGAGGGTGCTGGATCTCCTAATTGGCATGGCAGGGGGGCCTAGCGGGATCACGGCCGCCCATAGGCCCCACCCCGTGACACCCATTATACCCTATGGCCAGGTCTCCAAAGCTGCTCTGAAGCTTCAGAGCCGCTTTGGCTGAATCGAAGCAGGAAACCAATCTGGAGCTCCAGATCTGATCCCTGGCATCTGAAGTGGCTGGATCCGAAGCCGAATTGAATAGCTACCTATTCGCCCAGGCATAAAAACTACCTCAGCTACTTGTGTTGCCATTGTGACTTATAAAGTATTGTAGCATCCTTTAAATCCTTATGATGACTAAACCCCTTTGTGCTTTAAAAATCCCACTAGACATCTATTAGAATCTGTGGGTAAAGAATATGGTCTTAAGTTCAGTATAAACTATGCTTTACCAGTTGAATTCAACTGTTTTAACATGTTTTCCTTTGAGATTCCTAAAAGAATGGAAAAGGGTTTTTATTTTTTTTTTTACTTATTTATAATACTCATTTGCTTAGTACTTAATGCTTTCATGATTGTAAATTCTATTAGCATCATATTGTATTAGCCTAACATGTTGTTGATTATTTTCTATAATTCACCCATGTATAAATTATAAAGCCTTAGTCTGTGTCTCTGGAGACATATGCAGGTTTTTAGCAAATATTGTACTCTGTACTACACAAGGGAACTGAGGGCAATTCATTTCTCAGGAGGTGTCTAATAGTTTACAGAATATGGTCCCAATTGCTAACTAGTACTGTCAATAGCCTTAGGAAGTGGTTTTCTTGAACTTGGAAGTGTGGGTCTATTAAAAAAAACACAAAGTAGGTGTGATCATGTAGAAACTGAAATGCAGGTCTTTTCAGCTTTTGAAATGGTTTAATAAAACTATAATAATTATAAGCCTTTGAATTGGGTTAGAAATGTGTAAATTCTATTTCATGGAAAGTTTTAATATTTAGAAATTCATTTAGCTATGGAAGTAGAATGACAAAAAACTTTTAAAAACTTCTCTATGAAATTGGTTTTCTGAAAAATATGTTTTGAAAAATATGTTGAATCATGACATTTTGTTTTGAATTCTGTATTTTTTTTCATTTTTGTTACCTTTATTGTTTTCATATTTCTTATGGTACAGCAATAGTAGGAGCAAATAATCTGAGGTGCATCATGGCATAATGTACTTGAAATACTCAATTTTAATTTAGCTTTTAAATCACTTCACCAAATCCCAGCTGCATGCAGTCTGAGTCCTCTGGCTTTACTTAGGGGAACTGAATTGTATCCATAAAAGATACGTGTAAAGAAGATGCATTGAAAAGATAGGCCATTCCAGACTAAAGATCACTCCAATATATAATAAAAATGTGCTTCAATCTTAAACCTATTAGAGTTTGGGTCAACTACTGTTTTTTTTAGTTGGCATTGGATATAAGATGTTTTTAGAGTGCTTCCTACAACCAAATGAAACAAAAAAACAGTATATTGAATTCCTTTTAAAACTTTTTGTTTCCTTTATTAAAGAAAGAAATATAAAAACGAATATAAAATTTAGCTCCATAGGGACAAAACCCTCACTGACTTTCTCAAAGCCAGGGTTTCATTCCTAACGTCTACCTGTACAAGTTATAAAAGCATTCATTTAATTGGAGTAAATAGGTAATTATAGAGTCCACTGGTATTAAGGTGCTTTGGATCTGATCCTCACTCATCAAGATCAATGGGATTTTTGTCATTGAGTTTAATGGGAACAGGTGTATAATGTCTTTAACATAAACCAAAAGACTTGTTGGATATTTATCTTTGTCTTTCCATAACTAACTTTATTCCTGCATTTCTATTCTTAACCTTTTCATTTCTTATTTTTCTTATCTCATTTCTGCAAGCATATCATCATGAAGAAACATTTCCTTTAATGTATAGTGCACCTATCTATATTTCATTATTTATATTCATCACAGACACTGAGAGAGAAAGGAGCTTGAGGGAGTTTAGCAACAAGACCCACCAGCACTGGGATCTCTGAGTTTAGGCTTCTTTCAAGATATCACTTTCAATTTATAGAAAAAGAATCTTTGCCGTCTCCCTTAAAAATGTTCTGACTTTCTGTTTAATGTGTGAAACATTAATACTGATGTTCAGGTAAAATAACAAGCTGCTGACTGTGCATTCTCTGCGGGGGCAGGAACACACCACTACTTTTTGAAAAAAGAAAACTGTGCATTTTCCATTTCTAAGGTATAGATGATTAATCTCAGTCCCCAAAATGCAGAGCTACCTGTGTAGATGGTGTGTTAAATGTGTTTCTTATAAGCAGTGTCTACTGAACTAGGCATTTTAGATGGAAAAGGAGAGGGATTAAGGGAGAACAGAGTGATAAATATTTAAGGTTGAGATAGGCATGGGCCAGGAATGTACATTATGTTCATTTAGATAAATCAGGCAGATAAATGATCATTTCACTGTTACAGAAAGCACCCTTCTGCTTTTAGCATCAAACTTTAGTTTGGCAAACTGTGTGGTCCTAGTTTACAGCAATTTTTTTAGCAGTTTGTTAGCCTCTTGTGTGTTGAAGATTTACAAGGGAATATCAATAGAGTCTTTTTTAATTCCATTTACATTGATATTTTCAGTGAAAGCTCAATTGTAAAATAAAGAGAATTTAGGCTAGAAGGATATGTAAGTGTTTACCTACATGGTAGAGATGCATAGCATTAATATGTTCACCCTAGAGGTACAGCAATGTGAGTCCCTACCATGCTAAGATAATTTCCTTCTTAGTTATTGCATCCAAGGCTCTATAACATCCAAGAGTCTAGACTCCAGGATTTTTCTCATGATACACTGTCAGGTGCTCCTAAGATACCACAGGAATTATGAGACTAGGATGTCAAACTAACAAATTCCCTCTACTGGTACCTCCTAATTCATCTGTGTTTTGCCAAAATCCTCCAAGCTTTGTGATCATGATGGTCTTTGGTATAAGGTAGGGCATGTGTAATGGAAATCAACCAGCTGGGTGGATTTACCTTAGGGAAGAACTGTGCTCTCCTGTCTATTCTATAGGTACATCTTCAAATAGCAGGCCTCAACATAAACTTCCTTCAGCTGACAACCCACTTTTCAGAGTGGGACTACATGGTTTATCCTAGTTTATATACTGTATTTACTTGAATCTAAGTCAACCTATAAATGGATTGGCTATATCTATCTATCTATCTATCTATCTATTCTATGTATGGAAAATATATAAAGATGTTATAATTTTCCAGGTATAGACTTGGAGGTTTTTCTTAAATTCTCCACCCCCCACCCCCAAACACACACAGCTGCTGCTGCATAGAAGAGAAAGTAGTAGTTCAAGGGCAAGGGGGTCAGATAGTTGGAGGTGTCAGGCAGCCCTCTTGTTCTCTTCCCCCTGACTTCTTCCCCCTACCCACACCACCAGTGTTCCCCCAGGAATGGGTAGCGAGCAGGAGCTAACTGGGGCATGTGCTGCATGGGCAGTGGCAGGGCTGTGCAAATTGCTCCCAGTCAGCATCTACACATGCTACTGAGTGGGACTTCATGGTTTACCCTTTCATTAGCATTGCTTCTGCTGTAGGCATTGTTTCGGAGCCAGTTTAAATGACATAACCATTCAGATGAGTCAGTGATCAGTCCAGTAATCATTAGCTCCTAACATAGCTCAAGTGATGTGGACATCTTTGCAATCCCAGATACAAACAATGACATAATCAACCAAGTATGAGTGCTTAGATTGTGGGTGTTGCCATGATTTCTTGTGTCTGTTTTTCTCATGGAACAAGGTGTTGGTGATGGTGACTCCATGCTCTGTGCATTAGGATGCCATTAGAGTTGACCTTTCCCACTCCTTCCTTGCTAATGGTTCCATTCCAGTAGTTTGGGTCTTCCAACTCTTGTGTTAAAATTTCCAAGCAGAATAATTGTGACAGTCTTCAAGAAGGGAAACAAGTCTGACTATGAAAATTACAGCGGGATCACCTTGATGTTTCACCATAGGATAGATTACTGTGAGAACTGTCCTGAACCATTTGCTTTCACTTGCTGAGGAGCTCCTCCCAGAATATCAGTGTAGTTTTTTGTTGGCACTGGATTTATGACCCAGATACCTTGTTCTGGGTGGACCCAAACCCTCAGACTGACCACAACTTCTTCCATTCAATAATAGGCAAATGTTATTGATACACAGTGATAACAGATGAGAATAATGCAGTCAAGGCAAACAAACTAACCCCTCTGATTTTATACCTGCCAGTCCTAAGGCTGTCACAGAGGGAAAGTACATCTAGCCAGTACGCCAGCTTTACCTTGTGTTTCTTTTTTGTATGTCAAATGTCAGCAGTCTTGGAGGTTGAGGGCTAAGGCCCACCTCCCCCCAGTGGAGTGGGTGAGATGGACTGATAGTATGTCCTCTGTCCATGGTAGCCTTGGGATCTCCACTTGGGTACCCTTTTGATACTCTGAAATCCCTCCTTTTGAATTCTTTCTCCTCTGATGACTTATCATTTCCAGGTATCCTTGATTGGTTTCCATGTTGTCATCATACTGTCCACGTTCTGTTCTTTCAGTATATTCCTTTGTTTCAACAAACCCATCACACACACACATCTGAATTTGGTCATTAGCTTATGTCTTAATTTGGGTATTTCCCAGCCTCATAATTTGGTCCATCCACCAAAACAAGAAATCCCAGGGGCTCTGTAGCTGCTCACTGTGCCCTAGGCAATGCAGCAAGCCTATCTCATATTGTGGATTTTCAGGGAATACTGTACAAATTTCCCTGCCTGTTTATGCACACTTGTCAATTGGCCTTAGCCATGGAATCTGCCTTGAAAGACATTTTTCACAAACAGGATTTTAGAAACCAACTAACCCTTGCCATTCCCCTGGATCATTGTTCTAATGTATATCTACTCCATCTACAAGCCAGTTCCTAAAAGAAAATCTCTAAATATCATTTTTAGTCATCAGTTTTAGAACAAAAAAAGGCACAACTGACATGATTTTCATTGTTCACCAGCTAATTTTCACTGCTTGCTAGCTGAAGGAAAAATTCCAGGAACAATGCAAACCTCTATTCATGGCCTTCTTTGACCTCCTGGAAGTCTTCAACTCTTTCAACTGAGAGGTGCTGTGGAGGATCCTTCTGAAGTATTGATACCCACCAAAATGCATCAGCATTCTTTGCCTGCTCCATGACAGAATGCAAGTGGTTGTTCTCAGTAATGGATCTATCACAGATCCCTCTGAGATTTAAATGGAAGTTAAACAATGCTGTGTCATTATTCTAGTGTTGCCCTGTGGGGTCAGGCCAATGCTCAGAATCTCAATATTGCATTGTTAGACAGGAGGCTGTGGTGTACATATACAAACACACAAATCAATTAGGTGCATACACACACAAAAATCAATTAGGCGCACGCACACACACTCTAGGTGCATGCACACACACTAGATACATATACCCCCACTAGGCGCATATACATCCAATACACATACATGGATCACTCATTCATATATCACACACGCAATGACATATATGTATATTCACCAATTCACATACAAACCACTCACCTGCTCATACACACAGGTGTGTTCCTAACTTGGATGGTATGGTATGTATGTGTGTGTTTGGTGTACTTGGAACACCTGAGGGAAGGTTAAGATGAGAGAGAAAGTGTAAAGAGTGAAAGTTGCTGGAGCCAGGATTAGAACCAGTAGATTGGAGAGAAGCTGCTTGAGGAACTGAGGCTTAGGGTTACTTAAGGTGAAGTGGTCCCAGGGTTTCTCAAGGTCACTGGTGTAAGGAGAAAAAGCCTGGTGACAAGGAGGAGACAGCCAGAAAAGAGAGAGAGAGAAAGAGAGATGCACTGTGGATTGCAGATTTTTCTTTTTACACCCACCAGTCCAAGTACTTGTTTATATTGATCTTTAGGACTTCACTACTTTCTTCTGGATCTGTCACAGAAAAATAAATACACCCACAAAGATATGTTATATGTTGGTAGTTACCAAGGCATGGCCAATGGTAGCATAACAAAATGAAAATCCTGCTGCAAATAAGTTAGAATCAGCAGGAACTCAACCTTTTTCTCCAGCAGATGTCAGGCCACATTCCCTGGTCAATCTGTATTCCCCAGCCAAGAGGGTAATAGCAAAGGGGTAGTACAGGTTAACAAAGAGCATGTCTTCCCCTTCTGTATGGAGCCCAATATTTGCATTTCATTATAATACTAAGAAAATCTTTATTAGAGTTTGAATAATGCCCTGAAACAGATATTATGCTGGTTAATAAATTACATTTTCAAATGAGAAAGATTTTATCACCAAAACATCTTATGATTAATTCCTAAATGTGAAGCATATGGCCCTAACTTAAAACAGTTGGTTTTATATTTGTGTTCAAAGGTTGAGCACTCATAAAAACTTTACTAAGAAATTTGCTGCATTTTTTTCCATATTGAAAAATATCACTAACCTGTTAATCCAGTGTAACTTCCTAACCTCAATTATAGCTCTTGAGATGAAGGTGATTAAAAATAAGTATTTTCCCCCACTTTTAAAGAACAGGTCATACCTTCCAAATAAATTCTGTTTTAAAATGCTTCAATGATAAATTAATAGTAATAATTAGAACTGGTCAGAAATGTTCCACAAAATGTTTTCCATTTTCCAACCAGCTCTGACAATAGCAAAAATGAGTCTCAGCTTTTCACTATTTAAATTAGGGGAAAAAAAACAACAAGACTGAGAGAGAGACTTTACCATACTGACAGTGAATAGTTCATACCTTATGCTCCAGTTGTGGAAGGCAAACCTAGTTCAAAAAGTACTTAAGCATTTGCTTAAATCCATGGACATCAGTAGGATGTAATATATAATGAAATGGCTTCTTGAATTCTGGCTGTCTTGTGCAGGTAGTATTAACAGTAGGATTACTTGTGCAGGAAAGTAACTGCAAAGAAGTTCACAGTAGGCGCATGTACGTGTTCATTAATGCACTTTGGCTAATGTGCATTAAATTTAGTAACTCCATTGTGAGGTACTAGAAAAAGATGCATTAGCCTGTTTTAACATGCATTAGCAAAAGTACATGGTTTTTTGTGATCCTTTAATGGCCATTAAAATATGCAAAGGTGCATTAAAGTGCATGTGTAGACTCATCCAGTAAGACCCAAGTATTGGAACTTAGTAGTTCCAAGCTTCCAGTCCTG
>NW_017728995.1:11988862-11991650 GCF_001723915.1 Gavialis gangeticus
ATGCATTTTTTTAAAAGAAAAACTGAGGGCTTTGCTACACTAGAACTCTTCTTTACATTCCTTACTGTGATGCTACATCTGACTACCAACAAGCTTCTAGTCAGTATGGGGCTAAACTAATCAACTGGATGGTAAGCTGTTTAACCTCAGCTGACTCAAAGCCAAAATCAAGACCACCCTGACCTCAGTCATTGAGCTTCAGTATACTGATGATACTGTAATGTGTGCTCACTTGGAAGCAGACCTTTAGGCAATCATCAACGTCTTTACTGAGGCATAATAGAAAATGGGGGTGATGCTTAATATTCAGAAGACTAAGCTCTTAGTCTTAGACTAAGCTCTCACAAGACTAAGCTCCTCCATCAACAAACTCTTAATGAACAGTCCTCAGCTCCAGTAATTCAGATTTACAGTAAAACTCTGGAGAACACTGAGTATTTCCCATACCTCAGAAGCCATTGCAGAAGATGAAGAAATCCAACATCTCCTTAAAAGTGCAACAGCCATCTTTGGACCCACAGATAAAGCAATCAGGGATGACAATCATCCTTGAAAGTGAGGTATTGCTGAAATATATATCCTGCTTTGAATCCTTGTTGCTTGCTATGTTCTACAGTCTTCTGGTGTGCTTTGTTAAAAATTGTTCATTGCATCATTCTTGAATCCTGTGGACATCTGCAATCAACAAGTAGTTGGAGTTCTTCTTTTCCCAGGACCTCTTGCTTCTGTAAGAACTCTTGTGCTTTGTCTCAGCACTAGCAGCTGGCTCAGGGTACTTCCTCACATTCATCCCTCACATCTCTACCATTCATAGTATCTTGTACATTGTGGTGATACTTTCCAAACAGGGCCATCAAGTCAATGAGTTCTTCAGAAATGCATGTGGAAGTACAGGTTTGACTACTAATGGTTATGTGATTCAGCATATACTCAAGTTATCATTTCTTGGAACTGAAAAAGGTTATACCCAGCTGTGTGCCATCATTTAAATGTGGAAGTTGCATCCAGATCAGGAATCCTGTATAAAGTATGCATGTATATTAGCTTATCTGGGTTTTGGGGTAATAGAGTTTAGAAGTACCTACTACAGGAAACCCTCATTATTCACAGGTTTGGCATTTGCAGTTTCAAATATTCGTGAATATTGAATCTGCATTTTAAATACACTTTATACACTTACAGGAGCTCCTTGGGAGCTCCGCACTTGCTGCCACCGGGTTCTCACTGCCACTGCCATGCTCCTGCCACCACTGCTGCCGTGCTCCTGCTGCCACCGGAGCCATGCACCCCCACCCCCACCAGCCGTCTGGGGCACTGTGTTCATGAACACAGTACCTTATTCACAGATTTTGCCATTTGCAGGGGATATGAGACTGTGTCCCCCCTGAATGGTGAGGGTTGCCTGTACTAGAGTGAGCTAATATACTGTCCATACCAAGTTTAAGATGAACCAACTCCCTGTGCAATTGGGTTACTCCTGTCCTTGGCAGGATTAGTTAATGCAATTTAAGACATTAAATACTTCCCCTTGAAAAAAATTGTGTGGTTGTAAGGCACCTTAGTATGAACAAACTAAAATTAATCCAACATAACTGTCCCATACAAAGTAGCCCTAAATGTCTCTTTTGTACACAAGAAAGATACTACAGAAAAATGATAATTGAATAATCCCTTCCATTTGAAACAGTGACAGTTACAAATTTTAGAGTTCATTGGCACTCAGTCATTCCTTCCCAGTCCCCTCCCCTCCCCTCCTCAGCTTGATCTTACAACCTTCTTTAGGAAGTAGTCAAACAACTACTTTGAATAAGTCATAATAAGATCTGCATGGTTTGTGTTTCATCAATATAGCTCAAGACTTGTTCAATATAAGAATGATCATTTACCTAAGGAATGGGCATAGAACTTTCTTTTTCATGACTATAGAAGGCATGCATATAGGTAATGAAATATGAAAGATACTATATCTTATTCATGAACAGTGAAAGTTGCTCAGCAGCAGGTTTTAAATGCACCTTCTGCAAGTATCTAACTGAACAATTTATGTGACAAGTAATGACATGCTAACATCTTTGATAGTTAAGTATTTGCATTAATTTTTAAACAGAGAGACACTTCAAGTGACAGTCTAAATGAATATTCTTCCAGAAAAGCCATCTATCTTCTGTCATTAAAAAGTAAATTATGGAAGAACAGTGGAATATGGAGCTGGGTAATAGTGCTGTGTGAAGTTTTGGTAGCTGATTCGATTCGGAGGACAGTCAGCCCAATTTGGGGACTGAATATCAAAATCTGAATTGAATCAGGAGATGAATTAAATAGGTTTCATAGACATTAGGGCTGGAAGGGACCTCAGAAGATCCTCGAGTCCAGCCCCCCACCCAAAGGGCAGGAAGTCAGCTGGGGTCATAGGATCCCAGCAAAATAAGCATCCAATTTGCTCTTGAAGGTATTCAGTGTAGGTGCTTGAACCACCTCCGATGGCAGGCTGTTCCAGACCTTGGGGGCTTGGACAGTAAAGAAATTCTTCCTTGTGTCCAGCCAGAAAAGGTCTTGCAGTATTTTATGACCATTTGACCTCATCATCCCTTGGGGAGCTCTGGTGAACAAACATTCCCTCAGATACTGGTTGTCACCCCTGATAAACTTACAGGTGGTCATCAGATCACCCCTGAGCCTACGCTTTTCCAGGCTAAAGAGCCCCATGGCTCTCAGCCTATCATTGTAAGGTCTGTTTTCCTGACCTCTGATCATGCACGTGGCTCTTCTCTGCACTCTCTCAAGCTTC
>NW_017728995.1:11992392-11999645 GCF_001723915.1 Gavialis gangeticus
ATGGAGGGCAGGGGATCTCCCCCACCCAGACCTCCCTGTCCCGTAGCTGGCATAGGCATCCCATGGGACTGATGAAAGACCGACACAAAGTACCCATTTAATAGGTTGGCTTTTTCCTGGGTGTCAGTTGTCAGTTGCCCCATCTGGTTCAGCAGGGGTCCAACGTTGCCCTTGCTTTTCCTCCAGCTCCCCACATATCTGAAAAAGGACTTTTTATTGTCCTTGATACTCAAAGCTAGTTGGAGTTGTGTTTCAGCTTTGGCTTTCTTGGTTTGTGTCCTGGTAGAGGACCCCCAATTGAAGGCCCCTCAGGGTCACGGTGGGCTGGGGTGGCAATTGGACTACGAACAGGCAGGATTAGCAGCGGTGGAAGTCTGAGCGGCACGGAGGTGTATGGGTTTAAGACAAGATGGGTTTATTACTCACGCTTTAAAAGCTGAGGCTGAGGTGCTTTCTTCAGTTACAGTTGCAATAAACAAACACGAACAACAACAACAGGGGGTCTGTTGGTCCACGGGGTTCTTGAGCCGAGCCCTTGCTTTCTAGCCCAGGAGGCTAGGTGCGGCTGCCCGACTCAGTAGTCCCAGGACTGGTCAACAGCTCATGAGAGGGGAAACAAATAAATGAAAACTGTAACACGGTGAACGAAGAGATGATATCGTGATGCCAATCCAAAGGAGTGATCAATGTCCAGAGCGTGTGAGGAGTGATGCTGAAGCCGATGTCCAGTATGATGAAGAGCGAACGGATGGTGGGAGACGAAAGCCGAGGTCAGAAGTCGTGAAGACGAAGTAAATTTGACAGTCCGTTAATCAGATAAGAACAAATCGGAGTCATGGTCGTAGCTGGGGTCAGTTCAATTAGAGCCAAGAGATCAATATAGTAAACACAGAACGAATCGGAGAAATTGCAATTGGAGAGATCAATAGGCCAGAGGACCTTACTGGAGAACAGTCTCTCACAAGGAGCCTCCGTTCCCAGTTCCCTAGGTCTTTCCCCACACGTGAGACAGTCTCTGCAGAGAGCAGTCTCTGTGCCCATGCTAGGTCTGGTCTCTTTCTCTCCCTTCCCCAATTGAGGGGCTCCCAGAACTTTTATAGCAGCCCCATAGCCAATCAGGCTGCTTAGCTATCAGAAATTTCTAGAGAGATTACTTCATTCCAATTGTACACTGGGCATGCTCTGCAATATGGTCTATGTAGCAACTGAGCCTGCGCAGGAGTGGAAAATAGGGCAGAGCTGATTGACAGCTCCTAAGGTCGCCTAGGGAGCGCACACTAGGCTTGTTTTCTGTGGCGCCTGCTCATAACCTTGATCTATACAGTTCCTTAACTCCTGTAGTGTCAGCAGTCAAATGAAACTTTACCATGACAGTTTGCTCCCTGCAAGACTGGACCAGAGCAGAATAATCCTCCTTGGAGATGAATCCCACCCTCCATCCTTTGTAGGCTTTTCTTTTTAGCCTTAGGAGGTCTGCTAGGTCCCTGGAGAGCCAGGGGGGCTGCTATGCCCTCTTGCTGCCTTTCCTCCGAGATGGAATAGACTTAGCTTTTTCATTGAGGATCGCTCCCTTGAGGAGCAACCACTCTTCTTGAACTCCCCTCTCCCTGGGGTTATGGTCCCTTAGGGCCTCACTGACAAGGCTCCTGAGCTTGTCAGAGTTGGCTTTTCTGAAGTCAAGGACTTCTGTGTTGCTGACTGACTTGCCAGCTTTACGGCGGATGGTGAAGGTGATCAGCCCTCCTGCGCACCCTCCTGCACGAACTCTGCGCTAACTCACATGCCAGCAGACAAGCACGCCTGTTTGCACAGCTCTGGTTGGGTGGCTCCCTGGGGGGCTGGGTGAAGTAGGGGCCTGGGAGGGGGCTTGACCTGGCCTGGCTCCATGCAGCCGCCTCCTCCCACTCAGAGAGGGGTTAACCCCTTCCCACCACGGGCCTCGCTTGCTTCCAGCTGTAGTGGGGGTCGGCAGGGGGCAACGCAGCTGCTGGGGTGTGTGTGGGGCTTCGGGGGAACGGGGGCACGGCGTGCTTTCACCCACGCATTTCTTGGCACTCCGGAGCCTAACTGGGGCTTTTTTTGCTGTTGGTGGGCCCCCCATCCCTTTTTTTTTTTTAAATTTAAAGCTCCAAATCTATTAGAAGCATCTGAATCAGTTCAGAAAAAGATTAGGAAAAGATTTGGTGATTCAGCCATAGACTAAACAGGCAGCTGACAGAGCTGTCTCCAGCTGGTAAGTCTGTTGGGGTTGGGGGAGGGGTGAAGGAAGGGGCATTGGGGAGGGAGGGATTGGGGCTGCAGCTGCAGCTGGGACAATCTGTCCAGCTGGAGAGGGGGTACGGGACTCGGGGAAGGGGGTGAGAGGGTGCAAGATGCAGGTGCGGCAGCACTCAGAGTGGGGGCTCTGCCCTGCTGCCACTTGCCTAGCCAGGGCAGGGCGGGGGCAGGATGTAGGCACAGCTCACTTTAGGTGGAAGGGGGCAAGCAGCAGCAGGGCAGAACCCCTGCTCCCAGTGCTGCCACGTCTGCATCCCACACACTCCTAATCAAATCACTGTCCTCCAAACTGCCTGAATCCAAAGCAAATACTTGCTGCTTTGCACAGGCCTACTAGGTAAATCTTATGATTTTGTTCCTGTGAACTGCACCTTATATATATATAGGAATCTGTTATATAAAGAAGGCAGCTACCTTTTCCAGAAGGAGAGTTCATTAAATGTTTTAGAGGAAAGGTGCTTGGGCTTTCCTCACTGAAACCGTATTTTTGTTCTTTCCTGGGTTTTTAATTCTCTATTTAGAAGAAAAGGTTTTCAAAGTGAAAGGATCTGCTTCTTCTCTCCCATATGTGCATCTCCACCAAATTACTTCTAATTAGCTTGTTTGTGAGAGAGAGGCTCAAAAGATGATTGCTCCTTGGGCAAAATAAAAGTAAGTTATTGAAGTGCAAACCTGGAAACCATTCAAATCAATTTAGAAAGGCACTCAGAAATTACCTGAATTTTCTTGAAACTATATGGGCCTGCAAAAGAAGGACTAGCATCTCATGTGGTCCTGGTTTCTAGTGTGACTTTTGTTCTTGGATAGGCTCCAAGTAGGCTAAAATGCTAGTTTTCTCATGACTTTTGTTATACACACCTGACTGGGCTCTATAGATGTAAAGATTTGTTAGAATGAAATATAATGCAGGAAACAGATTATCAGGACATTTAGAAATTCATAAAATTGGTTTCAGGTTCTTTCCTGGAAGAGAAGACTTTGGTTGATTCCTATTCTGTTAGTCTATCTCTTCTTTTTCCTGAAATCAGTTGGTGTGATTAGGTGTTTCTATAGCAACTACAGCTATTGAAGTACTGGACTAGTTCTCCAGTCCTGAACACAATGCAGGGTAATATGTTGTTGTCTGTGGTTCATTGAAGCTGGACAGTCTAGGCACATGAAATCAATGTATACAATTGTTTAATACATATGTTGAATTATCTTGATAATGAGGCTTTTTTTTTCAGAATTACTGATTAAGTGCTGCTCTTGAATTATGTTTTACAAGTCCCATCAGTGTCAGTCTTTTTACTCTGGGAGTTTCTCAGTAATTCCTAACAAATTAGTATATAAATATGAACTGGAGACTGTGACAGAGCAGTGGTCATGCCCTGCCACAACTGGTCAAAAGGCAGACAAACTGTGAGAAAGAGAATCTCTTACCTGCATGGGGAAGAAAATCAATAAAGTCATTAAATGAGCAAAAAAAAATGGCCTTATTGATTCTCACCAGGGCCCTGGTGGGCGAGTGGGCTGACAGGGATCCCCCTTAATAAGCTCGGACAACTGACCCAGAAGGAAAAACCCTGGGGGTTGTGCAAGTTGTTTTCCTGGAGAGGGAAAACCAGCAGGAGCTTGTACTGCTCCATGGAGGTGTGGCAATTACCTGACCTCAGCTGGGGGTCAACAGGTCTTGCAGAGGAAAACTGAAAGCTGTGAGACTTATCTGTAGTGAGAACTGCTGGGAGAGCATCACACAGGAGACTGGCAGAACCCACATGGTGAGGGCAGCGTTTCGTGACCATAGCCTAAAAAGGGAAGAAGAAACAGAGGGCCTGCTAAGGGGATCTGCTTTGTGAAGATGGGGTTTTCCCCCCCAACAAGGACAGAACACGGGAGGCTGAACCAGGAGACTGAATTAAGTTGGCTATCATTCCCTGTCGGTGCCCTGTGGGTTAAAGCAAAGTAGCACTGGAAGTTCAGTGCTTACTTGAATACTGGCAGTGCGTGATAATCACGAGCATGATCAGAGAAGTGATTTACCCAGAGGTCACAAGGGGCAAGTAAACTTAAGGACTGACCTGAACTGGGGACCTGTGAGGTTGTAAGACCAAGTATTGGGGATGGGCAGTAACGCAGGCCTTGGACCATCTGTAAGAGCTCATAAGACTGTACTGGTGCACTAGGTAAAGACTCTAACTAAAGAATTGCACCTTGGAACACCTTGTGTGGTAAGGGCAGAGTATGGGGTGGAGGAGCCCTGCAGAGAGGCCAGATGGTTAGCCATGTTGCAGTGAGAAAGATCTCTCTCCCAATATTTACTTTCTCCTTTTCTGGATTTTCTTTAACATGAAAGGCGTGGTTTGTGAGTACCAAGGAGGATTAGCAAATCCTGGGCAGATTGGCTGCAACATATTCTTTCTATGGGAGCCTCAGACTTCTACAGAGACATTTCAGCCTCTTACTACAGCGTGGTCTGAATGCTCTCTTCAGTTGAAAACTTCACAGAAAAAAAGAACTGAATTGATTTTTATGTAATCCCTCTCTTGAAATTTTAATCGATGTGAATGTGAAATTCTCGCTGAAATTCCATCAGTTGGTTTAAAAATTCTATAGAAAGAGTTCTATATCACATGGCATATTTCAGCCCTATTAAATCCAACAGGACCTTTTCATAATATGCTCAAATAAATATTATGAGGGAAAAACAGAGGTTGTGTATAGTAAATATTCAGAAATGTGTAAAATATTTAACCAGTTTTAAGTCTCCTTGTCTCCTACACAAGTAGCCACGTCTCCTAGTACACTGACATGCATTATTTACTGAGATGTTCTGTAGTATGCTTTTTGACATGTGTCATGCTGGTACCCAGTACTGAGAAGCTGCTGGGGATTTTTATAGGAGACAGGGTCCACCAAGGATGAACTTTGTGGTAGCTTGTGGGTATACAGTAACACTAAATATAACATGTTACTAAGGTGCCAGAGGGAAACACAATTTTTAAACCACATTCTTCTTTGTGTCAGTACTTTGAATACATTTGTTATTGCCCTGTTACTAGCCATGAGCTTCATTCTGTACTACAAGCAATTTAACAATATAAAGAAATATACTAGGCCAGTATCAAGTTCTTTTCTGCCTTCATTTATAAATCAGGAGTCTCTTATCGTCCTCTTTCTGCTTAGCTATAAATGTCACTTTCATCTGCAGCACTACTTGAAGTGGATTCTTAGTAGGACAAAGGATTTGGCACTTGTACCACAAGTACTTGTATCCAATTGAGATGCATTACATCTTGAGATGTAACCTCATGCAGAATTCTGTCTTCCTTTATGCACTGCTTATATCTCTGTTGCTTATTGAGAATCTAAGTTCTGTCCCCTTGTACCTATGAAATCTTTTTTGTTTTGGAGGGGTGTATAGGCAACATCAGAATTTTCCCCAATCTAATTCCCTAATAGTGATTTGATTTCTCACATTTGATTTCTAGCCTGCTTAAGCGCTTGGAATCAAACAATCAGCTGGCTGGTATGGGGGCTTCCATTTAGCCCAGTGAACAGATAGCTACAATATTCCACAGATGCAGGCTTGGATTGCAGTCCATTCTAACCCATTTGAAGCTTTAATGAGCATGCATACCGGGAGCATGCTCTAGCCTTCAGGTGTTGCAATCCATCTGGTAGAAGCTGTTCTGTGTTGAATAAATAATTAAATATGTATTGGAATAGGGAACTTTGGACCTGACTTTCTTTACATCACAGGTGAGTGACCCACCGCGTAGGCTGTATAGTCAATCTCTTTCCTCTTTTCTATTCCAATGAATATTTAATTCTTTAAATATTCAGTACCAAGATTTGACAACCTCCCATATTACAACCTTAATTACTGGACTATTAGCTAGGGTGTTTCTCATCACTTTTTAAAGAAAAAAACTGACTTGGCTCATATACTTAACTACTTCACAAGAGAGTTCCTGACTGAGAATCCCAAGTTGGATTTAGCGACTAACTACCTTCGAAATACAAAACTTAGACCTTACCTCTCTTCTAAATATTTCTAACAGATTGCATTTCAGACCCTGGGGTCAGTAAGTGGATTTTTGAGCAACCCATTTTTAGTTATCTAACTTTCCCCATGTATTGTACCAGCAACTTAGACAACTAATGCAGGCTGAGGATTCCCCAGGACAGCAGTGCACAAAAATTGGGTGCTGCAGGATTGAATATTGTAACATCTAAGTTCCTTTGTAGATTTAGTTCTAAGTTTGTGAGAACTGACTAAGAAAGCAGTAAGTTTAATTGAACCTGTTTAACTGATACCAAAATATAAGAGTTTTTAGTCACTGCCAATGCTGGAATCAAATCAGCAACTTAGATCTAAAAGGCTCCGTACGGCATCATCCAGTTCCTGGAATCTTCGGGTTTCCTGTGAGATTTAATTTTCAGTTTCATCTTGAAAACCTATTTCACTTTTTCTTGACTCAGTTCAGTAAAACTGCAAGAGAGAGATCTTGGTTTAATAACTTGAACTATGGAGGTAACATTCTAATTTTCTACTAGTTCTAAGTGGCATAGAGAAACATGTGCAGAAGCCACTCCCTGTATCCACAAGGACTGCTGCCTCACAAGGACCGCTGCCTCATTCCTTTGGAGAGGGTGAGTTATGTATATCCACTATCCCTCCAGGGATCTACTAATGAACCCCTTTCGTTTTTACTTTGGGCTTTGGCCACAGCTGTGACTGTACTTTGGGCTTTGGCCAATACTGCCCACTTGTGGGACTTGTGATGTCTACACTGAGCCCCTAGGGAAAAGGCCACTTTTGAGCATACTCTGTGTACCTGCTCCCACTGGCATGTGCCAAATCTGCAAATGCGGTGGTGCCAGTACTGGAGGCAGCACTCTTTTGGGGGGTTCTGAGCAGCTTCACCACTAGGCCCCTGTGTCTGGCATGTGCATGTGGGAGTGGCTGGACAAAGTGTACTTAGGAGCAACTT
>NW_017728995.1:12004645-12013625 GCF_001723915.1 Gavialis gangeticus
GGGGGTTCTGAGCAGCTTCACCACTAGGCCCCTGTGTCTGGCATGTGCATGTGGGAGTGGCTGGACAAAGTGTACTTAGGAGCAACTTTCCTTAGTAGCGCCCATAACATGGTGTAGATCTTCCATCAGTGGTCATGGGCAGCCTAGGCTGAAAGCTGGTGCAGACCAAGTAGTAATGCAAATTAAGGATCAGATCGGAGAGTCTCAGCCAAGAGTCTAGAGTGAGTCACAGCAAATTTCAGTTATGGTGTATTTGAAAACAATTTTCAATAAAAAAGGAAAGCAAGACAAAACCCACAAACTTTTATTCAAAACTGGGAAAGAGGGCTTTTAAACTGCTTTTTCTTCAGTTCATTATGGGTATGGACAGAAGTGACAATTTTCACCCAAGCTATCTAGAAAGCAGTTTATAGCCATGAGCACACACAAGTGTTTTACTGTCTTAGTAAACACTTTATGTGGGCAGCTTGTTCATTATATTTGTTTTAAAGAACAAACTATAGAACTCTTCCTTGAAAAGTCTTTAAACTTGTATGGATTTCATGGGTCATGCCTTGTGATGGCTTGAGTTTTTTTAATCTCTCTCTCTCTCTCTCTCTCATTCATTTACCTCTCACATCTGTGCTGCAAAAGTATGGATTATGACAGAAAAAAACGTGATTAGTAAATATCATTCAGCAGGTACACAAGTCTTGCAGGCCATTCTAATCCAAAGAACTAGCATGTTTTTTGAGAAACTTCTGCTGAAACGCCTATTTTTGTATGAAAAATAAAATTACAAGGTGAATATGACCAATCCATGCCACAGTTTAGGAAGAGGTCTATGGAATCTTTAAAGATCAGCTGCAATAAGGAACTTCATTTGAACTCCATCATGCCATGGTCCACAAAGAATTGGCTGGCAGTATAATGCTGTATCCTGCAGCTGCTAATAGATATTAAAAATAGAAGTGCACTCAATATAAGAAAATGATATAGTTGCAGTGTTTTAAGCCTCATCTCATACAGGTTCTCCATTTCCTTGATAATCCTAATAGCTCCTTCAACTCTAGTTTCAGTTTGGAATACAGCACACTATGAAAGACTGAAAAGTCATAGAAAAATGTTAGGACAATAGAATCTAAGGGCATAGGATTGGAGGGGACTTGTAATCTAATTACCTGCTATTACAGGCAACCTCAATTTATTTTACTCTTAATAAATAGATAAGAATGTTTCAAAATGTATTCTTCTTCAGAACTGGGTCTAGCTTCTAGTATGAACTGATCATTCCCATACTGGACATGCATAATCTTCAGTGAAGTAACACAAGGCAATAGCAGTGTTTCATAATATCGCTGGGTTTACTCCCCACTTTGAAGTGACCATCTTTTGAAGTATGTTGTTGTGGGTGCTGACTTTCCCTTTCATCTTTTCTATATTTGCTTTGAAGGTAAATGTTTGGTCCAATGGAACCCTGAAGTACACAGGTTTAGGATGATGGGGGAAGTTGATTGTCTGTATTGATTATTTCCTCTCCTTAGTCTCTGGTTTTGTAGGTGTTAATCCATGCTTGTTAAGTCGTTATGTAGTAGCTAGCTACTGTGTATTGAGCTGGTCACTGAGTGAATCATGATTAACTGGTAACTGGTAACACAGTAGCCAGGCCTGCAGTAGTCTCCTGTCCCCCCCACCTCCAGTGCCCCAAGACAGACACAGTTGCACAAGCACCCATGTCATGAGTTTTTCTTGTCCCTAGCTTGAGGTGCAGTTTCCCCCAAACCCCTGCACTTACCACCTTGAAACTTTTCAGGTTTTGTCTCCTGAGCAGGGGCCACCACCCCTGAAGTTTTCAGCCCACTGCACCTTAATACACACAGGGTCATCTATGTCACAAGATTTGCCTGTCAGCAGCTTGAGGTGCATTTCCCCCAAAACCCCTGCACCTATCACCTTGAAACTTGGCAGGCTTTGTGGCCTCACTAGGGGCTACTACCCCTGTGGTTTTAACCCCATTGTGGCTTAACACATACACATGACATGAGCTTTTCTTTCAAGAATTTGGGGTGCAGTTCCCCCCAAACCCTTAAATCAATCTTCTTGAAACTTGGCAGGATTTCTGGCCTCAGCAGGGGCTAGCATGCCTGCAGTTGTAACCCCACTGTGTCTTAACACATGCACGTGACACAAGTTTTGCTCTCAGGATTTTGGTTTCTCTGAACTCCCTGCACCTATCTTGAAACATGGCATACATCATACCCTCAGAAGCGGTTACCATTTTTTGAAAGTTTCATTCAAATCAGGCCAGAAATGTCAAATTTATAGCCTGTTTTGACCGTCCTCATTATATCCTATGGGCGAAACGTCAAAACAGGGCATGACAGAATGAAACAGAACAGCCATTTTGACTAGAAACAATAGTCAAAATGAAACACTGTTCTGTTGAAAAGTCGAAACGCTGGTTGAAATGAAATGCTTCCATTTCACACACCCCTAGTGAAAATCTGTGACCTGAATCTTGGCTAGGATTGTGTGAAGCTGGTTCTTATTTTAGTAACCTGAGAGGTTGCTCAGTGCACATTAGTCTGGCCTTGACAGTGGCAAAGTTCTTCTTTTGTGATGTGATGCATAGATCATAAGCATGTATAAAGCTCCTTGTTTAGCTTTGTATGAGTAGGTCATTGGTACATATGTTAAAAAGGATTGGTGCTAACACAATACCCTGTGGGAGGCCATTTCATTGTCATTGCCAATGGTTTTATTTCTTGTACTCTTCTAAGAAAAAAATGTATTCTAAAAAAAATCAGATTAGCCATGGGCGATGTGTAGGGGTTGCATGTGGATGTATGTGCACCCCCTGAGTGTGGCAATGCACCCCTAAAGAAAGGCGCTGCCAACACTGTCGGTGGTGCCTGTGGGCAGTTGCCACTCGCCAACTCCCCTCCCACCACTGACACTGCTGGTGGCATCTGTGCTCTGTCAGCAATCTTGGTGGCTACTGCTACTGGTCGCCCTCCCCACCCCAGCGACAGCACTGGCAGCATCTGTGGGAGGTCCCCGCTTATCGCCTCAGTGCTTCTGCCACCGCCGTGCCCCCCCAGCTGCTGGGGGCACACGTCGTTGAGGAGATTAGCTGCACTAGCTGGTAGTTGTATGCCATATTGTACACTTTGGCAAGCAGGTTTCAGTGGCTGTGTCATAAACTGCTGATAGGTCTACAAACACAGGACCTGTTATCATCCCTTTCCAAATCCATCTTCTATATGCTTGGTGATGTTGAGTATTTAGCTAGTGTAGAACTTGCCTGAATCTGGCTTGGTCTGGTATTAGGTGTTGTTTGGTATGAGATGAAAAGCACTTGAGAATAAGGCTTATAAATTTTATAAAGATGGCAAAGAAGTGACACTGGTCTGAAGTTCCCTGGGCCACAGGCATCCTTCCCCAGCTTTCATAAAGTTATTACACAGGCTTACCACTATCGGTTAAACATTCTAAGGGTTGATGAGTAATTGTTAAAAGGTGTAATACCCATAACTTGGTATGATCAATATGTTTCTTTCCTCCACTACTACTATTTTTCAGAGCTTCCAGGACCTCAGTCTGCAGATGGTTAGGGCCCCGTTTATCATTTCCATCTGAAATCTGATTTCTGCCCAGTTAATATTCATGTGTCCTTACGTATACATTATCTCAGCTTAAAAAACAGTTTCCCCTCCCTCATAGCTGGTCCCCCGATGTATTTATAGAGAGAAATTTCATTTCTTCTCAGCCTTCATTTTATTAGGCTAAACAAGCTGAGCTCTTTGGAATTTCTCTTATATAGACTCACCATTCCCTTGATCATGCCCTAATTCTTCTCTGCTCCTGTTAAAGTTAGAATCATTATATAATATGGGTGACCAGAATTGTGTACAGTATCGGATTATATTTAATCAGTGCTTTTTGCAGTGGAATTAATAATTAATATTACCAGGAATACCTTGCCTGATGCATCTTAGGATCACATGTTTCCTTGTTATAGCCACATCACATAGGTGACTCAGTCTTCTAGTGATCAATAAATGCATGCAGTTGTCCTTGCTTGTTTCCATCTGCTATCTATTCCACCGTCAGCAGAAATGATTGTCATTAGTCCCTAACTATATTTACTCTTGGTCTTCAACTGCATTCTACAGGATGCAGGGTTGGCAGTGGATATAGTTTTCCAGGACTTCAGGAAGGCTTTTGACACTGTCTCTCACCCCATTCTCATTAGGAAGCTGGGGGACTGTGGCGTAGACACCCATACAGTCCAATGGGTCGCCAACTGGTTAGAGAGTCGCACCCAGAGGGTGGTAGTGGATGGGTCCTTCTCGACCTGGAAGGACGTGGGAAGTGGGGTCCCACAGGGCTCGGTCCTTGGGCCTGCACTGTTCAATATCTTCATCAGTGATTTGGACGAGGGGGTGCAAAGCACCCTGTTCAAGTTTGCTGATGACACTAAGATGTGGGGGGATGTGGGCACAATAGAGGGGAGCAACAGGCTACAGTTGGACCTAGATAGGTTACAAGGATGGGCGGAGGAGAACAGGATGGGGTTTAACACAGACAAGTGTAAGGTGATGCACCTGGGGAGGAACAATCGGCACCATACATACAGGCTGGGGAACTCCCCTCTTGTCAGCACGGAGGTGGAAAAGGATCTGGGAGTCATTATTGACTCCAAGATGAACATGAGTCGGCAATGTGGGGAGGCGGCTAGGAAGGCCAACTGCACCTTGTCGTGCATCCACAGATGCATCTCGAGCAGGTCCAAGGAGGTGATCCTCCCCCTCTATGCGGCACTGGTCAGGCCGCAGCTGGAGTACTGCGTCCAGTTCTGGGCGCCGCACTTTAAGAGGGATGTGGACAGCATCGAGAGGGTCCAGAGGAGGGCCACTCGTATGATCAAGGGACAGCAGGGTAGGTCCTATGAGGAAAGGTTGCGGGACCTGAACCTGTTCAGCCTTCAAAAGAGAAGGCTGAGGGGGGATCTTGTGGCCTGTTATAAACTGGTTAGGGGGGATCAGCAGGCGCTGGGGGAGTCCCTGTTCCCCCGAGCGCCGCAAGGAGTGACCAGGAACAATGGTCACAAGCTGGCGGAGGGAAGGTTTAAGTTGGACATCAGGAGGCGCTACTTCACGGTCAGGGCGGCTAGAGTCTGGAACCAGCTTCCAAGTGAGGTGGTGCAGGCTCCCACCCTGGGGGTTTTTAAGAGGAGGTTGGATAACCACCTTACTGGGGTCATTTGACCCCAGTGCTCTTCCTGCCATGGCAGGGGGTCGGACTAGATGATCTGCTCAGGTCCCTTATGACCCTAGAAACTATGAAACTATGAAACCTTATTCCATTTCTGTTGTTCCAGATCACAATCCTGATCTTCCTGTATGCTATGTGGGTCCTTCTTTGAATTAAAAGTGCCTCCCAGTTTTGTGTTGTCATATTTATTATTATACTTTTTTGGGGCCAAGAACATAAATGAAAATGTTAAACAAGATTAGTCCCGATATTAATTCTTAAGGAACTCCACAAATAAGTAAATTCTAGTCACCCAGAAAAACTTGATGATATTTTCACTTTAGCACTTCCTTGCCTGCATTGTAATTTTTTATCTAATGCCCATCTTCTCTAGTTTTACATATAATATCCTATGATTGTATAATTGTGCCCAATGATTTATTGGGGATCAAATAGATTTTATAGTTCTTCATTTACTTTAAAGAACTGTTTTATCATTTTCTTGTACACTGTTAAAAAGTTACTATGCTGGATTTCAGTAGTAGAATGAAGCTACAGTTGACGGTGAATAGTTGATATACCAATTTAAACATGTTTGGTGACTAAACTCCCTTCTTCCTGCATAAAAAAAAGATTTCTCTTCAGGGCATAAATTACAGGAGACATTTCAAGATCAACTATCTTTGCAGTTAAGTGTAAAATTAAGCAGTAAAACCTATTGTAAAAACAGCTGAAAATGTGTGTAATGGATTCCTATTGGATATTTTTCAAACAATTTTATTTGGCCCGATTTTTTTTTTAAAGGACAAAACTTACTCTTAAGTGCACAGTGCAATTTTACTGAGTTTAACTGAATTTCCTCAGTATAGGTGATATAGGGCCACTCAGATATAGGGCCACTCAATGTAGGTCACATGCCCCTTAATTGGATCATTCCAGAATATGCATTTGTTTCCATTCTTGAATATTCCAGGCACTTCATTATTCCTTTCATTAAGTCTTATCTATATTCCACCAATGCATTAAGATCTTGATCCTGCAAATATTTACGCACGTGCTAATTTTAATTTTTATGAGAAGGCCCATTTTGAGATTGAAGTAAGTGGGACTACTTCCAGCAGTACAGTTCAACCAATGCATAAATACTTGCAGGATCTGGACCAAAACCAGTTAGAGCTGAGAACTATCATAAGTATAAAATAAAGGTGTATACCTTAAGATAAGGGATGAAGTTACGCACTAATGGCCCCGAAAACATGAGTGTCTGCACATTAAAGGTTGTTAACATTAAAGGTTGTTGTATAACCATCTCACAGTTCCACCAGTTCAGGTGTGGATTACTTCTGGGCCATGTGACCTACCTCATGTTAAAATGATTTCAGTCTGCTACATGGAGATAAAACCATCCTCCAGCATTCCAGGATGCACTGCTCCCAGCTCCTTCCCACCCAGAGCAGGTATAGAGCCCAGGTGTCCTGGGTCCTAGCCATGCCCCTGCTTGCCAGTTATCTAGTGGCAAATCAGAGCTGTGTAGGCAAGACATGGTATTGACCTTTAACATGCTCCTGCTCACAGCACGTTCTAACTTTAAGACTGCTTAACATTCAACAGATTTAGAGTGGTCTAAATGTAACGTAACTTCACCCTGTGTTCCTGGGTAAATTGCTTTGAGCATCTTAGGGAATTTAGTAGCAAGTTGCATTTCTCTATTGTCAATATTATAAGGTAATCTTTAGAGAAATGTTCTTGACTAGATGATAGCAAAAGGTAAGTGTAAGTTCCATTATTCAAAATTATTTGTAGTTTATCCTTTCTATAAATCTGGCTTTAAAAGGATTACAGGTATCAGGATCTGTTTGCTCTGTATCTTTAAGAACATTTTCTTCTTGCACACATTGGCCTCACTGATCCCCCTTAAATATTTTCTTTTGATCTGGATTTACTTTTACTGTAGGCTTTGACCTTTTGGCAAGTGTATTAATCTGTATTATTCTTATTTTGATCTTGCTTTTTTACAGCTTTCTATTTTACCTGCTTTCCACTCCACAAAACAGGTCAAGTAGAGCTGACCTCAATCACATTTTCCTTCTTCCCCACTGCACTAAACTCTTGTGCATTCTCTTCATCAGGTTTAGACTTACTATTGTTTGAGCTCTTATTTCCACTTCTCTTTCGAGGCCCAAAGTGTGAATTTATTGTGTAACTACTGCTCTCATGTATTCTTTCTCATTAAAAATGTTTTCATTTAATGTAGTTTGCATACTTTCATGTAAGCTGCCCCAACCTTCTTACAAATTTGAGTTTATTAAGCCTCGATAAACCTCAAGCCGTGTGAGGTAGGTAACTATCATAATCAACATGCTTAGAACTCTTCAAATAATGAAAAATATATTTGTAAATATATTTACTTAAACTGAATTGCAGTGCAATTCACCCATAGCCATGCAAAGTTGCCATTTTTATTCCAGGTGGTTTTTTGGGGGGTTTTGGGGTTTTGGGGGGGGATACATTTCTTTATCATAAATGTTTATGAAGCAATATTTTATTTTTCTTTGCATATAAGTGTTTATACATTAACGAGGAGATGAATGCATATTTAAGTTTATTCTGACCAAAAGTTTCTCATGCCTATATTGTTTAGCTTTGTGTATAGTAATGTAGTGTTTGAAAGGGAGGAACAGGAAGGGAGGACCTTCAGCCTTTAAAAAAAAAATGTGTTTTTTTACAGTGGGGTAATGAACACAACCCATCCCAAGGTAAAAATACCGTGAAAGACCACATACCTTAATTTCACTATAAGGTAAACTTGCTACAGGTTTACCTTGCAGAAAAATAAAGTGCCTAGTTTAAATGATGTTTTTACCTTGGGGTAGCTTATGAATTCTTGTTAACCAAAGGTAAAATGCCAAATTATGGGCAAATCTGAGACAGTCCAGTGGAAAGCAACAAAAATGGTCAGAGGGCTGGGACACATGACTTATGAGGAGAGGGAACTGGGCTTATTTAGTCTGGAGAAGAGAAGATAAAGTCGATTTAATTGCTGCCTTCAACTACCTATAGAGAGGTTCCAAAGAGGATGGAGCTACACTGTTCTCAGTGGGGCTAGATAAGAGCACAAGGAGCAATGGTCTCAAGTTTAGGGGAAAAGACAGCAGGGTGACCTAGAAAGGTGCATTTAGAAAAGCCTTTCCTGCTTTAAAACATTTTTATCATATTGTAGCCCCAGAAAATGTAGCAAAGCATTTACAGCACAGCTAGATAATGAAACAAAGGAACACCAGATAGACTCAACTCACATAGAAGCACATAAAAATAAAATAAAACAAAATAAAAATGTTTGTTTACTTGTGTGTATATGCATTACTGTCCATGATGAGTGCTTGGTGAATGAAAGCCAATTCATGAGAATTAAAATTAATATCTTATCTAAAGGCAAGAATGTTTTTCAGTGTCTAGTCCATGCACTTTGGAGATAGATTCTGAATTTGTGGTATGGAGGATAAGGAAAAATAATTTAAGATTCCCCTGTACTCCTGGTTTGAGTTCTGACACACAGGCAATTAAATGAGCTTCAAAAATAGATGTCCACCACCACTGAAAAGCAGGCCTTTGTATTAACACAAGCAATAACATTGTCAATATAGCAAGATGAATGAATGAAAAGTCTGCTAGACGGTCAATAAATCTGGCTTCTGTCTCTCTCTCCATCTGTGACAGGAAGGAAACCAAGTATTTGTAAAATCTG
>NW_017728995.1:12018625-12026147 GCF_001723915.1 Gavialis gangeticus
CAAAAATAGATGTCCACCACCACTGAAAAGCAGGCCTTTGTATTAACACAAGCAATAACATTGTCAATATAGCAAGATGAATGAATGAAAAGTCTGCTAGACGGTCAATAAATCTGGCTTCTGTCTCTCTCTCCATCTGTGACAGGAAGGAAACCAAGTATTTGTAAAATCTGGAGTCCATGCATGTAACTTCCTCATGCAAAAGGCAGCATGGAAAGGTTGGAAAATGTTCTAAAATTGTGTGCTCATGCTCTCTCTCTCTCTCTCTACAATGCTCATTTCTCTCCATCGCTCTGTGAGAGTTCTTGCTTACATGGGAATCAAGTGCAAAACCCCTGTTGATGTCTGTGGAAGCGGTTGCTGGCATGAGGTAGAGAAATGCATTTAAGGACTTTAAAACGTTCCTACCTTTCTTTTCAGCAGTTTGAAACACCTGCTTCTGATGCCTTTTCTCTCCCTTTCATGTAAATGTTTGAAACACTTTTGTCCATGCTGCAGGGAGTAAGTAGCTGAAGTGGTTTCTTTTTGTCACCAGCAAACAGCTTGAAACTGTAGGTAAAGAAGTCAAACCGAGCAGAGGGTTATAACAGCCAAAGTAGAGAAGTTTTCATATTCAAAATACAGTAAGTGGCTAATAATGTCCAACGACCATTCAGGCACAGATATGTGCATACCATAGTATAGTGCATTTAACAAATAACTTCACAATATTATACAAATGAAATAGAATCAGAACTGAAGACTTTTCCTAATAAGAAATAAACTATTATATACCCGTTACTGTAAAAACATTCTTGCCTTCAGATAAGATATAAATTTTAATTCTCATGTAATTTAAAAGGAAATTCTGTTTGGATTTTTAAATAGAATAATGGATTTGTATATTTCCAAAATTATGAAAATGAAGTGTTGATGGATTATAGTGTAGTCAAAATTATAATAATGATTTAATTAGGTGTGCAAGTTAGATTAAGGCTGTTTTTAAAATGCAATAAGTTTATAATTCTGAATATGTACATTGCTATAAATGATAGTATCTTTTCCTAATATATTATTGTGAATTTTAGATGAACTCCTTGCTTTGAGAAGGGAAGCAATATTTCTTTTGCAGATGTCACAAGCTAGCTAGCAGAACTAAACTGGATTGATCGATCACAATACTTATTGTTTCTTGTACATACTGGAGGAATTTGTGTTCATGCCACTCTGATTTGCTAACTTCATTTTACATCGCATTTTTCTGTAGAGTAAGTGTCCAATTTGAAAAGGAGGCTCAATGCTATTTAAATGCTTTCATGCTTCTTTTTTACTTTCATGCATTGATTGATGTATCATGTTGTAAAGAATGGCTAAAATGTGTTATAATGCCAACATTTAAGAAGATACTTTGTTTTATAGGACATTCAAATCACCGGTATCAGTGTACAGTGTTTAGCAGACACTGTTTATTTAACAAACTGAGTCTCTGATAAAGGGTGTTTTTTTAAATGTATCTGGGAACTTTCAGATACCCAAAACTTCCATAATCTCTGTGGGAATCTTTCACTGACTGCTGCTTGATTCAAACTGAATCACTGAATGTCTTTGCAAGATTAGTCAGCACTTATGAATGTTCAATGCACCTGAATTCAATGGGTTCATGAACTGATGTACTCTGGGTACATCCAAGAGCAGTTTTGGTTCAAAGATAGGAAATACCTGCATATTTAGTTTTGTACTATTTTGTATATATGCAACAGACACCCGAGTATTCAGGCATGTGGTGATATGCCTGCAGTTTTTTAATTGGGTTAGCAAAGCCTAAAATGTTCTCTTCTTATTTAGGAACAGCAAGAAAATAGAGCACCTGTTTTCTAATCAGCCTCACAAATGGAGTCCCAGAAATCAAACAGCCAATACATTTAACATTCACTTTTTACCCCAAATGACAATGTTTTTTATGATCCAGGGCTTTAATTATTCCATTAATTTCAAGAATCTCCCAAGTTTCCTTGTGTTTTACATTACATAAAGTTCCATAATTCATGATACCAGGCAGCAGGAAGGTTCTCCTACTTTTCAAGGTTTTAAACACAGTAGACGCACCTAAAGAAACAATATATAAATCTTCAGTGAAAGAAGTAGTAGAGGGGTAGAAGGACAAAGTGCATATTGCCTGTGTGAATGTATTTCATGTTGCTTCTTCTTAGAAGAAAACAACTTTATACTTGGTGTATATAACAGCAATCTGTATGGCTTTATAATTTCAAGAGATTTTGAGTTCCAAAATATGTAAACAAAGAGAAATTCATGTGAATTATCTATCTCTTTTCTATATAGCAAGGAACTCAAGAGCCAGTTAATTCCAGAGAATACTTCCTGCCAGGCATTTATTTTCTATGTTTGTTGTATTGTGCTGTATCACTTTGTAATTTTAGGATACATACAAGTATTACCATTGCATTGCCTTAACTGAGGTTAGGGCCATCTAAATGGCTGAGCATGCAAGCAGTTCACAGGGCTTAATTCTCCTTAAAACTGGAATTTCCCCCCCAAAATTTGTTCCCATCAAATACATTGACTAACAAACACCTGCATATATTTGCAGCACAGCCCCAGGGCTAAGGAAGTCCAGTCACTCTCCACAGCCCTGGGTAGTTAAAACTGCCTCCCCTGGCCCTGCTTGGGCTATTTTTACTTCCCCATCCCCTGCAAGCTGCACGTGTCAAAACTGGGCAGCTCCTCTTCGCAGACCCACCAACCTCCACCGGATCTGCCAGGACTCTGCTAGAGCCTCCCCAGACCCACAGGTTCTACCTGATCCAATCAGACACTTTTCCCATGACTGACTGACTTCCAGCTGCCTGTGTGAACACCTGCACATGACAAAATCCAACTAAGGTTTAGGCATCTCAAGATAAGCTGCCTAACCTGGGTCAGGTCATTTGAATGCTTGTTTGCACCTTTCACCCATAGATGCGTAACTAGATTACATAACTCTTTCCCACAATCCATAGTAAGGTATGCTCAACATTTTCAAAGGTATCCAAAGTTTTAGTCTTCTAAAGAGTCAAACAGACAATTTGTTTGACATACAAAATATTACTTGCTTAACTACTATAACATCTAGTCACCAAAACCATCAAACACAGGCACCAATTAAAATAAGTAATCCCTTCTCCTAACAAAATATTATCAGGTTCCAAGCTACTTCTCTGCATCAGAAATGAGTGCTTCACTTTCTAATTTTAGAGTTGGTATTTAGGCTCCTATAATATGAGACTGAATGTTGTGATATCAGCTCTGCAGTGGTTGGTTCCCTCAGTGCTCCTTTGATATTTCCCAGATTGATAGGAAAAGTCCGGGGTCTCTTGGTGGCAAAAATCCAGGTTTCCATACGCTAATCAGTGGATAGTGTGAAAACCCTGCCTTTTCAACACTTATTAAAATAATCACTTCATTATAACAAGGGGAATGACATTCCAACTATCCCTACTCAACTGATGCCCTGAAGGAAGCCTCAGGGCATCTGAATATGGGCTTTTCATTTGAGCCTTTTGCCTCCATTTATCTGCCTAGTCCTAATTGCTTTGACTTCTGTAACATCCTTGACCAGGACAGGCAGTTTTCCTGATACCATAGCTGTGAAGCCCCTTGAATCACTGTCATAGGGGGACTTGCATCCTTTTTTCAGACAGCCAAAGAAATAATTAAGCATTCTGAATATGAACTGTTGGAACATGAAAAGTACCATACAGGGGGTTTAATTAATATATGCTGAAAAGCACCTAACTCATTACTCGTGTTTATATAACTCTCCCTAATGTAACTGATAGAATTAGTATTGTTCACAATAATAATGTAAAGTTTAATTAGACTTAATGTAAATTTAGGAATTAAAAAAATTAAAATCAAATGCTGTGCATGTTAAATAACTTAGATCGCCCCCACCTATGAATTCTGATCTCCTACAAAGCAAACCAAAGAAATTTCATACTTCAAAGGGAAAAGCACCAATACTTTTATCTCTGTGTCTCCCATCTTAACTGCTTCGATGTATATCTGACTTGCTAATCAGGATAGGGGATTTTATTTTTATCTGACTCGTTTTCTGCTTTCCCAGCCCTTCTAAATGAAGTTGATGTCTGAAACTAATGTATCTAGAATATTCTATTTAAGAATGCGGGAGCCAGAGTGTGTGTACTTTCAGATTATTACCCTTTTTCTTTTTTGTACGTTGCCTTTATTTCGCATGCAAAGGGCTCCCCACGAGCATGTTATTGTTTGATAAATAATATCCTCAGCTGAAATACAGCTATGATTTCATAATGTTAATTCTGCTGCTAATTAACAAATTTGGATTGATTGTAATTGTTTGATATTGCTTTTATGGTTTCTTTGAAATCATCAAGGAGCTGGCTTATTATTCTTCCCAGATTATGTCTAATAGTTTGAAGTTAGTGTGGTTTTTTTTTTCTGTTTGTGTCAATATTAGAGATTACCTATGTCTTCCTAATGATTCATATTATTGAGGTATAATAACTGAATGTCATTATGGTTCAATTACAAGAATCTTACTTTAGCCAAAATATGAAAAACAAGTATTGTTTATATAAGGTCTGAGATTCTAAAGGACATGGATACCGTGAATTTGGAAGTCTTCCTTTGCTACAGTCCTTTTATACAATGTAAACCTATTCTTCAATCCATTTCTCATGGGAACATGTTCCGTTCACAGAAATACATTAAAGTCTAAATTATTTAGTGCACTTTGCTTTTAATGTTATGAAATCAAATTCAAACGTGGAAAATTAATCTCTATGTATCAACATTGAAATAAACGTGAATACTCGGTCACATGCCAGTTTAACCTGAGTTTTCATGGATCCTTTTTCCTGTATTTTCTACATCATATTGTCTCATTAGGTATGAATCTTTAGACTGAATTCATATAAACACTGTCCTCTTGAGAGAACAGTGTGATTCACGCCTCCATTCCTTTGCAGTTGTGCAACCTTATTGACTCTAGGGAAAATTGCTTCTGAGAGAAAAGATGAATGTTTGTGCTGTACTCACTAGTGCAGTGGCCTATTGTTTGCTGTAGACTTGAGATCCCTTTTTTTTAAGCAGGAGACAAAAGAAATATGAAAATTTGTAGGTGTTCCTATTTGCCTTAAAAGGATGGTTTGTGACTTTTAACGTTATGCATAAAATCCTGGAAAAATGCATGGATTTAAATGTAGTTGAGCCTTCCATGCTCTTTTGGCGCATTATTCATTTACCTTTAATATTTGAGTTCAGTATAAGTAGATTCTACTGTAATAATCTGAAGTCTAATTACCACAAGGTGCAAAAACCAATTATTTCTTTACAGTTCTTTGAACAAAATTCACAGCTATTTATTAGTACTGTCAGTTTTGGAGAATCACCTAGAAACCTGAGTCAGGACTGGAGGTCCACTGAGTTAGATTCTGTACAAACACATACATATTGTGACCCAACCACTGCCTCAAAGAGCATACAATTTAAACCATGCAGAAGTAGCAAGTCGTGACTTGACTAAAGTACCAGCAAGGATAGGATGATGTTTTGTGGAATACTAAATAGGACATTGAACTAGAAGTCAGGAAACTTGGGGCATTTTTACATGTGCTCTGGGGGTGGGGGAATTCTTTAATTAGAGTGGCTTTGAGAACCACTCTAATTAAAGCGGCCACAGAGTCTAATGTATTCAGTGTCCCATGCTTCAAAATGACAGCAGGGGCACTTTAAGTAAAGCTTGTTTGATGACAAGATGTACTCTCCCTCAACAAGAATGAGGGAGAATGGTCAAAGATTAGGAGGAAAGTGAAGGATGATACCATTCATATTCCTCTCCCCATCCTATGACAATTTCCATACAATGATATTCAGAGGTCTCAGTTTGGAATTGTAGGTTTATAAATGAGGTGGTCAACAGGGCTCTGCTTTTTTCTGGGTGCAATCAGTTTATTGAACAGATTGAGAGAAATGTGCATTATTTTTTGCAGCTCCTGGGCAAAAGGTATTTGAGCTTTGGCCTCAATTTAACTAAGTCATACAAATCAACACAAAGCCCTGGCATAAAAAGGAGAAGTAATTTCTAAGAGACAAAATCCTTTTCTTTTTGATGAATATTAATCAAGACTAAAAATATTTATTTCATGGACAGATATACTGGGGATTCTTTATTTGAAAGTAACTGTTTGAAAAGTGTTGTGTCTATGAGTGTTGATGATATTTTATAGAATTTGTGTATAATGACTATTATTAACATTATTTCTTTGGGCTTTTTTTCCCTCCCTTTTCTTTCATGTAAATAAAAATTACAGCCCTTGATTTTCAAAATTGATGTTTTTCTGGTACAGGTTTAATATAAACTGCAGGGGGGGAATGTGAGATTGCTGGCTTATGCCTATGTTGGAATGATTTCTATACACACCTTCATTTACTGAGCCTCTTATTGTCAAAATAGTTTGTACTTCCATGACCTTTTGAGATGTTTATGCATGGTTTCAAAGCTAATAACTTCTGCTAAAGCAGACTTCTGCCAGAAATCATGCAGTGCATATACAAATCACTCTAGAACACATCTGAACCCAGAAGGAAAATAGAGAAAACATTGTAACTTTATATAATCTGTAACTGTCTCCTCACAAGAATAAAGAACATGTTAACTTTATAGAACTAATTATTGATCACCTTGCAAGATGAGAGGGAGGACAGGCAGACACTTATAAGGTCAGGCAACATTACACATAACTCGGTCTAAGTGACTGGAAATTGTTCTATACCTGTACCAGAAAAAAATGTTCAGCCCACATAGACTGCTCTAAAAATGATAGAATCTGGTCTAATATAGCCCTGGTTTGATATGCACTCAAATCTGGTTGATTTAGGTTAGACCAGTGAATGGAACTTTTGTAGCAGAGCCAGATCCCCTATTGATTCAAGTTAGGTCACTGTCTTCTGGCATCCCAGGCTTCCTTGCAGCTCCCTTGCTACCGCTCCCCTGCAGGGAGGTCTTTTCCCTTCACAAGTCCTGGGAGCTGGGTGCCCATATCCCTGGGCTTGAACCCCACACCCCATCACAAAGCACTGTGATGTACACAGAGACCTGACACTGAGCTCAGGAGAACCCCCTTGCTTGGGCACAGCCCCATGGACCCTGACCCTGACTCCTGCATACCCAGCCAAGAACTCCCATGACTCTGCATGTGGGAACTGCCCCACAAACCCTGACCCTAGATCCCATACACCCAGCCAGAAGATGGCTAAAAATGGCATTTAGAGGTTTGCTTTTGGGAACTGGTTTGTAGGTAAAGTAGATATTGCAATAGAACAATGGTCCAGGGCAGTGGCAGGGGTTAATTCGTGTCTAAAAGCCTGTTTGTAACAGTTTCCTTCAAGGTTCACTGTGTCTGATACAGGTAAGCAGCAAGCAGACATGCAAGCTGAGAAATTGAAGACGTACCACATTGTTCCATAACACGAAATCAGGGACTCTGCTGCATTGACCAGGTCA
>NW_017728995.1:12031147-12034645 GCF_001723915.1 Gavialis gangeticus
GCATCAAGCAGACATGCAAGCTGAGAAATTGAAGACGTACCACATTGTTCCATAACACGAAATCAGGGACTCTGCTGCATTGACCAGGTCAGTGCCCATCTGCAGAGCCCTTGGGATTTCCAGTTTTGGTAGATGGACCAAATTAGGAGGACACAGAAAGAACCAAACTAGGATGTGTGCATGTGATGGGTTTTTTAAAACAAAGGAATGTGCTGACAGGAGAGAATGTGGACAGTATGATGACCACAGAGAGACCAATCAGTGAAGCAATACCCAAAGATGAGTCATCATAGGATAGAAACAATACAAAAGGAGGGATTTAAAAGCAGCAAAGGGTCCCTGAGAGAGGAGGCTGAGGCCACCATGGACAGAGGGCATACCACCAGCCTGTCTCACCCACCCCGCTAGGTGGGGGGAGGGCACTAATGGGCCTCAGTCTCTCACCTCCAGGCTGCTGACATCTGACATTCAAGAGAGAACCTTAGAGTGACACTTGTGTACTGGCTAGATGTACCTTGACTCTGTGAGCCCTAGCACTGGTAGATATAGAACGGTTTGCATTATTCTTATCTGCTATCACTATATTTGCGTTTCAGTACGGACAAGTGCAGGGTGCTGCACTTGGGCAGTAGGAACCAGCAGCACACTTACACAATGGGGAACTCCCTACTCGAGAGCACGGAGGCAGAAAGAGATCTTGGAGTCATTATTGACTCCAAGATGAACATGGGCCGACAATGCGAGGTCATGGTTGGCAGGGCTAACCGGACCTTGTCGTGCATCCACAGGTGCATCTCGAGTAGAGCCAAGGAGGTGATCCTCCCCCTCTACGCGACGCTGGTCAGGCCACAGCTGGAGTATTGTGTCCAGTTCTGTGCGCCCCATTTCAAGAGGGATGTGGACAACATGGAGAGGGTCCAGAGGAGGGCCACCCGCATGATCCGGGGACAACAGGGCAGACCCTACAGTGAGAGACTGCGGGACCTGAACCTATTCAGCCTCCACAAGAGAAGGCTGAGGGGGGACCTGGTGACCGTCTATAAACTCACTAGGGGGGACCAGAAGGGTTTGGGGGAGACGCTGTTTCCCCTAGCGCCCGCTGGCATAACAAGGAGTAATGGGCACAAGTTGATGGAGAGGAGGTATAGATTGGATATCCACAAAAACTACTTCACAGTTAGGGCGGCTAGGAGCTGGAAACAGCTTCCAAGGGAAGTGGTGCTGGCCCCTACCCTGGGGTCTTTAAGAAGAGGCTGGATGCCTACCTGGCTGGACTCATTTGAGCCCTGTTTTTGTTTTGGGGTTTTGTTGTCCTCCCGCCCTGGCGGGGGGTCGGGCTAGAAGATCTACTAGGTCCCTTCCGACCCTAAATCTATGAAAATATGAAACTATGTATCAATAACATTTGTCTATTATCAAATGGGGAGGTCATGGTTGGTCTGAGGGTTTGGGTCCACCTGGAACAAGGTATTTGGATCATAAATCCAGTGCCAGCACCAGGGACCCCCATGTCGCTGTGTGTGAGCATAGCCCCTGGCCCAGCCAGGGACCCCCGTGCCCCTGCATGTGGTCACAGCACCACAAATCGAAGCCTGGTTCCTACACCCCACAGCTCAGAAGCCTGAGCCAGGTACCCTGCCACCTGGGATGGCAGGAACAGAACTTTGGGACTGTGACCTTTGCATCTTGGCCACTGCCAGCAGGTGCCCATGGGTAGCTGGCATCATGCTGCAAGGTTTTTTGTCTTTCAGCTACAATGTCCCAGAGTACTAGGGTGGGAGGGGTTTGGGGGGCACTGAGCATCCAAACTGGGTCAAGCAGAGTGGGATATTGCCATAATCAAGTGGTGTCTGCTGGAAGACCCTGGAAAGTTTGAGGCTGGAGGGTGGGGAGGGGGGGTGGCCTGAGTAGTGGAGTCCCTCATCCTCCCTGAATGCCACTCTGATCATCGTTACCTGTCTGATCTACTGTTCTGCATCCTGCTCTGCCTCTCTGCTTCTCTGCTGTCTGCCCTATCTACCACTGTGTTGCTTGTCACCTCCCTGATCTGTCATGTGTCTCTTATACACAGGTTGCTCATGCCACTTGTGTCATGCCTGGTACAGGTTGGCCACCCCTTGACTAAATAATGTGCAGTATCTAGAAAGTTGGATCAATGAATAAGTCTTTTAATGCCTCTGGTTTTTTTCTAGCCATTATTAGGGGTTGTCTAGTTGATTTCATTGATTCAAATGGACACTTTAATGCATAGTTAAATGTACATGTTTAAAATACTTGTGAAATTGTAATTACAATATTATTTCTCATCTATACTAACTCTTTCAACAAATAATAGCAAAGTGGACTCGCTTTTTCATATCTATAATCAGTCCAAATATTAAAATTTTAATGTTAAGGATGAGTATAAGCTAATTCATTTATAACCCAGTATCTAAGGAACTGAATTGAGAGTTGGTTCTTAGTTCTGTTCCTGACTCAGTCGCTGAGCTGAGCAGGCGAGTCCTTTCCACTCTTTGTCTGTCAGCCATTTAAATTGCAAGCTGTTTGAGGCAGGATCTCTCAGTATATGTTTGTACAGCACCCAATTTAATTAGGGCCTCTAGGTACTGTTGCGACATGTACAATAATTATTTAGCAAAGCTGCACTGTTACAAGTTTGTTTGTTTGTTTTTTGTTAGCTGCCCCAAATACAGCCTCTAAATGTTCAGCCTGCCTCTCCCCTGTGCTACCACATACATTCATTAGAGTTTTTGCAGCTGTAATCAATGGATTCAAGTTTCATAGTTAATTAAAATTGATATGAGCTTTTCTCTAACACAAAAGTAAACCTTAGCTTGGGAAGCAAGACTTATGAGGAAAAGCTGAATGAAGTAGGGGTATTTAGTTTGGAGAAGAGAAGGCTAAGGGGAGATTTGACAGCAGCCTTGAAATATCAGAAGGGAGATTACAGAGAGGATAGGGAGAGACTATTCTCTGTGACCATAGGAGACAAAACTAGGAGCTATGACTTCAAACCGTAGCAGAGGAAATTTAGGTTGAAGGTTCGGAGGAATTTTCTGATTGCGAGGGGAGTCAATCATTGGAATAGGCTACCTAAAAAACCTGAGGACTCACTATCCTTGGAAGTTTTCAACAGCAGGTTAGACAGACACTTGCCTGGGATGGTTCAGTTAGGGATGGTCCTGCATTGAACGTAGTGCTGTACTAAATCACCTTAGGCAGTCTCTTCCAGTCCTACAGTCCTGTCATCCTGATACTGAAGTTAAGCATAGCTTATTATGATTGGAAGGTAGCAAATGTGGTCCCCATCTTCAAGAAAGGGAAGAGGGAGGACCCAGGCAACTATAGGCCCGTCAGTCTTACCTCAATCCTGGGGAAACTCTTTGAGAAGTTCATCAAGGAGCACATTTGTGATGGGCCGGCATCAGAAATGATGCTCAGGGGCAATCAGCATGGATTTATTAGGGGGAGATCATGTCAGACCAACCTGATTGCCTT
>NW_017728995.1:12034670-12036552 GCF_001723915.1 Gavialis gangeticus
GAACCAACTTCCAAGGGAAGTGGTGCTGGCCCCTACCCTGGGGGTCTTTAAGAAGAGGCTGGATGCCTACCTGGCTGGACTCATTTGAGTCCCGTTTTTGTTTTGGGGTTTTGTTGTTCTCCTGCCCTGGCGGGGGGTCGGGCTAGAAGATCTACTAGGTCCCTTCCGACCCTATATCTATGAAACTATAAACTATGAAACTGTTATGTAGCTTGGTATTCTAAACAAACCGGCTATAGCAAATGTTGTCAGTGTGTCTATTCAGAGCACGTTAAGAGTTGGCAGGGTGACTGTCCGCGGGACTGGTCTATTTATCTGAATAGATACAGAACAAACAGCAGTGGTATAATTTCCAGTTTTGCTTTATCACCAAAAAGTACAAATAAAAAAGTAGCTGAACAATGATGTTCTCAATCTCTGCAATGTTGAGAGAACCCAGAAAACAGATTAGTCTTATAGTTACAGCATGCAAATTTCAGAGTTACCCTAGACACTGGTAAAAGGAGAGATGCAAAGCTAGTCCATCTTTATACAATGTCTGTAGGCTTCTGAGCACTTGAGAAACTACTGGGAAGAAGGATGGTTTGTGGTGGTTGTAGTGTGACCCCAGCAGCCTGACTGGTTGTAGTGGGGGGCGAGGCAGGTGGTCCTCGGAAGGAAGGATCAGGCCCCTTGGAGCTCCAGTGAACAGCTGGTGGTGGCAACAGCTCAGCTGGCAGGGGAAGGAGGGCGGGGGACATTCTTCCCAGGGAAGGATTGGGCCCCTCAGAAGTCTGGCATATAGCAGCTGGCTGCAGGAGGCCAGGGAGCCCTCGCTTTTCCTGCCATCTGGCATGAGCATCTTGTGCCACCAGGTGCCTCATGCAGCTGCATGTTGCTTGTGCTGGATTTCTGAGGGGCCTGATCCTTCCTTCCATGGAGCATCCACCCCCTCTGCTGCCACTGGCTGGGCTGCCCCGGGTGCCACAGCGATCCACTGCTGTGTCATGACTAGGTGAGCACACATGATGTCCTTCAGCCTCTGGCAAGAGTTGTGCAGGGCAAAAATCAGGACACGGCACAGCTCCTGGGTGTCCATGCTTCGGTGAGAGCAGTGGGATGCAATGGCAGAGTGTAAGCAGGCTAGCACATGGGGGCGCGTGCATTGCAGCTGCCGATGGTGGCCGTTCACTCTGGGTCTCTCCTGGAAGCTTAGGGCTGGGCACTGGGTAGGGTCCACAGTGATGTGGCAGGGGGCTGGGAGCATACTCGCCCATGTCTGGCAGCTAATTGGGGTGGCCTGGGTGCTCAGTAACTCATGGAGCCCATGCAACTCCTGGGAGGGATGCAGGAGCGCTCCCAACCTACTGGTCTTGGTCAGTGCAGACAGCCTGTGTGCCCGCCCCCACCAAGGGCAAACATGAGTTGTGTTCACTACTGATCTAACTGAGGCTGCTTACAGGTAACTGCATAACTTAGATTAATTCCATACTTTTTGAACATCCGTACTTAGCCTACAAGTACACAAAGCTGTCACCCAGGCTCTTAGTATTCCCAAACCATATAGAAAGTACCAATAAAAGTGTTTTAAAAGATGTTGCCATAAGTACCAAGGTTGCTTTATTGTAATTATATGCAGAAACTGAAAGATTAGATATGATAATTTTTCAGCATGAATACACATAATCTAGGTAATTTCTGATTTACAATACTTGACCTAGTCTGTTGAATGATTGGCATACTTGTTACCTATTCTTATAACCAAACTTTATATTTATTTAGGAATGCAAAAGACCATCTATTATTTTTTATTAGATTTGTGCAGTATCCCAAATCATGTTTCTTCTAAGGATAAATTAAATTACTTAGATTCAAGTTAGGTTTGTAATCAAACTTTTGAATA
>NW_017728995.1:12041552-12056732 GCF_001723915.1 Gavialis gangeticus
ATGAAATGACTTAGATTCAAGTTAGGTTTGTAATCAAACTTTTGAATAATATTTGATTCCAGACTTAGGTGAAAAGGGTTTCCCTCTCAGTGATTTCATCTAAGCTGTTTTTTAAAGGGCAGTAGCTCTGAAACCAGAAAAGCAATTTTCTCTTACGGAGTATTTGTGGAGAAATAAAGATGAAGGGAAGAGAAATCTCAGATGGGCAGGGCACAAGACCCACAGAGATGGGAGTAAAATGATCATTTAAGGAATGGATGTGGAAAAGTATATATATATATATTTTTGGCCCAAATGGAAAATTTTAACGAAATGGAAATATGGTAAGTGTGTGCATAAATCATTCTACCCTTTGTGGATAAAGGCACAGAAGGGATGATATGGCAGTGGTACAACTGCATTTAAATAACATAGTTTTAATCTTTTCAGATGTGAGCTAGGGTGCTGTTTTAAATCTGTAGACTGTTATAACATCATAAAGTTAAAATAGTTTCAGAGCAGTCACAGGTTAAGGCTTAATACCATCTCAGACCTGCACAAGAATCCCATGCACTGCTACAGGCTTAGGTCCAACATGCTAAGGAGCAGCTCTGCAGGAAAGGACCTGAGGGTTACAGTGGACAATAAGCCGAATATGAGTTAATAGTGTGCCCTTGTTGCCAGGTAGGCTAACAGCATACTGGGCTGCATTAGTAGGAGCATTGCTGGCAGATCAAGGAAAGTGATTATTCCCCTCTATTTTGCATTGGTGAGGCCACATCTGGAGTAGTGTGTCCAGTTTTAGGCCCCTCACTATAGAAAGGATGTGGGTAAGTTGGAGAAAGTCCAGCAGAGAGCAATGAAAATGGTGAGGGGGCTGTGGCTCACTCTGAGGAGAAGATGAGGGAACTAAGCTTATGATGAGGGAGTTAGACTGTTCTCAGTGGTGACAGATGAGAAAACAAAGAGCAGCGGTCTCAAGTTGTAGCAAGGGAAATTTAGTTTGGATATTAGGAAAAACTTTTTCACTAGGAGGGTGGTGAAGCACTAGAATGGGTTACCTAGAGAGGTGGTGGAATCTCTGTTTTTGGAGGTTTTTAAGATATGGCTAAACAGAGCTTTGCCTGGGATGGTCTAGCTGGGGACAGTCCTGCTTTGAGCAGGGGGCTGCACTAGATGACCTCCTTCCAACCCTAATGTTCTATGACTGTCCATGTGTGTGTGTGTGTGTGAGTGATACATAAATCTGGTAAGTGAATTGTTTAAAAATTAAAGGCAGAGTACATAAAAGAAATAAACTGGAGGTTTCACTTAGAAGAATCAGTCTGAATTTACCATTGATCAGAAGCTTAACCTGTTACCGTGATTAGTGTGCCTGTGGCGCCCTATTATTGCAAAATCCATGAAGATAAGTAAGTAAAGTGGTAGTGCCAGATTAAAACAATCAGAGTTCCTTTTCTATGCAGCTAATCTGTTAGAAAGGTTCTTGGGGAATGATGGTCTTCTCTAACTTCTAGTAGTATATACAACTTAACTTTTTGTAGGCAGTGTCTAAATTATGGCTGTTACAATTCAGGTGAACATCCCCTGCTTAAATTAATTCCAACAAAATGACCAGATTTGGTTTATGTTCTTTTCTAGATCTTTGGATAAAGCTGTTCTCTTTTACTGTGCTACAAATCAGAATAACTCCTTTATAATCAGTGTAGTTAATGCAGTTATGTGCTTCTAAAGCAGAACCTGTCCCTTTTCCTTTCATCGTCTTTTTAGGCCACTGGTATGGAGCTAGTTTGCCATCCCCCTCCCTGTCCCAAGCACCAGAATCAGGCCCTGGGCCCAGCACCTCCCCATCCCACTCCTGGCATGCTGGGTTTGGATTTTAGGTACCCAGCACTTGGGCCTCCCATCCCCACAATCTGGGATAGGGCCCTGGGAACCTGGCACCACCCTCTCCCAGCTTCCCACACCAGGATTAGGCCCTGGGGTCTGGTGCTGCACATAAAGACTACACATTTGCACCTTGCCATAAGTAAGTGACAGCACCTGGCTGGGACATTTCAACAGTCTTTCTGGACAAGGCTATCAAAAAGGAGCTAGTGGTTTTGAATGATAAACTTGAGATTTATTAGAGACCTTCAGCAGGTGCTCAGCACTTTTTGCTAATCCAGCCTCTTAAAGGAATCTCAAGTTGTGTGCCTGCATCTTGGTAATATTCAACAATTGTTTTTAACTGTTATGATACAAGTTCATTAGGCTGACTAAAGTTTTTTGTATTTTTATTTCTTTTCTGAATTTCCTCAGACAGTTCAATGGGAATTGCACATCAACAACCACAGTATACAAATTCAGCCCTGCTTAGACTTTTCCTTGAATTATCTGTGCCTGTTTAGGACTCTGGTAATTATATTTCCAAATAAAAGCTTTGCCAGGATGTGCTTTAGTCCCAAGAAAAGTGAAGCAGTCATGGTTTTTTTCCCCTGAGAACCAGAATTAATTAGGCCTGCTGCAATTTGTTTGGTTGCAATAGCATTGTGTGCGGATGCTTGTGATTGCTTATTGGCTCTGGCCCCTTTTTCAACCCTACAGAAGCACAATGCTTGCAAGAGCCCCTTCAGAGTGGGGAATAGGGAATTCTTCACACAGGAAAACCAGCATAATTTAATACTGTTAGAGTAGACATTAACTTGTAACCTTTGTTGGCAGCATAACAGCCGTTCTGCCCACTATTGACTGGTCTATGGAAAGAGCCTTATTACAAGTCTGACTGTCATTTCACTCAAAAAACCTGTGACTTATCTTTTAAATCAAGAATAAAATAAGTCCTGGTGCAGGCCCTAGTTAAGTGACCTGAACAAGTGTCATTTGAAAGTGACTCTGAAATTCCTGTTAGGGTTGGGGATTTTATGTGCTAACTCTACACTCATGCAACTAGATATACCCTAAAGCCACAGCCCTGTCTTTTTCCCATAGAAAAAGTGACATATGACTGTGGCTCAGTTACTCTGTCTGATCCACATCACAGTGGTGCTCAAACATTTGGTCCTCTGGTCCTGATGAATGGTACAGGACTGGTCTGTGAGCTGGGCTGGACTTGACTCTGAGCATCAGGATCTGGCCATGGGGCCCTGCACCACCCCCTCCTGCTGGGATTGGGTCCTGGGACCTTGCACCACCTCTGACCTGCCCATATGGTACTCCATGCTGGGATTGGGCTCTGGGGCCCCACACCACACTGGCCTGGTACCATGTGCCAGGATTAGGCCCTATGCTGCCTCTGCTCAGTCCCATACACTGGGATTGGGCCCTGGGGACTTGCACTACCCTCTCTCAGTTCTGCATGACAGGACCAGGCCCTGTGCTGCTGTATGCACCTGGGTTTTTTCTATGGTTAATGCACATGGACTCTCATGCTTTATGGAACATATGAAACCACAGTTATAGTTTATTGCAGCAAACAAAAACAGATAAAAATGGTGAACTGAACCAAGCAAGCTTTTGACAGTGCCCAGCAAATGCTAATTCAGTAATATATTAACTGTGTCCTGAAATCATTTTAGCCTCCAGTCCAGCTAGCAGCAATGAGGTGGTGTGATCTTAGCTACGAGTTGATTATGAAATAAGACGATTGACTGAGCCATATTATTGGCAGGTTAGGGGGGAGAGGTGGTGGAGGCAGCAGCAAGAGATGTGGAAGTGCCAGTCAACCAGTGACAAAATCATCCTTTGATCAATCTCAGTATCTAAAAAATTAATGCTGGCAAAAAGCAAGGCCACACCTGCTTTGGCTTCATCTTTTGAAATATTTCACTGCCTTTTCTTTTAAGGTCATTAAGTGCATTTGCCTAATTAAATTTATGTGTTTTTATGTGGTTGCACTGGGTATGAATATGTTGCAAGGCTTATTGGGTCATGGGGGTACATATGTACTTGAAGGCTGCTTTGAATGACATGAATTTCTTGAAGTCATGTCACTTCCACACTTAAAATCAGTGCTAGCTTATTTCTTTCACAAGACTGATGCTTTGTCTTGAGACAAGGGATTAGATTCCCCATTGTAAGGTTAGAATTTTTGTGCAGGATACAGGATGGGAGACAAAAAGATGATTATTTCTGCAAATTAGTCCTGTACATGCCTTCTGTGCTGAAAGATGCTTTATTCCTAAGAGGAACTTTACCATTTTTTGTGTAGCAGACTGCATGAGAATGCCTTGTAACCAAAAGGGTTCCTCAGGAAGTTCATGGCTAGCACTTGACTGCACTGGATTCAAGCAAGAGTACAAGAATTCAGGGTTGTTTTGCTCCGTTTCTTTCACAGTAGGAAGGGCAAGTTGCCTTCAATTCAGACATTATTTTTTGTTCCCTTATGTTGAAATAAAATGTTGGTCAAGCACCTTGATTTTTATGTTGGTCATCAGCAGGGATCTTGGTTTTTCTGTGATAAAAAAAAATCTCAATTTTCAGATTTAAAGAAGTAACCAAAAATCCATATTTTTGTGATTAAAATGAAATACCACTGTATATATTTATATATTAGACAAAAATACGACTAGCTGATTTATAATTCTTTTCTCTTGTTTTATGTGAAGGAACATAGTTGTGCCTTGGGACAAGACTTGGAGAACTTGTCTTGGATGATTTGCAATAGAAAAAAGAAAATCTGAAACAGAAATTAAATTCCAGTTCATTTCCCTGATATATTATATAGCAAGATCTTCCATGGTCCTTATCTCTTGTCTGATGGGCTTACTCTCCCATAATCTGTAAGCAAATATATATATATATATATATATATATATATATAATACACATGCACACACACACATTTTTTAAAGTTGGACTAGCAAAGCAATTTCTTTTGAAAGGATAGGGAACTCTTTATTGCCCCCAATTCAAATGTGACCTATTTTATACATGTGTATATATTTCAAAAACAGGTTTGTTTTCATCTCAAACTCAAGAGTGCACTGGTTCTCGAGGGATCTGAAACTCTTTCTCCTTATCACTTCTCTTTAAAAATGATTCTGGAAGCCTATATATCTAATTCAAATTAAGCTGTTTTCATAAGTATAGAAATCACCCTATATAATTATCTATAGCTAAACTGAGTTTCTTTTTATATCTATAGGATTGTTCCAGATCATTTACAGAAAACCTTTAATTTTCTGTTGAATTATGTAGGATTTTTTCCTATGGGTAAAACTACTCCCTTAAATGTTCTAGATTAGTTTAGTTTACTTTATAAAGAGATTAGAAGGCTTAGAAAAATGTCACCCTCTGGCTCTACTCTGTTGTCAGCCTTCAGCATAAGATATAAGTAATTCCTATGTCATACATAGTAACCTCTAAATAGCAGTACCAATGAGTCAGTGTTAAAAAGAAGTGTTAGTTTTTAACTGAATGTTATATTTTGGATATGGTTAACAACTGTGGAAAGAGCCCTTCTTAACATATAAGCCCTTTTGAGGCTCTACCCAGAAAGCCATAAAAACTAACAGAAGCTATGTGGCTGCACTCAATAAGTAGAGCTCTCTCACTTGTAAGCATGCTTGGGCTGTAATTTTTAAAGGGAGATGGTAAGGCTATCATCAACTTAGAAATCCACAACAATCATAACTAACTAGAAATATATATAATATGCCCCTTTTCCAATAAGTTGGGCAGTAATCCAGTTACCTCCCTTCCCACCAGTCAGTGAGAATAGTGCCATTCAAAGTGAGCTGCTTGCTATGTTCTACCAGGAGATAGCACTAAGCCAGTATAGGGAAACATCTTTATTAAGATAGATAGCTGCCTATTAATATTGAGAGAGAGAAAGATAGAATATTATTCCTTTTCCTTCAAAAATGATTAGCCAAAATTTGGCTAAACTTTAGGCACAGTTACATATCTTTAGTAGCAAGAGTCAGATGTCTTGGCATCCCTTGTTATTTACAAAGAATGTAAAAAAGTCCTGTTTCCCTGCACTGAGGAGGATTTGAACAACGGGAGATAGTGTCCTTCCTTGCAGCTCAAAACCTATTCCAGTTAGCCCTTTGAACAAAATACTTTGTGTTTTCTTGCTGTATAGCCATGCTTCTCTGGTGCTTCTCCTGCTTCTCTCCCACATATGGGTACATACCTCCATTGGATGATGTTCAGTAACAACCCTCTGCCTATGGAGTTCAGCTCCTGAATGGTTTCACATACATCCTTTTTTCTGGGTGGTGATGATGGTTGAAAGCTATTGTTGTTTCTTAAGTTTACTCCATTTGAAAAGAGACTCTTACATTCCCCAGTTTCAGTGATATTAATCCCAACCCATAACAGTGTCATTTCATGAAAGTTTATGTATAAATGTAATACAGGCAACTGTGTGTATACACAGATAAGTATAGGAGATTTCGAGGTGAAATATGAAGCTCAGTTATATATTTTGATGGGCATTATGTACCACTTACGGGAAATAGGTCATTTAGGGTGTAAACATACAACAAGATTACACTGAAATAACTTTTCTTGCGTTTTATTCCACGGTGAGTTTACACTGTATATAAAGGAGAAGATAAGCAACAAACTTCAAATACAGCTGCCTGAGTAAGCACTAGGACGGCACCCACTCTGGATGGCAAATGAACTATTTTGTGCTTAGCAAATGGTCAGCCCAGGATGAAAGCCTGTGCATATGGAACTAGTATATAGGTGTAACTTGAGGGGTGAATTTATCCGGAAGTGGTTACAAGGTTATGCATCATGTATCTGTTGTATCATACTACTGAATAACATCCGTTCAGTTAGTAGTCAAGGTATCATGTATCTGTTGCCTCAGTGTCATGAGGAACTCCAAAACAGCCCTAAGGCTTTAAGAAATGCAGGAATAATAAGTAATATCCAGACTGCCTGATCTTTTAACAGCTTGTTCTAGAGAAAAACCTGTCTCTAATTTATACATCATCACCAGACGGGTGCATTATCAGCAGTGTTTCATCCTAGCTTTATGTGCCCTTCTCCTTCACTGGGATAACTTCTGGTTTATGCAATAATTTCTGGTTTGATTGAAGTCAGTAGCCAACATCCCTTCTTCTAGGAAGTTAACAGATTTTTAAGATGCTATGACTAATAATATCATTTTAATATATTTTTTTCAGATTGAATGGTTTGCTAATGAAGAAAAAATGCAGTTATGATGCTTGTCTACATGCAACAGACTAAATTTTACCTCTGGGACAAGCTATCTACCCTGCAAACCTTAGTTCCACCCAACCAGATCTTTGCAGCTCCAACAGGAGAAACTTTAGCACTTGCAGGAATCTCACCCTATGTTTATATAAAAAAATGATAGGCCTCTTCTTTCTCAAAAGAGGCAAACCTATAATTATCAAATGCTCTGGGAATCATCTCTACCACAGGCAGTCTGTAAGGTAAGTAAAATAGCAAAAAAAAAAAAAAAATATTGTACAAGAAAGTTAAATTGTATAAGAAAAAGCAACCATAGAATTTGGAAGATGGGATACAGAAATAATATGAAATAAGCTCACCCTCTCTTCTGATTATAACACACTTCCTCAGAAATTCACAGAAGTTTAGGGCTGGAAGGAACCTCCTGATCATTGGGTCCAGCCCCCCTGCTCTGGATAGATATATGGATAGATATCTCTTGTCCGTATATCCAGAGATCAGCCTCCAGAGATCTGACTCTACTACCTCTGAATGCAGGGACTTGGATTCAAGGCATGGGGGAATCCCAAGGCCACTTCCTCCCAAAATGCACATCTTAAATACCTTAAAGCCAGCTTTCCATCTTATTTTTTCTGTCCAATTCTTGGGAATTAAGAGAGTTTTCTGGAACATTTCTTTTTGCCTGAAGATTTGTATTTCCTGGTACAATGGCCCTTCCCCTTTGAATGTTCATGCTTTTGTGTAAGGCTAACATTTCTCATTCCTGATCTATATACAAACAATTTTGGCTGCCTAATAGTTTTAATCCCTCCCTGATTTGGTAGTCCTCTTTTCCAGGTCCTAGCTGGCATGGATTTCCTTTGACAGTCACTCTTACCCTTGGAATGTGCCTGTTTTCTCCTAAGTTATCCCCTCTACTCCTTTGTTTTCATTCCAGGCATATCTTCAAGTGATCGGTGCCCTTCCTCCTTTGGTACACATGCAGGTATTCTTTCAGAAATGCAAACAACCATTGTGCTCTGTGGGCACATCTACATGGGTGCATTTACTGCACGATAATCAAAATTACTATGCAGTACAGGCACACGTCTACATGTGTATGCCCATACTCCACAGTAAATAAGGTGACTTATGCCAAATTCAGTGTAAATTTGTTACCTGAATCATGCAAGTATCAAATTTATGCCTGATTAGTTACTGCATAGTAACACACATGTAGATCCATTACTGTGCAGTAACACTATATGTGTGGACTTACTTGGGACTAATTTTACTCCCAAGTCAGGCCAGACACAGTATTAATGCACTTTAATGCATGCACATGTAGACACCGGCCTATTCCTGCTTACTGTGCAGTGAATTTAAGCCAGCGTAAATGTACGTGTAGACACACCCGGGGGGGGGGGGGGCTGGGGCTGTTGTTCTACATCAGTCAAGCCCAGAGACACTCTACTCATATCTTGCTGAAGTCATTTACAAAATTACATCAAAATAGTAACATCAACTATGGCTTACATAAAAATAAAAAATGATAAAACTGCAGTGGTCAATCCAAGTTATAAATACACTTGCATATGATACACAGCCTACCAAATCATCCACTGCACAGAGGTGCAGCCATGACAGTGGAATTATCCAAATAAGTAATTAAATGAGATTAGGTAGAACACAAAGACCACTGGCATGAGGCAGATTTAGAATACTTTTTCCCATTAATTCTTTCCTGGATGACTCAATCCATTAACCCTATTCCTGGAAGAACCAAACAAATTTTATCTTATGAGGTCTAGTTGAAGGAATAGTGGTTTTTAAATTGAGAGTGTATGAAAGAGAATTGCAATTTCCATCCCATAGGATAAAAAGATACCAAAGATTACCAACCTGCTCTTTGCTGATGACATCGATCTTATCACAGAGACATCTGAAGAGCTTCAAGAAGTTACAGAAATGCTAGACAAGACTACAAAGAACAGCAGAATGGAAATAAGCACTGAGAAAAGCAAAGAGAAGACAACCTCTAAGATCACCAACCTCAACGTTGGTGTGAAGATCAGCAATGAAAAACTAAAAAGAGTAACAAGTTTTAATTATTTGAGGACCACCATCACAGAAGACTTAACATCTGAAAAGGAAGTCAAGACAAGAATAGCCATCGCCACCCACCAACTAACAAAGCTAAAGAAAATCTGGACAAGCAGCAATATTATACTGAAAGTAAAGTTACATCTCCTGCATGCTGTGGTCATCTCTAGCATGGAATGAGGCATGTACACTTAATAAGAAGTTAGAGAACATAACTGAGGCATTTGAAATGTGCAGCTTTAGGAGACTGCTGCATGTCTCGTACGCTGAGCACTGGACCAATGAGTCTGTCAAGCAGCAAATCAGTCAAGAAATAGAACCAACAACCTTTGTTGTTGGAGGTTGTATGATGAAGGACGTTGCAGTGGTTTGGACACATCATGAGAAAGCTGGACACCCTTGTCAATGCTATATTGCAGGGTGCAATGGAGGGAAAGAGAAAAAGAGGTAGACCCAAGAAGAGCTGTGGAACCAAAATTAAAGACTCAATAGGGCTTCAACTGACAGAGTACACAAAGCTAGCCAAACCCAGGGCAGAGTGGAGGCAGGTTGTTACAACATGTAAGGTGCCTCTATGGCCACAGTGGCCTCGAGACTGACTTGACTTGAAAAAGATACCAAATATTTTTAGAGTACATGTATTAATATTTCCATTAAAATTCATTTTCAAATTCTACATGACTGACAGACAGATACCAAGAAGTCTTGGAATATTCCTGGGAAATTGCTCTCTTTTAAGCATAAGTAGCAAACCAATTATCTTGAAATCAACAGCGTCATTTTTAGAACATTTGCAGTAAAACAAATTTTTATATAACCACAGCAACAAACTCCATCTGAGTTGTAATCAATATCACAAGGCCCTTGATTATTGATACTGAAGCTTTCACGAAAATGATAGTATCATGGTTCCTGAGCTAGCTGAATGTCTGAGATAACCCTCTACTCTTAACCCCCTTTTTCTTACCTCTATCCACAATTTTGTAGCCTGGGCGTAGATACACTTATCATGTATACTAAGAGTTTGATACATTTGTATTTCTGGCTCATCTAGTTTTGCACTTTACTGTAAGCTAAACTTCCTGTTCGGTTACAGGGACAGAACAGAACAGAACAGAACCAAGCTGTTTATATACTCCTAGCACGCTCATTTCTTTGTTTCTGCGTGATTCTCAGTTTGGTTACTGTGGCTAGCCCTTTTCACGGTGGTAAGTATAGAATGCTCCCCAAAGAGAGCAGACTATAACTATTATGGCTACTCTTGGGTACTGTATTTAATACTCCTTAACTGTAACTCTTTGGTAACAGTTAAAAAGGACTCTTTCGCTTTCTCTCTCACTCTCTCTTGGGAAGTCAGCCTCTATTACTCATTCAACACCTAGTGTTGAGGTATCAATTATACCAAACAGAAAACACACACTAATGACACATCCTGATTATCCAGATTTAATATTAGAAATTATTCAAGAGTACAGTGCTCTTGTTAGTCACATCGGCTGTGTCCAGACAACCATGGTCATGCGGTATGTGGCACTGCAGACATTGAGGTGCTCTCCTCACTGAAGGTAGCAGTGTAGTGGAGGAGGGGCAAGGGGGGGTTGACCCCAAGAAATCTTGTGGTCAAAACCCCCTCACAAAAAAAAGCAGAGTGGCACATGCAGAGGTAGTGCATGCTGCCCAAAACTGGAGCCTGGCCAGCCAGAGCCGTACTCGGGCTGCCGGCCAGGCTCCGAGCAGCAGGATCACCACTGTGCAGTCCCAGGAAGCCTCCAGGACCCCAGGTAAGGCTGCTGGGGCCAGCACAATGTGGGCCCCAGCCACCCCTACCCCACCAGGGGTAACCTGCCACATGCCAGAGGGCATGTGACACAGGCACTCCCCAGGGACAAATAGCAGTGGTACAAGGTGTGCCACTCCTTTTTCTCCCCAAGGAAACAAATGTCCATTCTTGTGTAAATGTGGCCATTATGGCCACTTTTTGTAACTCTAATAATCACCTATTCAAGCCTGTAGGGGATAGAAGACAGACTCTCATTCTTTTATGAGTTGGGCTCTCTGGACCTGCCTTATAAAGCTGCTGGACTCCCCTTTGACTAAGCTGGGTGGTGTCTCTTGGGAGTCATATGACTCTGCATATATTATATATACCCAGTTTGAGGGTGGAGCCCAGGTGGGAGAATGGGAGCTAGAAGCATCCTAATTAAAGGTCAGGGGAAAAGTTTATTTTTGGTCTGGTTGTCCCTAACTTGATTGCAGTTAGCAGTGTTCCTCTTGTTTCTCACAGTATACTGGTGCTTTTTCTTTTAAAGTGAAACAACTGTTTGAGTGATGAAGCTTCTCTTGCCAGGGAGGTATGGATCTGGCTGCTAAGAGCTGTAAGACAGTATAGTAATGAAAGAAGGGAAAGGGGGTGGTGCGGCAAGTGGGTACAGTGAGAAAACCATCTTCTCCTAAGAACAAAGTATTGTGAAATTCTAGGGAGTGTGAATGAACACAGCAACATGAAGCGTTGGTTGTATAAACAGCAGCAAATTACAGTTGAGGAGATATAGCTGGTAGCGCTAAAGGCTAAAAGCTACTGCTGTGAGTGGTAAGACAACCCATGACACTAATTTATCAGTGGTTGCCACTGGTAAGTAAGTACAGTGTATTTACTGTTGTTGTCCATGAGAGCTATTGTCCCCCTGTGTATGAAAGATGCTGCTCTATGGGTGTGAGAATTACTGCTTCCAGGAGAAGGCACTGCCATCTAGGAGTGTGAAAAATGACTCATTGGGATTCAAGGCAATCCAGCTGTCTTTATCTGATTTTAGTATTATTGCTGGAAAGAGATATTTGTTTCTTCCTTTAATTCTCGACAGCAAGTTTAGTTCTGCAATTGATTTTAGTTTTTAGATGCACTTGCTGTGCTGTTTTATGATGATATATTTTTCTCTTCTTGATTATTATATGTCTTCAGGGACCTTTTTGTCCCTTTCCTGTTGCTTCCCCTTTTTGTCCTATTGTCTTGCTTTTGCTATGGGTTGGGGAGTTTATTTTTCTCCAGCTCTTAAAGGAAGCAATAAGTTGGAGATGAATCAAAAATCAGTGTGTGGCAGGGAGAATTGATAGAAGGACATATTTACTTATTGCTCTGTTCATTTTACTCTGAAATAGTGCCCCCACCATGGTCAATTTTTTTTATAACCACTGAGTGTAGTGGGAGTGAATTTTGGAATGAAGTAATATCAGTTTATTCTTCAGGGAAATGCTGTAATCCCACATGAGACACCTTATTAAATTAAAATGAAATTAGAGCGCTACCATAGGATTTGGGATGCCTGAGTCACATTCCTGCTCTGTCACAGATTTCACATGCCATGATTTCTTGTGTTCCAGATTTGCCTTGGAATTTTCCATTTAGCCAGTTTTTAATGGGTTTGTTATAGTTGTTCATTCTCTTTTTTTTTTCCTTTGACAAACAATCTGTTTCCTTTCCCCCCTTTTTTAAACATCCTGTCTCTTTGTATCTGCCCTCTAGCCTTTATACTCTCATTTATTAATCACCCATTTAAAGTTACATATTATTTCACTAAAATCTATTCAGGAGTAGTTGTTTTTTTTAACTTATTGCAGATTTGGTTACCTACTGAGAATATGTTCTTTTTTCTAACTTTAATCATGTTGACTCTTTTGATCATTTGCTAACTCATTACATTCAAAGCTATTTAGATTATGTTTAACCAACTCAGAATGTTAAGCATCAGATTCTCATCAAAGGCTATTTTTTCTGATGGGGTTATCTTCTTCCATCATCTCTTCTTTCACTAGCAGCTTCTTCTATGACTTGTTATAATTTAAAAGCTTTTTTTTGTCTTACTCATTAATTGCCCATTTCCTCATGTACAATATTTTCAAAAGATTCTATTCTAGTTGAGCCAGATTCTGATATTGTTAATCAAATCAGCATTCTGGTTCATTTCATTGAAACTGTTCATCAAATAGAGTACTCTTTCACCTGTCAGAATTGGACCTTTTATGTCTTATCTTTCCAAAGTATGGACCTAAGTTTTGTTCCTAATATTGACCTAATAGTCTTACATGAAACAAGTGGCATTGTAGTATTTGATATCTGGTGAACAGTGGAGATATTGTTTGAGCTGAAGGTTATTAAGGTTATCTCTTCAGTTTAAAATTGAAAAAACATATAATAAGAATAAGAATGAAGTAAGAGAAATACGTAAGCATTACTTCTAAGAATGTGACCAGAAGCCAGGAAACATGCTGGGCTGTTTATTTTCTTCTTATCTTGAATGGCACACACCTGGTAGAATTTAAATTATGCTGATCAAACAATATTTGAATACATCTTCTAAATACTGGGAAATACCTATGATTAACGCTTGGCCATAGATCTATATTACATGTTCCATTTTGCCCTCCTTCCCCTTTTCCTCTACTGACAATATATACTCATTCTACCAGTTACCCTTGGCAATGTAACCCTGCATGCATTATGTCCTCTTAAATCTTCCATATTTCAGAAGAATTATGAGAAGGAGCAAAGTATAGAGCCCAAATTTTTCCACTGTGAATGGTTTATTATTCCTCATGCACACTTTTCCTCCAGAACAGAGACATAAGGGGTGCGTCCACACATGCAAGCACATGCACTTGCATCATCTCAAATAGAAGAGGTGCAAATTTGAGCCAGGGCTTTTTGTCTTAGTGCACGTGCTAGGACATGCACTTTGTTGTGGAGCAATTGTGCCACTTGGGGCAAAATAACCCTGCCTGGCTCCTCCCAGAGCTGCAGCCAGGGCGAGCTAGAGCCTGGGGCCAGCACCTGTGCTATCCCCAGCAGTATAAAAAGATGCCCTGTCCTGGCCCCATCCATACAAAAAGCTGCCCTGGCAAGCAGCTCAGGGCTACTTTCTCTCTGGAGCTTCTGGGGCCCAGCCAACTGATACCTGGGGACACTACCCCTTGTGCCAGCTGGACTGCTCCAGCAGCATTCCAAATCCATTTTTTAAAAATACCCCAAAATCCATGTTCTTCCACAGTTAAAACAAAAAACCACTCAACACACACACACACACATCTAGAGAGAGAGAGAGAAGGAGAGAGAGAGAGTGATAAGTTGGGTAATGCTTTATTGGTCTATTTACAATGTTAAATCAGTTTGGAAGCCTACCAGTGTCTCTATCATCACAATAAAATAAATTCTAATTACCTATAGGTGTTGATGTGTGCTTTTGGTTTTCTTCACATGTGATGGGTGTGTGATGGGGGGATGTGGTGTTTGCAGAAAGGGGGTGAGAAGGGGTGTGGGGGGAAAGTGAGTGGGTGGATGTGGAGGGATGTGGGTTGGTCTGTGGGTAGAAGGGGAGCAATTGCTGGGAGCACTGTGGGTGTGGGGGACCTTGTGTGAGGGCTGCTTAGGAGGGGTGGGTCCCCTGGCCCCCACAGGGTGCAGGCCTCCCCAGAACATGTAATGTCCCCCTGCCCAGGGTCCCAGCTCCCCCCTGGAGGGCCACAGCCGCTATCCCCCACAGGGTCCCAGCCCCCTGCCCAGGGTCCCAGGCACCCTGGAGGCCCCCCCGCCCAGGGTCCTAGCTCCACTCTGGAGCACCAGAGCCCCTATTCCCCACAGGGCCCCAGCCCCCCTGCCCAGGGCCCATAACTAACCTTTAACAGCAGCAGTGAGGGGGGACCATGTGCTGAGCCCAGCCTGGTCCTGCCAGCGCTGGGGCTGCTCTTGCCACCCAGCCGGGCTGGTCTTGTGACAGCAGGACCCGGTGTGGCACATGGGGACTGAGTGCTAGGCCCAGCCGGGTCCTGAGCCCCCTCTGCAGCCCAGCTGGGATGGGCCTGTGGTGCCAGGACCCAGTGTGGCATGCGGGGACCGTGTGCCAGGCCCAGCCAAGTCCTGGGGCCCCTCTGCAGCCCGGCCAGGCTCAGCCCGGATCCCTGCGTCTCACTAGT
>NW_017728995.1:12061732-12069002 GCF_001723915.1 Gavialis gangeticus
GGCAGCAGGACCTGGCGCAGCATGCAGGGATCATATGCCAGGCCCAGCTACATCCTGGGGCCCCTCCACAGCCCAGGCTGGGCTGGGCCCATGGTGACAGGACCCATTGTAACATGCAGTCCTTGCGTGCCAGGTCCAGCAGGTCCTGTTGCCCTTGGGTCTGCTCTGCCACCTGGTCAGGTAGTGAGGGGATGTCCCTGGGGCTGCAGGAGGTGAGGACCTGGACCATATCCCTGTGGCTTGCTAGTCTGGCTTTGCACTGGAGCAGGTCACACAGCTCCGGGAGGTGAGCACAGGAGCTGCACCTCCCGAAGCTCTATGACCCACATCAGTACAAAGCCAGACTAGCAAGCCACATGGGGCTGGGCCAGGTCCTAACCCCACCACAGTCACAGGAGGCAGAGTTGGGAGCCAGCCCTGGGGCCTGGCCTGTGGTGACAGGATCCAGCGCAGCATGCGTTGGGTCCTGCCACCCAGCTGGGCCCTTCCTATAGTGGAAGGACCCAGCCCAGCATGGAGGGACTGCACAGAGCTGAGCTAGGTCCTGCTGGCCCTGGGGCTGCTTGTACTGCCTGGCAGCCAGGAAGCAGGAGCAGACCCAGGGCCGTTAGGACCTAGCTTGGCTCTGCATGGTCCCCGCACACCAGGCCAGGCCAGGCAGCATGAGCAGCGCAGTCCCCAGGCCACTTGTGCTGCCTGGCCTGGTGCATGGGGACTGTCCAGGGTCCAGCTGGGTGCTGCTGGCCCTGGGACTGCTCGTGCCAACTGGCAGCCGGGCAGCAGGAGCAGCCCCAGGGCTGGCAGGACCTGGCTCGGTTCCGTGCAGTTCCCATGTGCTGGGCTGGGTCCTGTCACTATAGAAAGGGCCCAGCTGGGCAGCAAGACTTAGCATAGCATGCAGTTCCTGCGTGTCATGCTGGGTCTTGTCATGATGGGCCAGGCCCCAGCGCCAGCTCCCACCTCTTCTCCCTGTGCCTGCAGGGAAGTGAGGACCTGACCCAGCCCCCATGTGGCTCACTAGTCCAGCTTTACACCAGAGTGGGTTACAGGGCTCTGGGAGGCTCCTGTGCGTGCCTCCTGGAGCCATGTGACCCTCTCCAGTGCAAAGCTGGACTAGTGAGCTGCAGGGAACACTCCCCACAGCCCTGGGGACATCCCCCCTGCCACTTCCCAACTCCCCTCCCACATTCCCTGCCACCCCTCAGCTCCCCACACCTATGAACCCCCCCAATTTATCTTGCACAGCGCTGGGGGCAGCAAGAACACCAAAGAGATGATCTGGCCAAAACCAGAGCATCTCTTTTGGAGGACTGGGTCTGGGTATGGTCTGGAACCGTGCCTTGCTCCACTCTAATGCGGAGTGGTTTTTTTAGACCCCTTGATATCCACAGATCTAATTTTCTCCCCGCGCTGCAAACTTGCATTGCGGGGAGCATTTTTTTTCATTCCCACATGTGCCTCTTGCCCCGCCTCAAAGGGGTTTGAGATGGAGCAAGAGGTAAGTGCACACTTGTCTGGATGTGTCCAAAGAACTTACTGAGTGCCCTGGATGGCAAGGGTGGAGGTGTGCCAACCACTGTGGAAGGAGGTGAGAGGAGGAAGGAAGTTTTACCTGCTCAGGCTCTATGGGAACTGAAGGCAATTGATACTATTGCCACTTCTGTAGAAGCAGTGGTCCAGTGGCATCAATCCTATGACACAGGTTCGCGGGTGCCCTGTTCACTCCCCACCCCTCAGTTATGCTGTTGGGTACAGGACTGCTCTGGCTAAGGCTCTCTGTGGGGCAGGGAGGAACACTGTCATCCCCTCCACCCCATGAGTCATAAGTGCTTGGTGAAGGGCTGCTCCTATGATGGCAGTGCAGGGTTCCCCTTACTGTGGCAAAGATTCTTGGGTTGGGAGGGTTCTGGTGCCCACTGCACAGTGGGCAACCAGAGCTGGTGCCCCTCTGGCCATGCAGTAGTTATGCTGCTGCTCTACAGTTCTGCCCATGAGGACAGACAGTGGGAGTGTTCTTGGCAGCTTATTGCAAACCCTTGTTTTAGGTTTTTCCTAGACAAAACTAAAAACAACTGTGCCAAATGACCCACTGTTTTACTCAACCCACTTCTTCAGTTCCTTTTTTATCTTTGCTGCTCTTCACCTCTTAACTATATCCTGCTGCCCATAACCATTTTTAAAAATGAATTCTTTCTTAGATGCCCTATCTGGAGGAAGGAACAAATCACTGGCTATTAAGAAACTGGAAAACCTTGTTGTTTGAGTTCCTTAAATTTATTGAATCACTTTTTCCAAGGTAAGTCTTCAATACACCTAAAACTGTAAAGATTTTATGTGCCCTTTAAGAAATCTAGACCAGCATTATGTCATTTATAACTTTGTGTTATAAATTACTATGATTCAAAGAAGGTGCCTGCTGTCTGTCCTTTGGGGCTTCTTTGGTAGTACATAAGAGAGGATAGCAGCCTGGTTGATGGATAGAGCATTAGGAACACTTAATGAAACTTAATAGTGTTTCTCCTCCCCTCTCGCTGATTCGTCCCTCAGGGATGGGGGTGAAGAAGAAATGGCAGAATGGTTGTACAGCCTTGAAAATGTAAATAATTGCTTAAATATTAGGTTTATGTCCTATTTATAGACAAATATTGTCCTTATTCAAACCTACAAATCTCTCTCTTAAAGACTGTCTTTATTCAGTTTTGTCTTGTTCTCTTCACAGGCCGAGATGCTGCATCTAACCACTTGTTTACTTAACTTTGTTTTCTATAAGATCATTAGATTTTTAAGGTTTTGTATAAGTCTGGTAATATGTAAGCATTCTTCAGAACCTAATTCTCACACTACAGTATTTGTCCTATGCTTCCAATGTGTCCTGAATTATTGACAGAGTCACACTGAGTTCATTTACTTTCCATTCTATTCCTTATTATATGCTTCTTTAGGGTAGTATTATTCATGTACATATGCTTTAGTGTTAAATTTATGCTGACAACTCCCAAATCTGTTTTCCAGTACCTACTGACCGGGTGATGACTCTCCCTTGCTGCATGATGGTCTTTATGGTATTCTGGTTCAGAATATATGTCATCTAACTTTTTCAAGTTGAATGCAGAGCAGAATGAATTTCAGCTCATGAGGCTGTCTTGCTATTGGTCTCCATATTCCTTATTTGTCATTGACTTTGATGAATGCATTACTGTACTTACCTTGCTTTCAAAGTGTACACATTTAGGGGTATCCTTGCTTTAGCCTAATATATATTCTATGTTATTACTTATGTTATAATAGTGCATAGTAGACCCTATTATAAGAAGAGTGGCCTATGTGGGGTGCCATACAAATATATAACAAATGATCCCTGTTCTGAAAATCTCATGATATATACAGATAAGGGATCAGTTGAACAGGATGCAACAAAGTGATCAGGTACTTGTCATGAAAAGACCGTGTTTGTGTATGGGACATTCAGTTCTTTTCCTTTTTTTTTCAAATTCTCCTGTACATATCCATACACATTAAGGGCTATATCCTTAGTTGCTTTAAATCAGGATAAGTCTATTAATGGAAAAATACTCTGAGACATGAGTCCTTAGATGTCTCAAAATGGACATTGAAAAATTGTGGATGCTTTTCCAAAGTTCAGTCAAAATGGTTTTGTTCTTTTGTTTTCCAGCTGGAAGATAGATAATATAACCATGTAATTTCAGAGCTTTTCACAAAATGAATTAATAATTGTTTGTGAAACACTAATTGGTTCTCAGACACAGGTGGGAAAATGCTATGTCTTGATGTTAATAGCAACTCATGAAGAATCAGACTGGGGACTGCCTTAAGTTAATGGAAAGGATTTCATCTAGTGCTCTAGAGTACTTTACTCCCTTTCATTGTGTTTGGGTTTCTTGTGCCTGTGGAGATGGCAGTTTCTTGTACCAGGGTATGGAAGTTGCGATACCTTTAGTCCTCTGACAGGAGGAAATGCCAAGAATGATAGTGATGAAAGGACATTTCTTGATCTGGTCTTAGACTGATTTGTTTTCATTCAATGTAAGATGTCAAAGTTTGAATCATTCCTCAGCCTAGAGCACAATCTCTAGAACAATGCTGATTTACAGCAGCTTAGCTACTATCCTATACTTAGGCAACCACAAAGCTTCCAGAGTGGTATTTTAAAAAGGAAAAATAGAAAATGATTAACTAATAATTTTAAATGAAAGGAATCCTGTTAATCTACTGAGAAAGCTTAGTGTGTGTGGATCTTCATAATGTAACATTTTAGGTAAGATAGAGCTGAATGGCTTCATACGGCTTTCTCTTCCAAAATTTGGAAAGAAAATAATTTTTCTAATTTAGTTACACATGTTTTCCTAAAACAGACAGTATTTTAAATTTAATGATGTGGTGTGAGCATAATTAGGTCTCCTCAAAAGAATAAATCTCCCAACCTTGGAAATATGAGGATGCTATCCATGACTTTCTCTGTAGGTTAGACTTCTTTATAAAAGAATAGTCATTTTCTTAATAATAGTAGTTTTTGCACTTTATGTAAAAGCCATATGATTGCTCAGAGCTCCAGTATGAAGCTGGAGATAGGCCTGTTGAGAGTCTCTGGGTCAGGCTCAGAGGGGAGTGCAACAAGGGTGATGTCATGGTGGGGGTCTGCTATAGACCACCAGAGCAGGAGGAAGTGGTGGATGAGGATTTCTTCAAACAGTGGAAGTTTCCTGATCACAGGTCCTGCTTCTCATGGGGACTTCAGTCACCCTGACATCTGCTGGGAGAGCAATACAGAGGCAATCCAGGAAGTTTTTGGAGAGTGTTGGGGACAACTTCCTGGTGCAAGTACTGAAGTGGCCAACTAGGAACCATGCTGTTCTTGATCTGCTGCTTACAAAAAGGGAAGAACTGGTGGAGAACGTAATAGTGGTTGGCAACATGGGCAGCAGTGACCATGAGATGATTGACTTCAGGATCCTGTAGAAAGAAAGGATGGAGAGCAGCAAAGTAAGGACCCTGAACTTCAGAAAAGCAGACTTCAATTTGCTTAGGGAACTCATGGACAGGATACCCTGGGAAGCCAGTCAGAGGGGAAAAGGAGTCCAGGAGAGCTGGCTGTACTTTAAAGAAGCCTTACTGTGAGTACAGAAACAAATCATCCCAACTTGCACGAAGACTAGCAAGTATGGAAGAAGACCACCTTGGTTTAGCAGGGAACTTTTCAGTGAACTAAATCACAAAAAGGAAGCTTACATGAAGTGGAACCTTGGACAAATGCATAAAAGGATCTGGGAGTTATAGTGCACAATAAGCTGAATATGAGCCAGCAGTGTGCCCTTGTTACCAAGAAGGCTAACAGCATCCTGGGCTACATTGGTAGATGTGTTGCTAGTAGGTCAAGGAAAGTGACTATTCTCCCTATTCAGCACTGGTGAGGCCACATCTGGACTACTGTGTTCAGTTTTGGGTCTCCCACTGCAGAAAGAATGTGGACAAATTGGAGAGGGTCCAACAGAGGGCAACAAATATGATGAGGGGGTTGGGGGACATGACTTATGAGGAAAGACTGAGATAACTTAGGCTTATTTAGTCTGGAGAAGAGAAGAGTGAGAGGGGATTTAATATCAGCTTTCAACTACCCAAAGGAGGATTCAAAAGAGGATGGAGCTAAATTGTTCTCAATGATGGCAGATGACAGAACAAGGATCAATGGTCTCAAGTTGCAGCAAGGGAAGTTTAGGTTAGATATTAGGAACAATTTTCTCACTAGGAGGGTAGTAAAGCACTGGAACAGGCTATTCAGAGAGGTGGTGGAAGCTCCATCCTTGGAGGTTTTCAAAATCCAGGTAGACAAAGTTTTGGCTGGGATGATCTAATTGGGGATGGTCCTAGTTTGAGCATGGGGCTGGACTAGACAGTGGTCACCTGAGGTCCCTTCCAACCCTAACTTTCTATGATTCTTTTAATTTTTAATTTTCCTGGAGTTTTTCCCCTGACTTTAACTGTATCTCCTTTGAGAGAGCTCACTGATGACTTCATACAAAGAGGAAAATTACAGATTCTACCCCTTGCTTGCACAGTAATTCATTCCATCTGTTGGATTTCCTCTGCTTCATGTAGATTTTATATCTAGATCCACTTGAAAAGGAACTGTCACATCACATATATTATTTATCTCTCTGTTCTTTTGAATTGCACACTATGCTTGTTCTCAACATGTGAGGTCAAGGATAAGTCAAACTTGTTTAACCCCCCAAAACACAACTTACAAAATAATATTTGGGCAGTAAGGTCAGATAAAAAATATCAGAGACCCAATTCTATGATGTTTATTGTTTCAATGACATGGGTGTCCTCAATGACATGGGTGGCCCCAGGGGACACTGCTGCTGCAGAGGGGAGGACTCCCTCTCCTCCCCCCCTCCCCCCCCACTCAGGGGCTGCATGGCTTGGCTGCAGCTTGCACAGGCAGTTTCCACTCAGGAAAAAAAGAAAAGAGGCAAGGGGCCTGATCCTTTTTTTCCCCTAGAGAGCCTGCCCACATCTTCCATGGCTGGGGGGCGAGCTGCTGGTGGGCTCTGAGCTGCAGGGCCCCTGACCTTTTCTCCACAGCAGCAGCACCCCCCAGGGCCACTCAGGTGGGCAGCTAGTGTACAGGTGCTTCCCCAGCTCATGGGCAGCACCCAGCCTGATCCAACTGTTCCCTGAGCCTGAGATAGGGCAGCATGCACCCACTAGCCACCCACCCAGGTAGCTCCAGGGGGTACCACCACCATGGAAGGAAGGATTGGGGCCCTCCGCAACTCTGGGGCTGCTTGCCTCCTGGCCGTGGGAGATTTGGGCAGGCTCTGTGGAAAAAAAAAAAAGGATCAGGCCCCTCACTGCTTCAGTCCACCTCACCTATGGCAGGGGGGAGGGGGAGGGGGAGGGAGTTATAAAGGCTGCAACATTATAAATTGCTCTGTTGCAAACTAACCTACATGAGGATGTGGTTTAGTTTGCAATGTAGCAAACTTATTTAAATTGTAAAAAAAAAACCCTAAACAAGTACAGTGTGACACAATTAAACTGCAAACATGGCCAATTTTTGGCATGTGTACAAGTTCTCATTAAGTCTAAGGGAAATACTGGATTAAGGGAAGTAGGATAGGATTCCCAGAGTCAGAGGGAGGCCAGAGAGGTCTGTTGGGAAACTCTGTGCCTTGGCACCCATGATATCCTCCAGTAACAGTACATCACTATGTCTGTGTTATCCTGGGAACACTCTTTACAAAGG
>NW_017728995.1:12069180-12085256 GCF_001723915.1 Gavialis gangeticus
GTGTTATCCTGGGAACACTCTTTACAAAGGAATCTTCACAGAAAGAAAGTGTCCATGAAAAAGAATACAGTGTGTTAGCTCCATGGACCTACTGGGTGGATAATCTGTATTCTTTCCTTCACTCCTTTCAGGTTTTTAGACCAGCTGGAAGGACTTCAGAAGATCCAGAAGAAAGATGATAGTGATATAAAACCACCTTTTACATTAAAAGCACTACAGGTTTGGGTCTGAAGGATACTACACCCCCCTCTTTTATCATAATTTGTTTGCCTAGAGTGGAAATGGAATATGTTACATATGACCCTCTTGATGAATTTTTCCTTTTCCTTGCATTTTCTTATTTGAGATTTTGGTTTTAATTCTGGTCTACAGGTCTTTTTGTTTAGTGTTGAACTTTCATTATTTATTCTCTTAGAAGCTAGTAACAAGTTTTCAATATTCACAAGGAGCAGTGACAGATAAATTTTACATTTTTAAAATTAATTACTTGTAGAGTAGTTTCCATTGGGGGGATACTAAATGGAAACTCCTATAGGTTTCCATTGTTTGTTACTTTATTATTTCTTTAAAGAGAGAGTCCCCAAGCCTTCAACAAATAATCTTTGTCTTTGATCTTGTTAAAAAGGTAACATGGGCTTAAAGCCTGACTTATTTTTCACCCTTTTTGATCCAATTTTGTTCCCCCTTCCTCAAATTAATGGCAAATGAGGCTTGTTACAGGTGGGGAGGTATTGACAATAACAGGCTGAGGGGGGTGAGGGTGACAGAGACCTGTCATACCTAAATGCTTTGTGGTCAGAATCTCTCAGTCTGAACTTAGCATCTGGTCTGATTCACTGTATTTTGTTCTTTGTTTCATAACAGTTTGGAGTTTTTCTTTAAAAAAAAAAAATAGACATTAAACAATTCATTATTTATAGTGTACTCCTCTTTGTGCTTCTGATGCTGTTGTGTTTTAATCTTAGAAGACAGGAATGGAAAAGACCTGCTGGATCTTTTCCTGTTTTCTACAGTTTATTTTGTAGTGGTTTAGCCCATGGAGTTTTTGATGTCCCAAACAATGCAATGCCCATCATTTTGGTTGGTAAGCCTTTCTGCAACCTACTAGATGTCATAGTTCCATTCACTGCGGTATGTGAATGAAAAACTTGTTTCAATAACTTTAAAACAAAAAGACATGTAGCATGTTCATTACATGGCATGTATTAGATAAGGTTCTTTATTAAAACACTTTGCTTTGTTTGAGACAAGTTATAACCCTGTACCTTAACTTCCAATTAATTTATACTTTGTTAGAATTACCTGAAATTTCAACAACACATCAAACACTTTGCTACTGAAATATTATAAATTTAATGGAAAGGTAATTGCTTGCAAGTCTCTGGAATTTAATTAAACTACATTTAAAAGTCTCAGAAACTGACTCTCAAGACTGAAAATCAATTAAAGAAAATGTTTACAAATGGGCACATAAATATGCATATGCAGTCAGGAAGGAGACTGTTTACAATTCTCAGCTCGTATATTTGCAAAGACAACATTCAGTACAGCATGTCTCTGATAATTACATTTTGCTTTAATAAACAGAAAATGGGAGAATGCTTATTTTTATTTTTAATTATGTTAATGCTTTCCTTTATTGTGCATCCAACTCAGTGTAGTCCATTGCACAGGGCATTACTTTTATCTTATGCTTCTTTGTAAGAAGTAAGACAACAGCTTTTATAGAAATGTGAAGTAAGTGGTGAAAGGGAGGATAGCTCTCACACCACCTCTGAATTTTAGTGTAGCCATAAGTAACAGTTTCAATACCTTTTTTAGACAAGCAAATACTATCACTATATGTGAATGATAGGCATGAAGTCCTCCATTTCATATTAAAATACGCATTGTCTCCACGAGGGTGTTCAGAGACAATATTGAACTGGATCACTATAAAAAACATCTCTTGCATTTATGCAGTTCTCACTGTATGAGATTTTTTGGTGTTTTGCAAACTATGTGTGCACACAAACATATACTGTCTGCTTATGCTGCAGTCAAAAATATGATCAGAGCACAGAGAGGCATACTGAAGATAGCTATAATCTAGCTAGTGCAGGTATCCATAAAGCCATGGCAACATGAGCTTTAGCACCTATTATGTACAGACCCGTGCAAGGACCCTAAATATTTTTGGGGGTATTAAGCCACATTATACCACTGCAGGCTCACTGCTACTGGTAGCTACTTATGCCTTGACATGCTGCAGTCTACACATCTGATGCAAATATAGACACTTTCATGCAAGCACTTCTCTCTCTGTGTACATATATCCCCTTTGCATTGTTAAGCTACACAGATGAGATAAGGCCCCAAATCTGATCCATAATCTTTTATTTCTTTAGTATTTTCCATTCTTTGACATGCTGAAGAAGAGGAATTTTTGCACTCTTTTGTGATTGGTTTTTGACAGTTTCTAAAATGCTTTCCTGAAAGAATTCTTCAGAAACACATTAGATTGCTTGAAATTTATTCATGTAAATAGGCCCTGGCACAAATTAACTTTTCAAATAATGTGACAAAACAATTCCAAACCAAATTGCATTCAATTTTATTTTGATTGTACATTTTTTCCCTTGTTCTCGAGTTTCGGGAGGGAGAAGCCATTTGAGGCGATTTATTTCAAGAAACACATACAGGCAATTTTAAAGTAAAAAGCAAATTGTTCCAAAATAGTCATGTAAATTTGATACTAAAGGAAACCTTTCAGAAGCATTTACAACTGCTAGTGAGGGTTTCATTCTAGCATATATGTTTTCAGAGGATTTCATGCTAAAGAGTGTCATAAAATTCTTACTGTCTGTTCATAGGAGGGGTATTCACTCATGCTCATTTATTGCCCCATTGCAGTTCGGTGGGAGCTTTGGCACTTACCAGCTGGAAGAGAATCTTCAGGACTGTGCAGTTATAGCCTTTATTTCAGTGTCAGTGAAACTATTGTGCAGTGGGAAGTTACAATCTAAGGAAAATGTAAGGAAAACTTACAGTGTAATAGAGGCAGAAATGAGAGCACCTTCTTCTCCTACCAACTGAAAATATACTTTAGGATTCATGGGTTTTTTAGGAATTAAAACATCATTAGTTATTCCTGCTTTGCCCTGTTCAGGGACACAGACCTTTATAGCTGTCTACCACAACTCAGAGTTACATGCCAGCTTTCTGTGCAAAGTGACTTCTCTAAGGTCTTGTCCATGCCGTTTGCCCCCAGATCTTTCCAGACCGTACCCATGCTATGCTAATAAAGCCTAGTGGCCCTCAACTTCTCTTCATTTGGAGAAACCTGCCTTTGGCTCCTAAATTTCTTATTCTTCCATCCTTCTGGTCTCTCTACCATCTTCATTTTGGGGGAAGGGAAGGGAAGGCCAGACAGAGTTCTCTTGCACCAGTCAAATCACTGGTCTGTACAGTAGTAGGATGGTTCAAAGAAAAGATTTGGACCCTTTCTGTATTCATGTTATTGGCACCTTTTTACCAAAGAAGAACGGTGTCAACATCTGCCACTACTTTGGTATACAAACTCAGGCAACCCTGAGTACAGGGTATCACTCCAAGGCACTTGAAATCCTTCACTGTTTGTGGATCCCTTCCTATCGTATTCTTCATAGTAGATCGGTTGCCTCAGTTATTGTGGCCAAAGTTTTAGCAGCGTTGATTCTAAGTCCAGTCTGCTGAAGACTGAATTCTTGTTGTTCAAAGTGGATGTATGTGGCAACCTGGTCTGCCTCATGTTATCACTATGCCATCAGGAAATAGTATCATTATTCATGGAAAATGATTTTTTCTGTTAGAAAATGTGCTTTATTTTTTTAAATAATATTTAATCAGCTCTATAGCATTCTACATATTATTCATCAGAAAATATATGTCACAAGTATGACTTGCTAATCATTTTCTAAATAATTTTAGGGGTGTCTGGGAGAGGTAGTACCTCCAGAGAAAAAGTATGTTGTGCTTGCCTGTCTGCTTCACCTCACCCTGTCCAGCATACCACAGTTGACAGGGATCCCACTATAGTGGTCGAAAAGGAAAGAAATGAATCCTTCTCAAGCTGGGTGTGTGGAAAGTATGTACGTTGACTGACAGAAACACCAACAGACCTGAAAGGAGAACTGCCATCATCAGGAGAGAACTGGGAAGATACAATGTCCAGATCACTTCCCTCAGCGAGATTCGCCTAATCAACAAAGGACAGCTCACAGAAGGAAAAGGTAGTTACATATTCTTCTAGAGTGGCTATGGCAGTGAAACCAAACAGGAAGCAGGTGTCGGCTTTGCTACACAAAACAACCTTGTTAAGAAGCTGATCTGCCTGCACAAGGGCGTGAATGACCAACTGATGGTGCTCAAGCTCCCCCTGTTTGGCAAAAAAGTGTGCCACTATCATCAATGCATATGCCCCTACCGTGACCAACTCTAAAGAAGTCACAAACAGATTCTATGCTGACCTTCATTCTGTTATTGCTGCTGTACCAAAGTCTAACCATCTCATCCTCCCTGGCAACTTCAACGCCAGGATTGGCTCCGACTGCTGAGCATGGGATGGTGTCACCTGGAAGCACAGGAATGGAAGCTGCAACAGCAATGGTCTCCTGCTCAGACTATGTGCTGAACATGAGCTCCTGGTTACTAACACTTTGTTCTGTCTCTTCAAGAGGAAGAAGACATCATGGATGAACCCTTGCTCCAAGCACTGGCATTTATTGACTATGTTATCATGTGAAGGAGGGACAGACGCAAATGTCTATGTAACCAAAGCAATGTATGGCACTGAATGCTGGACTGATCACTGGCTTATCATCTCCTCACTAAAGATCACGATTCAAACTAGACAGCATCCACAAGGATGAAGTGGACTGATGTGCCTCAACACTGCTGGGCTGATAAGTGACAGCACCAGGCTATCTTTTGTGAACCATTTGAAAGACCACACTACACTGGTCTATTCCAGCTCCATCAAAGCCAACTAGAAGTGGCTTCATGAAGCTATACACTCTGAAGCTCTTGAGATCCTGGGACCAAGCATCCACAGACACCAAGACTGGTTCAATGAAAATGATGAGTGTCACGGCACAGGGTCCTGTAGAAGGGCCCTGATCTCCCCAAGGCCCCCTTCCCATGCCAAGTTAGCCCAAAGGGCACCCTCAATTCTCGCCTGCCACGTCTTTGATGGTAAAATATATATTAGGGAGGCTGTCTTTTCATTGTCTTGGACACAGTCTTGTTGTACTCTCTGACCCCATGGGCTCCTGGACCTCTTGTGGGTCCCATTCTACAATGGGTGTTTCGGGGCACCCTAGCCTTATGGGCTATGTGTGACTCCAGCCACCCCTTTACCATGCCCCAAGCCTTGCAGATGGAACTGATGTTGTTCAGTCTGGGCCTTGTTACAATTTGGCCCCCTTGTCCTCCCTGGGCTCTCTGTGGCCCTGTCTCGCTCCGTGCCCTCACTGGCACTCGGGCTCTCTGCAGCCCCATCTCACTCCATGCCCTCACTGGTGCTCAGACCCTCCATGCCCTCACTGGTGCTCAGGTTCGGTGCACCCCAAAATTCTGTGCCCTCTCTGGTGCTGGGGTTGGTGCTTCCCACACTGCTGTGGGTCGCCTATGAGGTCTCCTCCATCCCCTAATAGCCTCACCCAAACCATTGGTCTTAGACAGTAAACAAACACAAGCCCCTGGGCTATAACATAAATTCTAACTGCCTGGCTCTAACATTATTCAAGTCACACCGGGGTGCTCTGTCCCTCACCAGTCTCAGGGATGTACCTGCAGTCAGGCCTCTCCTCTTAGCTTGCTCCGGGAGAGTTCCTTCCCTCTTGGCTGCTGGCAGGGAACTGCCAGCCTGGCCTCAGCCCTGAGGTTTATATGTGAGCCAGGCCCTGCCCCTTCTGGTCAGCTGACCACTGGCAGGTGTGGGTCACTAGCTAACTCTGGTTGCCCTGGTAACCAGCAGCTAGGGCTCCTCGAACACTGCTAGGGCTCTTTCCCTAGCAGTTTCCCTTCTTTAAAGGAGCAGGGCACCTACGTACTCTGTGACAATGAGGAGATACAATGGCTGCTGATAAAGAAACAGTGTCTTCACAGAGCCTACCTCTATAAGTCTGCATCAGCACAACACACCTACATGTTGATATGGAAGACCATTCAATGCAAGTTGCAAGGGATGCAGGACACATAGTTGAAGAACAAAGCAGACAAGATCCATCCTTATGCTGACCAAAACAATGTGAAGAATTTCTTCGATGCCCTAAAGGCTGTCTGTGGTCTGCAGGTCCTTGGATCTTCCCCTCTGCTATATTCCAATGGGACCACACTGCTAAATGACAAGGGCCAGATCCTCCAGAGATGGGCTGAACATTTCAGTGCCATCCTCAATCAGACCTCCTCCACCATCATAGATGCCATACGTAAGCCGCTTCAAATCACGGTCAATGCCTCTCTTGAAGCTCCACCTACAATTGCGGAAGTCCAAAAGGCCATACAACAAATGTCTAGTAGAAAAGCTCCTGGAGCCGATGTGATTCCAGTGGAGGTCTACAAATCAGGTGGTCATAACGTCATGGACAAACTAACCAAGATCTTCTGCAGTACGTGGGTGCAGGAGGTAGTCCCTCAAGAATTCAAGGATTCCTCCGTCATCCACCTGTACAAGAGGAAGGGAAATCACCAACTTTGTGACAACCACAGGGGCATCTCCCTCCTCTCAACTGCTGGCAAGATACTCTTAAATGTCCATCTCAACCGGATGACTGACCATCTAAATGACCTACTGCCTAAGAGGCAATGCAGCTTCAGAAAAGGACACAGAACCACTGACATTTGCAGCCTGGCAGCTTCAAGAGAAGTGCTAGGAACAGAATGTGAATCTTCTCTTTGTGTTTGTTGACCTAACCAAAGCCTTCAACATGGTGAACCATGAAGGCCTCTGGGAAATCATGAAGAAGAAGTATGGATGCCCCAGAAATTTCATCAATACGGTTCGACCATGCATGATGGCATGATGGCACATATCCTTGCAAACAGCGAATGCTCTGACCCTTTTCCAATCACAAATGGTGTCAAGCAGGGCTGTGTGCTTGCACCTACCTTCTTCAGCATGGTATTCTCTGTCATGCTGTCAGATGCCTTCCAAGATGATGACCTTGGTACGGGGATCAGGTACGATTTTGATGGAGACATCTTCAACCTACGCAGGCTCTGAGCAATCTCCAAAGTCCAGAAAGCCACGTCCTCTTTGGTGATGACTGTGCATTATGCCAGACATGCAATGGTCCATGGACCTATTATCACCAGCCTGCAACAACTTCAGACTCATTACTAACACAAAGAAGACTGAAGTGATGTTTCAACCTGTACTTGGCACAACACTCCAGGAACCATGTGTCTCAGTTAAAGGTCAACAACTGTCAATGGTGAACAAGTTTGTCTATCTAGGCAGCACTCTGTCCCGTGTTGTCCACATCGATGACAAGTCAATGCGAGACTTGTAAAAGCCAGGGTGGCCTTTGGAAGACTCCGTAAGTCAGTCTGGGACTTCAGAGGCATCGGAATATTGACAAAACTGAAGGTTTACAAAGCCATCATTCTCCGGACCCTCCTTTACGCCTGCAAAACCTGGACCATTTACCAGAGTCATGTCAAGAAACTAAATCACTTCCACCTGTGCTGCCTGTGAAAGATACTATTGATCAAGTGGCAGGACAAGATTCCAAACACCGAGGTCCTCAGAAGATCAGCTCTCTCCAGTATTCACACTCTACTGAAACTGGCATAGCTAAGATGGGCTGGCCACCTTTCAAAAATACCCAACACTCGACTGCCAAAGAAAATCTTGTATGACAAACTGTCAAATGGAGTATGATCTCATATTGCACCAAAAAAGTAGTAGAAGGACACTCTAAAGATGTCCCTAAAGAGTTTCAGCATCAACCCAGAGTTGTGGGAGCAAATTGCTCACAGCTGTCTATCCTGGAGTTCATCAGTCCAGAATGGAGCACTGGCCTTTGAGCAACAATGCACGTCAGAAGCAATGAAGAAACATGTAGCCAGGAGAATGAAAACCTTTCATACCCAGTCCTCATCGCTCTCCTGTCCCTCCTGCAGCAGATTGTTCAAGGCAGAGATGGGGCTTATAAGTTTCCTACATACCCACACGACCTAGCCTCCATATACCCTTCCTTCTTTTTTCCTCTCTCTTTTTTCTCCATTTTCCTTTTTCTCCTTTTTTGTCTCTCTCTGTTTCTTTCCCATTTTTTCTCCCTTCCATGCCTCCTCCCGCCCCCCCATTGGATGTGGTTATCTTTGCCTACAAAGGACGAACAACAAATACTTTTATCAAATATTTAAAAAACCTTTTTTCCAAGTACACTAAGAATATGAGCAAAGGCCTTACTGATGCCAGAATGAAAATGAGACCATAGGCCTTATTCTGATTTCTCTGAATAGCCTATAAGATCTGCTAGTGATAATCCTTGTACTGTGGTGGAGCCCCAGTGAATCACTCCTGATAAATATAAATCTAGAGCTGCTGGCAACCAAGTAAAATTATTCAGCAAGTAAAGTTTATCTCCATAATCCTGCATTATTTCTGAAAACATATAATAATGCATTAATGAACTGATAAGTAATTCAATTTGCTATAGAGCTGGTTGACAACCATAAATATGAATTCACTCATTTATTTTCTGTTCATAATGGCATTATTCCCAGTTTTTATGAGGTTATTCAGGGGCACAAGAATTCAGAGCAGTGGATTTCATTATCTCATTTTAGGACTGGGGTCTAAATAAGGTTTAATAGGGAATATGTCACTATAAAGCCATTGCGCAATTAGAATTAGATGTGGTTCCATGAGGCAATCATTTTTGCCTTGCTATTTTCCCCATGACACCTAAAAATTGCTTTCAATTAAGAAAATGTGGTTCTTGCAGATGTAAAAATAAAACTATGCTCCCCACATGTAATTTGAGACTATGTACACTATCACACTAATTGAACAAGATTCAAGAGCACATGTTGCCACCACGTGAGTTCACAAATTACATATTTGTAAAGTCCTCTGAGTACTGGCCAACTATCAAAACATAATATTTCATTCACTAAGAACACGCCCCCCCCCATTACAAACAGATGGGTAATCAAAACCCCAAACCAAGAAAACCACAATAGTAATATTCATTTGAAATCAATGCTGAAAAAAAATCTAGGAATTGTTTAAAAGTAAAAAGAGATTAAACAAGCTAAGTTTCAGCAGGAGAAAGTTTCAGACTAGATGGTTTTCCACAGGGAAAATCTGATTGTCTGACAACCACAGGTACCATGGTAGAGCCCCTACACTGCAGGAGTTTATGCGAACACAAAAAGCCAACAGTGCAAGGCTCATAGGCAAGCTTTATATAAACAGGTCTTACCAGATCCCACCCAGAACTTTATAGGTCAATTTAATGGTGAAGACTTTTCAGGTTGTCTCATCCTTTCCTCTCCAAGTACAGGACTAATCTGTATGCATTCACCATATTCTCTCTCTCTCTGTGAGAGAAACATACATTTAGCTGTATATGTATATTCTGTTCGTGTGTGTGCACACATTCTCACACTCTCACACTCTTTCTGTCTCTGTCTCTTTTTCTACATGTATTCAATTATTGTAATTGTTTATACTTAAAATAGTTGGTTTTATTGGCAATTCAGCCTTGAAAGCGATGGGGAAATCAGCTAAGAATAGATGGCCCAACGACTACCCATCATTAAGTTGTTCAAACACATTAGGTAACCTGAATGCTCTTTAATTGGTAACTGGACAACTTATGATGCATTATATGGAAAAGGTCTAGGATAGGGAAGGACTCACAAAAATCTAACATTGCAAGTTGAATTTTATTTTATTGAGCAAATCAAACATTTTTTTTCATATACTGGTTCATATACTGTACTGAGAAAAGGGACATTGCTTTTGTCCCCTGAGTTTAGTATCATATGAATACATTAGTATTGATGCAATATTAGAGATTATGTGTAGTCCTACTATAACATTGTCTTTCAAGATCTGGGACAGTTGGATTGCTTCTTGTAGGAAATTCTTATTGAGAGATAAATAGCATTCTAAAAAAATAAAGCAAAAGCTCTTATTTCCATAAAGAGGAGAATAACATTAAAAAAAAATGTTCCTTTTGTGGTCACTGTGTTACCTAGGTCCTAATCCTGAATGGCCTGCATCTTTTGAGAGAAAAAATGTACTGTCAGCTCCCTTTGCAGGAAGTGAAAGTTAATACCATTTAGCATCCTACACCACTGAGTACCAAATTTATTCATCCTGTGTCTACTGGGGGAGAATTTTTTTAAAAGTATCGCCTGCTGACAGCACTTGTCACTCAGTTGCTGTGCTCTTATCTTGTTTCTAGTATTGCCAATATATTCTACAGCTAATATAACTCTCCTTGTATTGCGTTCTTTGTAATATATCTCTCCTTGTATTAAGTTGTGTTCTTTGACCTTCTGAGGTCCCTTCCAGCCCTAATGTCTATGAAATCTATGAAATGGCTATAATTACACCCCACATTTGGACAGAGAGGTAAATAGGAAACATTTGGATGGCTGACAAATGTACTTTTTTCAAGGTGATGAATAGAAAAGTAGGGTTTTTTTTTTCTCTCCTCCAACCACTCTTCCCTTTCTTTTCCATGATGCATACATTTTACTATACTTATTAAATCAGTATTTCTCAACCAGTGGATTGTGACCCAAAAGTGGGTTGCAACAATACATGAAAGGGTCATAAACTTTAAAAATGGATCAACAGATATAAAAAATGGACTCTGCTTTAAAGGAGAACAATGTGGGAAACTGGCTCTTCCCTTGTAGGCTGGCAGAGTTCCAACCTGCAAGGGGCTGTTTGGGGGTCTCAGTGCAGTACAGGCAGTGAGTCAGGAGTGAGGATCACTGGGTCTGAATTGGCCATCAATATTTACAAATGGGTCCTGATTCAAAAAAGGTTGAGAACCACTGTATTAGATGATAAAGGTTGTGTTTTTTACTTCAAGGAAGTCTATTCATTAAATAATGGGTAGGACTGGAAAAGGATATCTATCTATCTATCTATCTATCTATCTATCTATCTATCTATCTATCTATCCTTGTCACACTGATAGATAAAAAACCCAACTTTTATCATCTAATGCAGTGGTTCTCTACCTTTTTTGTTAAGAAACACTAGGTTGAGAAGCACTGTGTGTGTGTGACCTTTTTATTGGTCCCCTGATACAATTCAGATTTGGAGATTTGGCCACTGAATCAGGTCAAATCTCCTCTGAATTGAATCAGCACCTGAAGCTTCGCACAGCCCTAATATATATATTGGCAATACTATCAAGATATATATATCAGTTTTCTTTTCCAAGTATTAACTTGGTCTCTTCCCTGATTTAATTCCCTTAATATTTTTAAATGTTCCTTGAACAGACTGAACTCCTGGAGTACTTTAGATCGTCAATAGAACAATTTTGAGACAATGACTCTATGAGCATCTGTGCAAAATTACCACAAACAAGGACAAGCCTGTATTTTAAGAAATGTGTATTTTTAAAACAGGGCCAGCTCACAATTTTTTGGGGCCCCCTGCAAGGCATAGATTTGGGGCCCCCTGATGTGAAGAAGGGCCCTGGGAAACTGCTTAGGGGGGATCAGCAGGCACTGGGGGAGTCCCTGTTCCCCCGAGCGCCGCAAGGAGTGACCAGGAACAATGGTCACAAGCTGGCGGAGGGAAGGTTTAAGTTGGACATCAGGAGGCGCTACTTCATGGTCAGGGCGGCTAGGGTCTGGAACCAGCTTCCAAGTGAGGTGGTGCAGGCTCCCACCCTGGGGGTTTTTAAGAGGAGGTTGGATGACCACCTTATTGGGGTCATTTGACCCCAGTACTCTTCCTGCCATGGCAGGGGGTCGGACTAGATGATCTGCTCAGGTCCCTTCCGACCCTAGAAACTATGAAACTATGAAAGCACAAAACTGGAGGCCCCCTCCTTGGGAGTTGGGTTTGGCTGTGGTAGGGGGGGGATTCCCCTCTAAGTGCTGGAAAGGGAGGCTGGGTGGACCCTGCCAGGCACATGCCCACCACTTCTCCCTGCTCCCCACTCCCACTATGGCCAAATGTACATATACACATGGCAGACAAGGTTCTTTGGGTAAATCTGATATCTTATATTAGACCAACTAAATAGTTGGAAACATTTTTGTAGCAAGCTTTTACGTTTAAAAGCCTTTGATCAGACTGAGGAAGCATCTGCAGTTGGTGTGTGCTGTTTGTGGATGGAACAAATAGTAAAGCGGCCAGAGGCTGGTCTGCATGCAAGCTAGCAGGGGTGATGCATAGGGGGTGCATGTGGGTGCACATGCAGCCCCTGCGCATGGCTGTGCACCCCTTGCAAAAGTGCCACCAACACCGTCAGCGGTGCATGTGGGTGGTCACCAACCCCTGGGTGGTGTTCGTCCCCCTCCACCCCAATGCCAACAGTGATGGTGGCGTCTGTGGGAGTTCCCCACCCTGCTGCAAGGCTCCTGCTACTGCCGGCACAGCCGTGCCCCCACAGCCACCAGAGGCATGCACTGTTCATGCAAGCCAGTCAGTGAAAATGTAAGTTGAGGAGTCAGTGGGTGAGAGTCAGTGGGTTTCATAGAATCAGTCCTTAAACTAATTTTTACTGAAAGAGTGAGTATTCTCTAAGAGACTACAAAGTTTCTACAAAAATTTAAAAACTTAAACCACCTTCCCAACAACAGCCTCCTAGCCATCGTGGATTTTAGCAGCTTGTATACCAACATGCCACACCAGGACAGCATCCAACCCTTCCTTACATACCTACAAAAGCAAGATAACAACTCTGAGTACAGACCCAAAGTTATTACTGAAATTATATGCTTCATCCTCACACACAACAATTTCAATTTTAATAACCAACACTTCCTCCAGATCATGGGCACAGATATAAGCACCACAATGGCCCTACAGTATGCCAACCTTTTTATGAGCCACCTGGAAGAATTCCTCAAAGACTGCACCATCAAGCCCTTGCTATACTTAAGATATATCGATGCCATCATCATCATTTGGACTGAAAACCTGCAATCTCTGATTGAGTTCCATCAGAAATTCATCAGTCATCACCCCTTCATCTGACTATATCTTGAATACTCCAGCACTGCCATCTCCTTTTCAGATACAATGATCAGCATCTGAAATGGTAAAATACAGACCGCATTATACAGGAAACCTGCAGACCAACATACATATCTGCACAGAACCAGCAATCACCCTAAAAACACCAAGAAACCTGTGATACACAACCAAGCCCTCAGATCCCACCAAATTTGCACTGAGGAGAATACCTGGGATTACTACTTCACAAATCTTAAAAAGGCTTTCATAAAACAAGGATACTCCTCCAGAGAGGTACATGCACATTTGAAAGAACCACCTGGATACCACATGAAGAACTGCTGCAGTGCAGAAGGACACCTCCCTCCTCAAAATTGTACACCGCTGGTTATGACATATTACCCCTCCATCGAATCTATATGGAAAATCCTCAAATAATTGCAACCCATACTAGAAGGAGACCCAATTCTTAAAGAGATCTTCCCAGATCCACCTATCCTAGCCTTCAAACAATGACTAAACTTTCCTAACCTCATCACCAGAAGCAAACTTCTTACTGCCCGAAACACACTGAATGGATCCAGGCTATGCCATGAAAATAAATGTAAAACCTGCCAACATATCTCCACCACCCCAACAATTACAACACCCAACAGAACCATCACCGTTCCTGGATCTTAAACCTGCACCCCCAGAAACAGTATATATGTGATCCAGTGGATCAAATGCCCTGATGGAAAATACATAGAAGAGACCAAACAACAACCACTCATGAGAATCAATGCACACTGCAAATCTATTAAAGGCCAGAATACCCAATTACCTGTGGGGGGACATTTCTCACAAGAAAACCACTCTCTCTCCAGTCTCAGTATTAACCCTCAAAGGGAATTCACAAAGCACTTTTCATAGATGAGCCTATGAACTTCACTTCAACAACCTCCTGGATACAAAAAATCATGGATTAAACAAAGAAGAAATACAAAAATCTAGAATTCCTGGTTCTAAAATGATACCTTTTGTTAGATCAACAAGGAAATCACAAGAAAATTGCCCTTTTCTGCAAGCTTTTGGGCTCAAAGGCCCTTCATCAGGCTCTGAGAAGTATAGACGGTAAAAAGCCCCCATAGGTCGGAAATACACTTTATTTTTGCAAAAAGGGAGCTGGAGATGGAAAGCTGTCCGTCTGGGTCCAGCTTGTTCTTGTAATTTCCTAGTTGGTCTAATAAAAGGTATCATTTTGGAACCAAGAGTTCTACATTTTTGTATTTCTTCTCATCCTAGACCAACACAGCTACCAAGTACATCTCTGAAACATGGAAGATGCCAAATTTTAGCTGATTTTGGATTTTAAACTTCATTTCAGAACAACAAGGAAGATATTTTTTACCTTCCTGCCTGCCATCTGATACCTCCAAGAGAGGAATTTTACCTGATTTACATACCAAAGAGCAACTCAGCACTACTAAGTACATCCCTGGACTAAACATAGACATTGGATTTATGGCATATTATAAGCTGCCTGATGTCTGACTCTCCAGGTACCTCTCTACTTTTACCTGCTACATTCATCCTCCTTCCCCCACCCAGCCTCTCCCTCACTCACTGGCTCCTCAATTTACATCTACCCCCTGGGCAGCCTCTCATAGCTCAGTCTCACTCCCCGCACACCCCCCATTACACTGAAATGCAGGTAGCTGCTGCCTGGCTATCCTGAGCAGCCCTGCAGATGCAGAGGACTGGGCTGAGCTGGGCCTGGCAGGGAGCAGGTAAGGTAGGGCTTTCCTAGCCCAGCTCAGCCCCCTCTCCCATAGGTATGGCAGGCCTCTTCAGGCAAAACCCCAGCCCTATCCCCCCTCTCACAGCCCCATTGGTGGAGGAGGGGTCCTGCTTCCAGCTGCCAGAGAGGCAAATGTGAAAGCCTCAGTTTTAAACTTGGTGCCGAAAATGGGCATGGAGTTTAAAACTGCAGCTTTCACTTCCCTGCTGTGGAGGATGCCAACCGCACAGGGCCCTTTGGCTGCGGGGCCCCCTGCAGCCGCAGGTTTCACAGGCATGGATGGGCCAGCCCTGTTTTCAAAGAATCCTTTCTCATAGCTTACTTCATATGTTGTCAGAAACTGAAAGTCTTGAGAAGCAAGGGCTAATTTAATTGATACCTGCATATTCATTTGGTATTTGGATATTTAAATAACAATTTACTTTTACCACCATTTATATTTATAGGCATTGATTTACAAGTGTATGTACTCAAATGAGCCTCCCCCCACTAAAATCCAGTGCACACAGATAAACATGCTCACAAATATACTGGTTCTACACAGATAGACTCTTTCTCTGGGTGCATACAGTTATTCGCTGCCCCGGTCTACTTTCATATGGCTTGCTTTAAGTCACATTCACATAGACCAGGAGCAGCATGAGCAGCCATTCACTGCTCCTGGGAGACGCAGAGAGAGCCTGGTCTAGGTAACTTGGAGTGGGGGAGGGGAGGGCAAGATAAGGGGGACTAGAGGGTCCATGGGGGTGTGTGGTGGGTCTGTGGTGGGGGGGGGGGCAGTTACTTGTTCAAGAAAAGTTGTCTCAGGGATAAAAAATAGTGAAGTCCTGGAACCTGGATAAGCATCTGGCCTTTCCTAGCCCCGAGGCTACACTGCTAATATGTACAAGCAATCTCAAGATCGGGTTAATCTGATCTCAATCAAGATAGTCCATGCTTAGGGGCAACCAACACGGGTTCATCAGTGGCAGGTCCTGTCAGACCAACCTGGTGGCCTTTTACGATCAGATCACCAGATCATTAGATGCAGGGGTAGCAGTGGACATAGTCTTCCTGGACTTCCGGAAGGCTTTTGACACTGTCTCTCACCCCGTTCTCATTAAGAAA
>NW_017728995.1:12085744-12086363 GCF_001723915.1 Gavialis gangeticus
CATGATCAGGGGGCAGCAGGGCAGGCCCTATGAGGAGAGGCTACGGGACCTGAACCTGTTCAGCCTCCAAAAGAGAAGGCTGAGGGGGGATCTTGTGGCCTGTTATAAACTAGTCAGGGGGGGAGACACTGTTCCCCCGAGCACTGCCAGGAGTGACCAGGAATAACGGTCACAAGCTGGCAGAAGGTAGGTTTAGGTTAGATATCAGGAGGCGCTACTTCACGGTCAGGGCGGCTAGGATCTGGAACCAACTTCCAAGAGAAGTGGTGCAGGCTCCTACCCTGGGGGTTTTTAAGAGGAGGTTAGATGAACACCTTGCTGAGGTCGTTTGACCCCAGTACTCTTTCCTGCCGTGGCAGGGGGTCGGACTAGATGATCTTCTCAGGTCCCTTCCGACCCTAGAAACTATGAAACTATGAAACCTACTAAATCCAATCTACTCAGGCAAACTAACTTAGATTGGGCACACTACTTTGGGACAATTTAAGACCCCTGCATGCCTGTATAGTTTCAGCCTTCTCTTGTGGAGGCTGAACAGGTTCAGGTCCCGTAGCCTTTCCTCATAGGGCCTGCCCTGTTGCCCCCTGATCATGCGAGTGGCCCTCCTCTGGACCCTCTC
>NW_017728995.1:12086465-12089570 GCF_001723915.1 Gavialis gangeticus
CTCGAGATGCATCTGTGGATGCATGACAAGGTACGGTTGGCCTTCCTAACTGCATCCCCACACTGCCGGCCCACGTTCATCTTGGAGTCAATGATGACTCCAATATCCTTTTCTGCCTCTGTACTGACAAGAAGGGAGTTCCCCGACCTGTAGGTATGGTGCCAGTTATTCCTCCCCAGGTGCATCACTTTGCATTTGTCGGTGTTGAATCCTTTTCTCCTGATGTCTGGTAGGGTGATTAGGATGAGTAGGTGGATACATTTAATAGTTTAAGGCATCTAGTAATGCACCTGCAGCTTTCATTCATCAGCGGCTGGCTTTTTTGCATGTGCTAATCTTTTCCAAACCAGTCGTGCATATTCAGCTGCCAAACAATGACATACAAACACAGTAGTTCATAACACGGGTGGATTGGTCTCCCCATTTGGCGTTTATGAGATTCTTTAATATGTTGTTGTTGAAAACTAACTTTGCACTTTGTCTTTTTTACACTTTCTTTGTACACAAGTGTGTGGTCTAGTGTCACTCCCAAGTAGATAGGATTCAGGCAGTGGGCAAGGACTATTCCATATCAAGTTAGGCTGAGTTGCTTATTGGTGTCTCAATTCTAAAGGTAGAAAATACTAGCTTATGTTTTATTTAGATTGTTACTTAGTTTATTTTTAATGTTATAGTCTGACAACCCATTGAATGGTACCTCAAGGTATATAGAAAAAACATTTAAAGCTGTGCCTATATCCAAATCGCATATTCTCTGAATCAGCATCAAATCTTCAGATTCAGATTTGGCTGAATCGAATCAAGGATAGTGATCTGAATCAACAAATTGAATAACTGTCCCTGATTCAGGCAGAATCCGAATTGTATTGGGGCCTGCTTTGTACACCTCTAGAAATCATCACACTTGATTTTCTTGAAATTGAAGTGACTTCAAAGGGGAACTAAGATTGTTGTTATGACTGCTTTGATTTGTAAAATGATCGGTATATGCTGTGAATGGGGAATAGCTTCCACAATTGTTTTGTTACAGAATCCAGCTATATTGTTACTAGCAAATGTGGCTTCTGTTAAAGAAATTAAAAAGCTTTGTATCATGGTTGGGACTCAGATGATGTGCCTCTGCTCATACTTCAACCTGTTCCCTATTTTCATTGGTTGTGTTGTATCCCCAGTGGAATCTATGGCTTTTTAAATGACCTCAATCAAACAAAAATGATTAAAAATTGTAGATATAAATCTTTAACCTCTCTCTTTCCCAAATGATAACCCTTTACAAACGCTTAGGCATACAGTAATTAGCCATTGATTACCATTTAATTTCTTGCTGACTGTTTAGCCACCTTGCTGACTCCATGTATAACAAACATACTGGTGACAGATGATCTACAACATACTCCAGAAAGCTGTTCAGAAAGCTGTTATGGGAAAGGTTAATTTGGTCTTATTCTTGTACTTTTTCAAATGAAAGTATGTGATTCTTTTTCCCCAAAGACTAGTATGAAACAGGAAGATAGTATTTTTTCCCCAAAGAGAGCAAAGAAAAAGTGCCTATCAGTATGCGTATTCGGTTTAGAATTCCTTCCACTTCCCAATATATTTCTATTGACTTATTCTGTTCTAAATAGTATGTTAATGTATGGTTGGCATTTGCAGATGAACCACAGTTCTTCTAACTGGAAAGAAAGGATCATAAAAATACACCATATATATAAAAATATATATAATACTGAACAATAATTAAGCCCTCATTCACTCTTCACTTTCGAACTAGGGTTATACATGGTTTACCAATGTTCAAAGGGGATTTGTTTATATTCAGTGTTTACAGCTCACTGCAAAATGTGTGGCTCATATTGAAAAAGTACTTAACAGAAACCTTGGTTCAGATCTGACCTGCATTTGCAAAGCTGCTGCTTGTTAAAAATATTAGGTTCTTAAAATATCTGTCAAAGATTTGGTAAATGTGTAGTTCTTTCTGCTCTAGCTAGAATATCAAATGTTGAGTAGTTTTTATTTTTGAATTTGGAGTATGAACTATGTTGTACCTGAATTTTTCACTTTGCATTTTTCAGTATGACCAATAATAATAATCACTGTATAAATATATAAGAACATATACTAGCAGCATCCTGCAATGATCCACAGCACAAACTCTTCAGCACCCAGCAACCTTTTCTCTCCCTTCTTCATTGTGCCGCCTTCACTTCAGGGCTTGACAGCATCTCTTCCTAGAGTACTAAAAGCGTTAGTTATGCCTCCTGATGGCCAACCTAGATTATAAGAATCTGCTAATTAGTTCCAAGTAAAATAGTTAATCCTTTAGCTCAAATAATATAACGATTTGTATTTCTGATGTGGAATGTTCTGAGATTGATTTCTATTTTTAATAGTGAAGTTTATTCATATACTGTTCTGGTTCAACAAGTATATCTTACGTGGACCCATTTTACCCGAACCTTGAATACGGACTTGTAATTAAATTCAGTCTTAGGAAGCCAGCTTCAGTTCTATACGAAGCTTTTAGAAACCCAAACCCATATAAACTGGTTCTGATGTGCAACATTTGGAAAAACACTGCAAACCAAGCGTAGAGTTCTGCAAGTGTCTTTACCAGCCATTGTGTGCTTTGTATGCATCTTGCTGCCTCCAGATAATAAAGTGCCACTTATGTTGTTTGAAGACTAATCATGGGAAGATGTAAGAATCTGATTTTAAAATAATTTTGACCAAATTGTGAATTGAGTTTCCTGTGCTATTTTTTGTATTATAATAATACTTTCCATTTTTATAGCATTTTCCTTACAGGGAATTAAGAATCATACTGTGCAATTTGACAGCTATTACTTCTTTTCCAAACCCAAGTATCCTAAAGAACTATACGCATACTATAATTACTCCATTCTTCACTAAATTACTTCATTCTTTACCAGGTTAGGGCTAAAAAGATAGGAAGTAGACTGGCAACAGGTTCACGACATCCTGGAAGGCTAACTACCTCACTCTAACATTTCAGAAAAGCATGATGGAAATTTGGGCCAAGATCAAGAGTCTCAGAAAAATTCAGTCTTGCATTAGCAAGATTGCTGGTGTCTGGTTGTTAGTCAC
>NW_017728995.1:12094570-12098835 GCF_001723915.1 Gavialis gangeticus
TGGAGATTTGGGCCAAGATCAAGAGTCTCAGAAAAATTCAGTCTTGCATTAGCAAGATTGCTGGTGTCTGGTTGTTAGTCACTGCTTCCTAGTAGTAGAATGGAAGCTACATGTTTCATTAGTAAGCTGAGAACAGCATTAAACCCATAGTTATTCAGGCATACCTACTGACTACTTTCATCTATTCCTTCTCCCCAGTCCCCTTCAATTTTCTCCTAAAACCAAATAAATTGGAGGGATGGGGTAGGGTGGGGTGGGGTGGGGTGAAGATGTGCAATTCACTGCCACTTAATGTGAAGGATTTAATACTTCCATTATTCCCAGTAGTCTCATACTATAGCACTCTTTTGCTCGTTTCATGCTCCAAGAATCAAGAAGTTTCTAATGTAGGAAGTGGCATGGCATGTTTTTAATCCAGGCAGAGCAAGCTGAGACTGTAGTGCACAAGAATCTTTCAAATTAGACCGCATACACACATTTAAATAATCTGGGAGAATTCCCTCAGATTTTTTCTCCTTGTAGAGAAGCTTATCCTGGGCCATGTATATAGACATTTGAATGCTGAGGCCCTGAAAAGTGGAGAGCTTTCACTGTGAAGCTAGAGGATGCTGAGGATGTGCACACATCTCAGAAAGCTCTGTAGATTCTCTTAGTCTGGCTGGCAACAGATTGCAGCATAAGGCTGCCCAGGTTGGCTGATCTATACTGTCCATGGTCAGCCTGTATTTCCCTGCACTACAATGTGGGGATTGTGAAGTGGAAGTGTTCTAGAGCATCTGAGTCCAGCAAGTGATGCACTTTCTCCCTGGGGTTGAGGAAGGGAGAAACTGGAAGACCATGTTCTCTTCTGAGAGACACCGTTGCATGTAAAGACACTCATTTTCCTAAGAGAAACTCTCCCAAGAGTGATTTAATCCTGGTTTTTCCCAGGTTATTTTTTTTCCTCAAGGGGTCATTTACCCTGGGAGAAAAAAAGTCTGAACATTTTACACCTGTGGTTTCTCCTGAGAGAGCGGCAGTTCTCCGAAGAGAAACTGAATGTCTATATGGGGCCTGAGACAACTACTAGGTTTTCATTCGTGTACCTCAACGTGGCTGTGCCAACTTTCCTGACGTTTGTTTATTTTTTCTTTTTTCCACCGGTTACACCCTATGGCTAATAGTGTAGGTGACACATTTGACCAATGAGATATGGGATACAAATTTGTAAGCACTCTTACTCTGGTTCATGGTTACTAAGTTACTGGTACTATATAAAAGCAGGTAAATCGACCCACATTATTTTCTGTGGCAGAGGTTGCATATTTCATTTGAAATATAAGAGATTGCAAATTAGTGTCCCATAAGAATAATGATAATTAATATGAGTGCTAGTGTTAAAACCAACCAAAGTGCAAGCAAATACGTTGTTAATGAATTCAGTCTATTTTTCTGTTCAGCAATAACCAGCAGAAGATCAGTTTTCCCCAGTGCATTTGTTGATCCAAAATATTCCAGTCATTTTGGGCATTTGCTAATGTTAAATTCTGTCTCTGCCTGCAGTCTGATCTTCCTTGTTTTTGAAGAGAAGACTAACTTTGTAAGTCTCTGAAGAGCAGAAGCAGTAACAGCTACAAAGAGGAATGGGATGGCTTAGAGGCAGTGTAATAGAGTATGATGCTTTAGCTTCTGGGTTGCCATTTCAAATCTGATCTGTATCAGTGGTTACCACTCATTTTCTCTTGGGAGGGTAATGTTCAAGAGTTGGTGATATCCAGTTTCTAGTGGGTAGGAGTAAATATCATACTAGCAAATTTGGCACTGTTTTTACAGGGCAGATCAGTAAACAAAAGCTAGATCCTTACTTCTTGAAGTTAGTTTTAAAAATTAACATTGACCAAGCTTTAGAGAAAATGAGCTATAAATATTCTATACCTTTTCCAGGTTAGAATTCAGTGCCTGACACAACTTGTATTTGTTCTGTGGGTAAGGGCTGTGACTCCAATATTATCAGTCTTCTGCACAAAACAATAATGTTTAAATAAGTAAAAGAAAGACATGTGAATCATTGTAAAACCAGGAGATTAGAGTGCTATGAAATGTCTTCTTGTTTTGCAGGTCTTATAGGTATTGTTTTCATGGTTACCAAGTTGTGTAAGAATCAGGCATTCTTCCAAATTTACATCACTGGCAATTTCCCATTGATTTCAGTGGTGCAGGATCAAGTTATAAGAAAGACTGAAGGAAGGGGCTTGTGATATGATAACATCCTCTACTTTACCTAAAACCACTAACAAGGTGGGCAGGGGCAGCTTGCTGGTTTTTAGAGCCCAGCTAGGCTAGAATATTCACATCTCAGGCTTTGGGAGTTCACTAGCCCCAGTTACCAGGAACAGTCAGATCAGGAAGGCTGAATTCTAGAAATTTGGCAAGGACGTTGGACACCTCGATGAGAATAAAAGAACCTGTATTTGTTTTATTTTCTGGTTCCAAATCTATGGTCTGTTTTGTTTGCATAATTTTTTCACCTTATGCAATAAATCCCTTGGCTGTTTGTCTCCCTCCTGATTACCAATGAAAGGAATGACTTCTAGATGAACATTTTTTCCAGGCCACCCTTTCCACAGGAAGGGGGACTTATGTTTCTTTCATATCCTTAAAGTGGGGCCATTCAGAGCTGGCAAAGATCCCTCACTGCAGCTGTCAAGTCCAGGTACAAGGATAAAGGATCTGATTTGCTGAGACGGGGAGCTATCTCAGGGCAATCTCAGTCTGTTCCTTGGGGCAAGTGGTAGCACAATGGAGAGAAACCCAAGGCTCCAAGAGTCCCCTGGGCTAGGGACAGACATTACACACAAACCAGTTTAAGTGATCAGAGACTTGTTTACACCTGTAACAGAACAGATGTTCAGTGCACATGAACCAGTTTGAAAATGGCTGAGAGCAGTTTGAGAAAAACCTGGTCGAATGTAGTATCAAAGGGTGTGTGTAGATGAAACAGGGGCGCTAAATTGAAGCAGTGGGTTTTAAAAAACATCTCTTCAATTTAGGGCTGATTAAACCCCCATGTCATGCACATACTCTGCTCACTTACCTGCCTCTCCAGTGGGGAGGGGAGGGCGAGCTGCTGGTGCTGGTGGGTGGAGCGGTCCCTGGGCTGTGGGGGTGGAGGAAAGCTGGTGCTTCCCTCCATGGCAGCAGCAGGCCGCCCCAAGGTGGCACGCGCCCACAGGCACCTGACTCTGGTGGTCCCAGAGGGCACCACAGCCGTGGAGGGAAGCACCGGGCCCCCACACAGCTCAGGCAGGCAGGCTCCAGGGCCAGTTGTGGGGGGAGATCAGGCTTGCCACTTTTCTTGGGTGGAGTCTGCTTTCCTGGGATGCTGCCAGGTTTCATGCAGGGCTTCCTGCAGAGCCATGAAGCTGCGGGAGGGTCCGGTACTTCTCTCCACGTTTGTAGGGGCAGCAAACTAAAACTCCTCAAAGGAGTTTTAGTTTGCTGTTCCCCATGTCATTAAAAGCCCATTACACTGTCGAATTTCCTACAGAGGCTGGAATTAATGCACAATACACTGCCAACTCATGCAAACACTGACACCATTAAAGTGGTGCAAAAGCATTTACCCCACTTTAAAGTGTCATGCACATGCACCTCTCGTTTCGTCTACACACAGCCAGACTTAACTGATTTGGCTCAAACCGATTTATGTTTGTCCCAGGCCCCTTGCTGATTTAAGATAAATCAGAGACCCCCAGCATCCCAGCATACTCTCTGTTTTGGCGGGCCTCTCTGCTCCACAGCAGGGCTGGCCCTGGAGCTGGAGCTTGGCAGTCTCTGCAGGTGTCTACCTGGTTTCTTCTCCCCCCTCCTCTCCCCACTCTGTGCTAAGCAGGCATTCCCTCATCTGTCACAGACACCTCAGCATTAGCTAGCAGACTACATGCTGGCTACAGTCTGTGCTGTGGGAGATGACAAAGGCAGACAGGCTTTTTGGAGCTACTCAACAGGTAGCTTAGTGTCCTTCCTTGGAAATGCTGTTTAAAAGCTGTTTACTCATGCCCCTCCCCGCAACTGCCTGCTAAGCAGCAATTCCCTGCCCCCCTCTGCCTTGCAGAGAAGGTATCTGTATATTAGCTAGCAGACCACATGCTGGGTCTGTGCTGAATCAACAGACAGAATCAACAGGTAGCTGGTAATTTCCCTCTGTTTCCTTAAAGGGGTGATAAACACTGAGATTGGGGTGACACTGTTATCAGCGCCCCCCCCCCCCACTCCCAGCATGCTTG
>NW_017728995.1:12098868-12117128 GCF_001723915.1 Gavialis gangeticus
CCCCCCCCCCCACTCCCAGCATGCTTGCCTGTCAGTTTGCTGCAGAAGCAGGGAGGAAGATTGAAAAGCCCCACATCATCAACAGATGCATGCACTGCACACCAGCCATTGCCTTAGTGCTAGTTGGGGGCTGGCAACATTCTTGCCCCTTGAGCAGCGAGCCGGGAAAGCCTGGGACTGCAGGCAGGATGGAGGTTTACATCCCTCCCTAATCAGAGCTTCCTGCTGGGTCTTGGCCATACCCGGCTCTGCTCAGCTCTACAAGGGAAGGGAGGGCTTCTCTAGCACCTCCCAGCTTCCAGCCTGAACTACTGTTGGCATGTGCCTCAGTCCAGAGGGATTGTCTGTATGGTTGAAAACCAGTTCAGCCTAGCGAGGTTAGACTAACCTGCAAAGGTTGAATCAGTTCAGGCTCAGGCTTTTTGAATGTCTGTCCCTAGCCCTACAGATAGGGTTTGGACACTGGGTACCTCTGTGGCCCCTGTATAACAAGATCTATATACCTATGGCCCTTGACAGATGCTACACTTCTGACATGATTAACTTGTTAATTGGGCCATAAATAGTAACCCAATCATACAACAAGGCAATTAATTGTGCAAGAAAACAGGAAACAAGGCACACACATTTGTGGAATATTTTTGTGGCTGGTTTGCATCATTCCTTAAATGAGGCATGTGACAGGGTAGTCCTGCTGACCCTACGCATGGCTTAGTTGACAGATCTCTCCTGTGTCCTCAGGGAAACAGTCATGTGGTACAGCCCTGAATAGGACCGCACCCTGCTGTTTACAGGGTGCCAAGTCAAGGGGAGATGGGTTGGGGTTTTGGGTGCAAGGAGCCAAAGAGCTCTATGCAATACAGCAGGTTCAATGCTTTGCTTCACAGCTCCCAGGGAAAGCTTCCCCCCTCCTAGTGTGCTCATGAACTGGGGACCCTGGGATTGGGGAACCTTTCCTGGATTCTAGGGTTTGAAAGTGCCAAGACATTAAGAACATGCATGTGTATCTGGGATCCCAGTGCGTAGGGATTGGGACTTGCCCTAGTACAGTCCCAACCCCATAACCACATTGGAGTCTAGAACTTGCTCTGGTGCAGTCCTGGGGCAACAAACATCTAGTTATCAGCCCTGGGACTGCATGTGAGGCTTCAGGCAAGCATCTTTTCATGTGCTGGTGCTAAGGGAGTCCATGGTCATGACCCTGAGCTCCCTTTGCACTGGCAATTAATAATGGCACAATTGGGATCTGATCCCCAATCTCAAAATGGTGCATCCTGCATGTGTGCACGTCTGTCAGGATCCTCATATAAATAGATAGGTATTGATCTCTTATCTATATCATATAAGTGTATTCTCCATTTTCTATGTTGGGATGTTAACGTTACACCTTAATCTAAACCTAAACCATTTGAGCTGTGCAGCTACTGAGTCAGAATATCTGTGAAATATGTGTGAAAAGCTGGAAGATTTTATTCCCGGGGAATAACAAAAATTTAATTGACTTTGTTCATTGATCTTACCTTTCATAGGCATAGAAGAATAAACACTTCCTTGCACATTTCCATTTCATACATGCACTAGATGCCATAATATGTACAGTCCATTAGTAACATCATTCACCAATTCTACTTGTAATATATTATCTAATAGCAATACAAATATGAATACTGGAAAAATGTACTGAGATACCTATTCCCCCCAAAAATATAAGCCATTGAATCTTTAGCTTATTCCCTCACCACAGAGTTGAGAACAGATTAAGCTACCTTATTGATAATGCATTACAAACAAAAATCTGATCCAGGTCATCAACAGGTGTAAATTAGCTCTTTCAATTTATTCCATTAGAGACTGTATCTCACTATTGATAACCACAGGCTTACCAAACATTAAGCACACATGAAGTGGAAAGCACATTTCCCACAAAGGTAGTTTGCAGACAAAAGAGCCTAAGAATTAAATATAAATTTGAAAGACAGCACATAAGCAGCCTAGTTAGAGTCAACACCACTGAGAATATTCTTGCAATTTAAGGCTCAATCATAAGTTCTCTGAGGAAACCCACTGATATCTAATTACAGGAAGATCACAAATGATAATGACAACATAATGAATTACAGAACCTTTCTGACTTATTATTTCCAGTTCCTGCTGTGAATCAAGATGTGTAGATAAAATGTTAGGGTGTGAGAGTGGCATTTGCTAATTTTGTCCATGAAATATTTAAGGGAAATGATAAAAATGATGCAGTATGATTTAAATGGAAATGATTTAAGCTAGTACAGTTTTCTGTCTTGTTATAAATTTGGTATAAGAATGTAATAATATTGTAAACTTTTCTACTGCTATTGACACTTTTCTCAAGGACATAGTTTTTGGAAATTTTGCATCCACTAGGGTTTTGTTCGGATTTGGTGATTTACATTTTGAGAGGTTATTATGTTGAATTTATGTGCGTTTTTTTAATATCCTGTAGTTTGCTTGGCATTTTTGTCACTATACTCTACAGATTGACAGAACTAATCACAGAAAGGAACAGATATGGAAACTCTATAAATTAGTGAATATTAAAAAAAACCCAAATTCTCATCACTCTTCATTGCTATATGGCATATTTTTTTCTATATGCATCTTGAATAGTTCTGTTGATTTCAGTGAAGTCATTGGACTGGTAGCATGCCACTCAACCCAGGTGTGATGTAATAGGGCACTTGTTTTTTCATCCTGTGTTCAAAATCATTTTACATCTTTCTGAGAAGAATGAGAAAAAATATTCTAGCTCAGGAAATGGGGCTTTACTACAAAATGCTAACAAAGTTCAATCACTTGAGCGTACTGGAAAGAGTTAAGTAATGATGCATCACATTCCTGACAAAAATTGTAGTAGTGTATACATTATAAACATCATGGATAAAACCTTGTCCCTAATGAATTCAAGATCCTTCAGACATCAGTGGGACTAGGACTGGCGTAATCCAGACTATTTATTTGTATTCTACACAGCCCTCAGCAGGATTGTAGTCATTATGGTTATTGGGAAAGGATTGTCAACATCTCCTAGGGGGGCTTGATCTGGAGGGGAGGAAGAGCTGAATTAGGCAAGTTTAGGTTTGTTCTAGTGCTGGTACCCATGATTTTTTCAGCCAAGTTTATTAGGATTGTATGTCTGAAAGAACCAAGATGTTTAATGCTAAAGAATGCAAATTTCTAGTGGTACGTTTCCCTAGGAGATAATTAAGTACGCTAATTATTCAGTACACTAAGGAAAGCAGAACATTTTTTCTCACTATTAAATTGTCATTTCATCACAATGCAGCGTTGTTGCATTAAAAAAATCATGTTGTAATAAAAGGGTCTCTAACAATATCATAATTCTCAAGGACACTATGTGGTTCAACCAAAGGAAGATGACTACGCAGTAAAAAGGTAGCTATGGAGGCAAAAAAATACCATATTTTTACTTCAGTTAGGCAAAACAGTGCAAAAGTGTTTCAAAGTAGCCTGAGAAGGAAGATAATTTATTAATATTGAAATATGTTTCATCTCAAGGAAGAAGGGACAAAAACGTGGTGGAGAAAAAAAGAATAAATTAATTTTTAGTCTCAGAAATCTCTCTCTCATCCTTTTTTTTTTTTTTTTAAAGCCAAGTCACAAAGTCCCTACCTGTGAGATCCAGGAAAGAAAAAAAATACTCATCACCGATTACATTTAATTGGAATTCAGTACTGTGGAAAATATATAACTAATCACAGTATATGTTCATGAAGTAGCTATTTTTTTATACTTGAGTTGATTTAAATTAGTTCTCTTTCTTCCCCCATGGAAAATACTTATTTTGGGTTAAAACACTGAAAATCCAAAAACTATTTTTCATTTATAATATGTTTATTTATTACGGAAAACCTATACTTTCCATGCTTTTTTTAAATTAAGCAAATGCTTATTTTTATTTGAAAATGCATATTTCAATGAAAAATGTTGACCCATATAATCTTTACCTTGCTAATTTTTTTTTGCTAGACTAACATATCCCAAGATTATTTATTCTAATTCTTTCCCTTTTATTTCTAGCCTGAATTTATCTACTTTCAGCTGCTGTATTTTTTAGACCTCTAAGATTAAGTCACTTCGTATTCCCTGAAACTTCTCTTCCAAGTTAGTAACTGTAGATTGTGATCATTTTGATGAAAAATTTTTGTCCAAAAAAATTTTTTTTAATTTCGCTGAAAAACCCTGTTTTAGTAAAACCGTTATTTGCAAAATCACATGAACAGCATTTCATGTAAAGAAAATGAAAAAAACATTTTGAAAATGGAGTGTCTCATGTTGTATTTTCACAATAAATTTGTGATTGGTTGTTTTGTTTCAAAATTATGTTTTCAAATTGTTTCCTATGCATGAAAAAAGTTATTTCACTCTTTCTAGTAGACTCAAGGGATTGAATTTTGTTGGAATTTTATTTTAAAGCCCAGTTTCTTGAGCTGGAACCATTTTTCTAGGTCTTCTCAGGACCTGTTTGATGTAGAATGATTTTGAACACAGGTTGAAAACACAAAAAACCAAGTGCTCTATTATTTCATACCTGGGTTGAGTGGCATGCTACTAGTCCAATGACTTCATTGACCTCAAAAGAACTATTCAAGAAGCAACATGCTGTTCTGAGAAAGTCTGGGTAGCACAGCGTGGCTGAGAGTTATCAATGGCATGCAATGCCTTTGTCGTTCATCAGGAATAATCTGTACAATGATGCATTAATATAATGTAGGCAGGGAAATAATTGTTGAGAGGATTTTCTTAAGGCATGATCTTCACATGGGCATTTAATGCTGTCTATACGTGTATTGGCTTTGTTAGAAAGCCTTGCTTGCTGCATTATCTTCATTCGTAGCTATCAAAAAACCAGTGTTTTACCATTTCCTTTCCACTGCTGTGGTAAATGTTAACTAGAAAGAGGGGGAAGAGTCTGAGACATTAAAGTGGAGAGTTGGTTCTTTGCCAAGGCACAATCTTGTTTTGTTACAAAACTTGATTTGCCTTACCTGAAAAAGAAAGATTAAGTTGTTTTTTATGAATCTGAGAAGAATCTGCCAAGTAGCACTCACAATACAACATACATATTATTATCTTTAAAAGATTAATTAGTTACTCAAGATCACCTCATAAGAAACTGGCTTGTGAAGAAGTCAAATTGTCCCCTAAAGGGAATGAATATATCCAGCTAAAAAAGTGAAGAACTCACTGTTCACAGACCTAGCATGTTGCTAATCTCAATTCCTTCAATTTACATCACAGTATGCTGCAACCACAGTAATTAAGCTGGCTGACATTATATGACTGCTTCTTGTCAGCAAGTGTAATGTTTTCTCCAGAAAGCAAATAATTAAAACATAGCATAGATTTTATTCATAGGCAGGGTAGCTTTTGGTCAACAGGGAGCCTGGTTTCAAATGACCGGAGACAACAGGGCTCTTCAAAGCTGTTTGCATGTTGGGCATAGGGAGTGGTAAAAATAGCAGCTGCTTTAGAGTAAAGGGGTTCAATATTAGGAGAGAAAAGAGCATATAATACAAGTAGGAAGAAAACTGGATTAATAGTGTGAAAGACAGTGTGAAAAAATTCTGAAAAGAGCAAATTGCACATAAGCAGAACTGGGTCCTAAGTTATGTAAAAGTCATAGGAATTAAGTATTTACATATTTTTATAGATCCAGGGTCAAGTTGTTATGTAGTTCTTTACACAGAAAGTTTTCTTTTGAGCCCAGGTTGTTCTTTTCGATGTAATATAATTTCTGCATATAAGTGAAGGACTGTATATCTACTATACATGTGGAATGAGTGCAAACCCCCAATCTCTTACATACTACACATATATGGACATATATAATAGGCATGTATGTATGTATACACACACACACACACACATATATACATACATACATATATACACACACACACACGCACAAATACATACGTGCATCCATAAAAGGCATGTCCAGAATATAATACCTTTTGCTGGTTTAAACCTAATAAGAGATATTAAATTGTATACACTGATGTTTCAGGTAACCTCTGAAACAGAAAGGAATCTACTCTGGGAGAAACTTGACTCTTTTACTACCTCCTATGGAGTCGTTATACCTTGCTTTGAAACATGTAGTGCTGGTCACCTGCAAGCACAGGTAGCTTAAAGGGACCCTGGTCTGATCCAGTGCAGGAATCCAGATATTACTATATACTAGCTATTTTCAAATCACTTTTTGTTGTTTAGCATTGATCCTTGCTATTTTATCAAGGTGACTGAGTTATTGTGGGGCCAAAGAGCAAATAGCCATATTAAGGAACTTTTTTACCCTTTCACTTTGAAAGATGACCTGTCTAAATTAAACTTTAGTGATAGGACAGTTTCCTCGTGGAAAAATCATGTGGAAGAAAAATGGAAAATAACTTCCCTTTTTGTACAGTCCTATAAAAATATTTTTGCAGATATTATTATTACTAAAATGTAAAGACTTTTAAGAGTCTTTCTTATAGAATACTGTAAAATCCGTGTAGAATATATTTATACATGTTACTTCCAATCACTGTAGTTGAGAGAGATCCAGGTCCCTTAACTTCCCAATGACTTCCACAGAGCCAGGAATGCATGCAAAGTGTGTAATGGCTTAATTTGTTTTACATTTTATAGGACTTTTGCAAAAGGTTTTATTTGAAAGGAATGGTTGTAAAGCCTTGTTCTGATCTTGTATGTACACTTATGGAAGGCAAATAGAAAACAAAGAATCAATTTTTAGCCTTGATGCCAATTTTCCCCCTAGTTTTTGTACTAACCTAGCTGCAACAGTAGTTTAGTGCTAAAAATTGAAGTGAATAATATACCCTCCTTTGGGAGTGTATGTCTGGGCCTTTTTCTAGTTGCTTTTTTTTTTAGTGGCAGACACTGAAACCTATGAAAATAAATAGCTGAGCAGGTAAGGTCATATTGAACAGTGATATTTTCTGATGCCTAAGTAATTATTTTACTTATGTTGTGAAATTTGGGTAGATCTATCAAAAAGACCTGAATACCAGACTTCCAGAGGCATGGTTTGTTCACTGTAATAAGGATTTATGGCCTAGAAGACCATAGCTTGAGGCTTGCTGAAATATTTGCAGTGTGTTTCTGCATTCAGTAAAAACAAAATAAAATAAAACAAAAATCCCCAGTCTTTGTTCAAAGTCTTTTTATTATTATTATTTTACTTTTGCTGCTGCTCTTGTTCTGTAAACTTCCTGGCTGTTATGATAGTTAAGAAGACAATTCTAAATGACTACATGGAAAACATTATATCTGATTTTGAGCTGGAAAATTGAACCAGCATGTGATCACAGGTATACAGCAGTTTTATGGCAACAGCAAATAGTTGTATGATTACTGAAGTATAGATGCCACTGGAAACAGAAAACTGCAAGAAGACAATCATAAGCTGTAGCAATTTCAAGCTCATAATATTTCTATATTAGAATGCAGTAATTTATGGTGGATGTAATTGTCTGATCTTCTGTGGGGAAAATTCTTGTTTTTATTTAACCCTTCAGTGTGTGAAAAGAAATTTTGTAGAAGTTGTATGGTTCCCTCATTATTCAAGATGCTTCATTCCTCCTCCTCCTCCCACCACGCCATAACCCCGAATGGTGGATTTTGTAAATATTTATTAACTTAAACACCTATGCCTAGTTCTCACTGATTACAGTATATGTTTAAGAACCCGAATCAACAAGTTTTCCAGTTAGAAAGGCAAGACTTAACACTGTTCTGCAAAATTTTTGTAAAACTACTTTTTCTCCACCCACAGCCAGGGGAGAATCATTTATCTTGTTATGTTTACTAGAGGTCAAATGTATTCTAAAATCAATTTTAAGTGTGTCTCTTGGCACATTAAAGATTTAGAAGAGCTAAACATGCATTGCAATGTTTTATTACCACTTTGATTTGAAAGGTTAATTTGGAGATCACTCTCCCATCATCCTAATAATTAGGGTTTTTCTATTTGTGAAGATTTTTAAATAGTTTGTTTACCAACCCAATCACTAGCAGATGGCAATGCTTCTTTCTTTTTTTTTTTTCTTTTTTTTTAATGCTGTGTTTCTCTCCCATCTGACCTCATTCACTCTACATCAGAGAATTTCTAATTGGCTGCATGTTGCTAGCTAGATGGATAATAGTTTTATGGATTCAATTTAACACTTCAGACAAAATCAGTTCAGTGAAAAAAATGTAATATCCTCACTCTCATATGCAGATAATTTTTGGCATATTAATAAAAATAACAAGAAAATATTGATTTTATTGTCATCCTGTGACCCTGGTGAAAGTTTGTACTTTTCTAACATTAGTTGAAAAAGCTTGAGGAAAGACTTGGTCAACGTGAATCTAAGCAAAAGCAAAGGTGGCAGAAAGCAGAAACATTTTTCTTTTCTTGCAACTTCCTTTCAGCTATAGCATAACAAGTCTGAAAACAAGTGTAGCCCAGGTAACTTATATATTCCCTTTCTCCAGTTGAAAGGGATTGTTAGCTGGCAGGTGTGCTGTGGCGGGGGGACTGCACACCGCCCAGTTTCCCTCCATCCCTATAGAACCAAGCCAGGACAGCCAGGAGCTTAACTATATACAAATTCATTTACATTAACTTATCACAAGGGAAAGGAACATGGATATAAACTTATGTACAATATATATATAAGATATCAAAACCTCTGGATAAATGACATAAAACCTTATACCAGTGCTCCAGATAGAGGTAAGTATCTGATCTGAAACAGATGAACCCCAAAATAAACATAGACAGCCAACGGATAAACTATAGATAAGTATGGGTGAACAATAAATAAGCCACAAAATACAAGTAAACAATAGGTAAAATAATAGCAACAGGGGGTCCCAAAAGAGCCCTGGGACTCTACTCATCTACTAATTTAGAAACATGAGAGTTCACAAATATAAGGCATGCTGTCACAACACTTATGGTGCAAGAACCCGAAAGATAAACTTAATCCCAAGGTGAAACCCCAATGCTCTTGGGCTTTTCCCAAGCCCTACAAAGAAGCTGGTAACTTTAGGGGGGCCCTCCCAGTGGGACCTCCACTTTCAGGAGCCCTTAAATAACAAGGGTGGGGGACTCCCCTCCCCTGTGGGAATCCTCTTTTCCCTGCAACTCACAGCTCCCAAGCCTGGAGGGTGGCCCTTGTCCTCTGCACCAAGCTGCTCTCTCACCTGCAGTGGGCTTTGCGGGGGAGTCACTGTCCTCTGGAACAGGGCTCCTCTATGCAGGGCTTCTGGGGCCTCTATCTCAGCCCGAGCACCATCTGGCTCCCTAGACTCAACTTTTTGCTATGGATCGGAGGCCTGGGCTGCCTCATGCAGCACCAGGCTCGGTCCACTCCCGGACCCTCCATGCAGTGCCTCCTGCACCAAGCTCCCAGCCTCATTCTGGGGGTTGAGGACCTGAGCCACCCAAGTGCTCCAAAGGTCCGACTCCATGCACCAACCTGTGCATTGTGTCTCTGGCTGTACTCCAGAGGTTGCAGACCCAAGCCACCTCACACAGTTCCCAGATCCTGGATGCCGTGCTGCACACCGGGAGGCTAGCTGCTGGAGCCATCCACCGTTCCCCACTGATGGAAGTTTTCAGGGGCGCTTCTGGGCTACTGCTTTGCCCTGCTGAGCAGCTCTTCCCAGCTCTTCTAAGCCCAGCTCTTCTCTCTTCTCTGTCCCAGATGTGTTCTCATGCTGGGCATGCAGCTCCTTTTATACTCTCCAGGGCTCCTCCTCTGAAGTCTTCCAGTCCTGAGTGTTGCAGTCTTCAATCAGGTATTAGGGTGGGGGGGTGGAACTCCTCTCCCCCTCCCCTCAGAAAAGGGGCGTGACTTCACTCCTCTTGCTGCCTCCTGATTGGTGGATTGGCTCCACCAATCAAAACAGCAAGATTTCAAGCCTGGGACTCAATCCAAGCTCCAAAAGGCAAGTCTGCTACACAAGCTTATCAATTGTATATTGCTTACTACTTAAGAGCTCTCAGAACTGAAGCCTAAACTGACTCTTGAGAAGGGACCATTTTAGATAGAAATTTATGTACCACCTGTGCATAGCCACGCAGATCATAACCAGGTGGATCTACTGCTCTCAACACCGGATATATACAGTATTTAGCCATATGGACACATTATACTACATCCCCAGCAAAAATATACAAATAATCTTAAATGAGATAAGAATATTGATCTTTTCCATTACAGGTTATTATTTCAAAATCTTGCTAACCATCCCCTTCTGGCCATTCATCAGATTTTTGTCATAGGATCCAGCCACTGCATTTTTCAACTTTTGAATTTGTAGCCCAACCTGCGCCGAACACTGGGTGCAAACAGACATTGCCCTTGTTCTGTTATAAAAATGTTTATAGCATCACAAGTTACAAGCAAACAGACATCCCTGCCTTTTGTCACACTCCAATTGCTCAAGAATTTTTGCACAACCGAATCTAGTCACAGTTTGTGATACTTTATAGGGAAGGAGGTTTGTTCACTTATTGTGCAACCCAGAAATTCCCCTACAGGGGATTCCTGGGGCATATGTTTCATGCTGCCATGTACCAGTGCAGCATATGCAGCTATAAGTAGGAAAAATGCCACTTTACTTTGCCATGCCCTGAACCCAGAAGGGTGTCCCCTCCTTGTGGTGTGGACCCCCAGGTTGAGACTTGGCACCCGGGCCCATTGTTCTGCAGGACTGGGTTGCTGAAGTCCCAGGACTGGAAGTAGTCTGACTCTGTGGGACAACACATCCTGGCACAGCTGGTGCCACATCAAAAATGGGGTCTGTTTGCAGCCATCCTGTTTCCAGTGTCCAGTCCTATTTCCTGCTGTAGCATAAATGGATCTTTCTCAGAATCTCACTTATGGGCATGTATCTTCAGGTGACACATGAAAGGTGTGAGAAACTAGATGTTTGCATAAGGGTTCTAAATGCATCATTACCTACAAGGCTTAAGTAAAAGTGTTTACAAACCATTAGAAACAGCAGTCTTCCTAAACAAAATGCCGTTATCTTTAGCCCACCTTTATATTCTAAGTTCATGAGGTTCTTCCCAAAAGTGTTTTATTAGGTTCCTCATAGAGACAATCCCTGTGTTAAAAATGGTTAAAAGGAGTAAATACATCTGTTCCTGCCCTTTTATAGGCTTCAAGTCCCTTTCTCAGGCAACTACCCAATCAGGTGATTTCAAATCCTGCCAGATGGCCAGGGTTAGATCCAGATGGGGATGCAGTGGCATGGCTACACCATCCCTTTGTGACTATGCTGCTGGAGCAGCATCCAGGGACTTAAGTCTCAAAGAAAGTAAGTATTTCCCCCCTCCCTACCACTGTGTGCACATCCCCTTTCCTCTCCTTTTCTCTCCCCTGCCATTCCCCAGGGACAGCACCTGGGGGGAAGAGCAGTTCTTGCCCACTCCAGGTGGGCTGCATGGGAGCTACACTCAGCCTGGGACCATGGCAGCAGCAGCAGCAGCAGAAGTGGACAGACATGTTCCCCATCCCTGCCTTCTCCCCCAGGATGTTTGCTGCCAGAGCAGTCACAGGAAGGGGTAACTTGTGCCCTGGCCACTGTCACTGCTGCCATAGTCCCAGTGAGTGTAGCTCCCACACAGCCCAGCTGGAGTGGTGGGGGCTCATCTCACTCCCACGACATCATCTGGCAGACAGGAGAGGATGGGGAATAGGGGAAGAGGTACAAAGATGGAAGGCAAGAAGAGGGAATGTGCCCCTAAGCATGGAGGGGAGGGAGGAGAGGTGCAGGGAATGCTTACCTTCCTTGGTATTTAAGTCCTTGACTACTGCTCCTGCAGTGCTGTCTGCCTTCCCTAGCAGGGAAGAGCCAGAAAAGGAGGCTGGGAACAGGGGTACAGCCACCGGTTCCTACAACTGCACCTCTGTTCATAAAATCCTGGATCCATTTGTGCAGGTGGCTGTACTGCTGAAGCAAGCTCTTTGCTGACAACTCAGTCCTCCTTGGTGGGGAGCTGGTTAGGTCATTTGTTTTTGATTACTGGACTATTTCCATTTAACATTTTACTGCTGCGAGGTTTGTGGTCATTGAAGCTTCAACCCACCAGGGAAGTAAAAAGAAAACAGAATGATTAAAAAGCTGTTCATTCCAAAGTTGAATGGCAGCTTAGTAATGATTAATGCAGAGAGTTCCCCTTGCCCATGTGAGCCTGGCACCCCAGAATGTAGGGGTCTAGCATGGAAGTGTGACTCCCGAATGGACAGTGTGGCTTTTGAAATAGGGGTTGAAAACTACAGAGATCTTGACAGACCCCCAGAACTTGCAGCTTCCCTGCATTTTAATTAGAGTGGTTCCCAGAAAGCTGCTCTAATTAAAATGCTGCAGCATCATGTGTATTAAGCCTCTGAACATTTTAAAATGGCTGTGAGATGCTTTAATTGAAGTTCCTTCAATGAGCTTTAATTAAAGCACCCCAGTGGCCATTTTTAAACTCAGGGGGCTTATTCATATGATACCGTGGTGATTCTAGAGCATTCTAATTAGAACGTGGACCTGATTAATTGAGTCTGGTCTGATGCAGTCTAATTAGAAAGCATTGGGGCATGTGTATAGGCACCCTCGGAATTTAAAGTGTATTTAGAACATCCTAAGTGTTGCAGCTGTCCTCCTCCCCCTTAAGTTTTCCTTACAGATGGTGAAGTAAATCATTACACAAAAGCCTCTCCAATATTTAAGCCACATTTCTAATCTAAAATGAAACTCTACGATGCTTTAGGCTTTTTTGCAGCATTTCTGACCTACAGTAAACTTAGCTCCTTCTTTCATGGGTAAAATCTTTTGTTCACTGGGCTTATCTACCCTGCAGCAGCAGCAGCAAGGACTGAAGGATGGGACTGAAACTGCCCCACTTCTTCCATGCCCACCGGCATGTTCCAGATCTGGAATCACACCTCTGAGGTCACTCTGAGCTCATCTCCAGGCACTGAGGGCTCGAGAAGGACAATGCCAGTGGAATCTCCCAGGCAGGGATAGCTTATGGAGGGTGTCCTCAACCCCCTCTCCTCTATGTTATACCAGTATAGTGGTGCAGGCAGACCCACTAATGTGGGGCTTTGCTATTTAATAAAGGATTTCATCCTTTATCTAAAATTTTGCCCTGAAGTTAATATCACAGTCTGTCTCTCATTATGTTCTTATGTGGTACTAAGCACAGTGGAATCTGCTTTCAATCAATGCAACTCTTCATTATTTTAATTAATAACTAATAAGAGCAGGGAGGAAGTCAGGGTTACTGATTTTGGGGGGACATCATATATTAGAAAAAAAGATTTGTATATGTGTGTATATGTGCATGCATACATACATTCATGGACAGACCTAGAATTTTGAACGGGGGTTCAGAGGATGTGGTGCATCATCACATATAAAACAAGACATATTTTTCTCCAGTTAAAAAAAAAATAACTATAAGTGTGTGAGTTCGTGCCGAATTATATAAGGACTGAATTAAGCACAGGCTCAGACCTGGATGTTCAATTTGAAACTTTTATTGTTTCGCAAAGTCATAAACTAAGGAGGTCTGTTGGTTCACGAGGTTCCCCAATCAAGCCCTTGCTTTCTAACCCGAAGGCTAGGTGCGGCTGCCCGATTCAGTAGTCTCAGAACTGGTCAACAGCTCATTTTAAAGGAGTCCCTTATCTTTTTTTAGACAAAAGATACAAAACTGTCCCCACTCTGTCTGAGTGAGGCATCTAACGTAACTTTTCTATTACTTATATATGATAACACGTATACATATGCATTTCTAATTCTTACTTCTATTGGTTACTAGTTAACTCATCTAGATTCTACACGCTCTTTATTATAATTGGTTACGCTTCTTATGTTAATTTCTAATAGTCTACTTATAATACTCCCCAGACTTTATCAGCGTGATATATGGTTGTTTTTGTTCTTGCGGTTTAGCCTTGCATTTCCGTATTTTCAAAAAAAACCACTGCTTTGCTTGCAATTTTTATCATACTGTCAGCATTCTTATTCAAGGGTCAGATAGTGAAAACCAGAATGTCAATCACTGACTTCTCAACCTCCTTGAAGCATTCTGGGAGTTTTAGTGCATTGGTAATTATGCTAGGCCTTGCTTAGCATGAGCACTATCTCACAATAAGCTGTACTAATACCCTAGGGGCCTAGAACTGTATTATTCAGTTTAAGATTGAAGCAAAAAAATTAAAACTTCATTGGAATGAAGAGCCGTAAAATAGGGGCTTCATTCCCAGGAGCAGGTAACAGCAGAATTGCAGAAAAAAGGATAGTCTGATGGGTGGAAACATCAAGACCATTAAAAAGAAGGGGAGTGGGGTGGGGATTGTTAACACCAGTGGAATGAAGAGTTTAGAGGGGATGAGGTAGATTTTAATGAGCCATGCAGTCAATTGACTCGCTCAGCACTGCCTGACTAGAAATGCTGCTGCCACTGGCAGGCAACTGGTTTTAAATTTTAGATGGAAGGGGAGGAATCAAAGGAGAGAGCAAATGCACCCCCTCCCTCCCAGATTGACCCTTGTGTGTGTGTGTGTGTATACACATACATATATACCCCCCCACACACATATATATAAGATTGCTTAAATGATGTTTGCAAGAAAAAAAAACCAAGATTATTGGGGTATAAAGAGTAATGTTGATACTCTTTTTTCTTGTCATAATCATGTAAAGTAATTGTGCATTTCCAGATACATGTAGGCCTGGAGATGTGACCAAGTATTCATTTAACTTATTAAAAAAACATGTGATCCAAGGATCATTCAATGAGTTGAAATTAGATTAGAGGCATGTATGGAGAGGTGAACACAGGTCTGAATGTATATGAATCTAGTGATCCTAAGACCATGCAGTGCTGGTGCTGAGGGCCTGCAGATGGTATTCCAGCTTCGAGCTGGAATGATGTTAAACTATAGGTGTGCGCATCTACATGAGATGTTTACTGCTGAGTTTCCTAATTAGCTCCACACTAAATGTCTCAGCACCTACATGTGTGGTCCTATTAGGGCACGGGAAACTAATAAACTCTGCAGCAGGTATTTACAAGTACTATCCTGCTGCAGAGTTTTTTCATGTGCAGAAGCACACATGTAGATGCTGAACCAGCTCGCTTGGGCATGCAGGTGCTTCAGTGCGGGTGCTGTCTGCTGTGTAGCCCCCACACTGGTGTACCCTCGTACCCCAGCCAGCCCCTCTGCAGCATGTTGAGCCAGGTCAGAGCAGCCCCAGGTTGGCAGACAGACCCCTGTGCTCGCTGCCAGCTGGAGCTGTAATATGCACCAGAGTTTATTCAAATCAATTGCACATGTATACGTTCCCAGCAAGTAGTACAGCTGTAGCAAACAATTAGGAGAAGCTTCACATCATGTCCTGAGCTGGGAGCTGAAGCTAAAATTCCCATGCTCTCAACCTTCTGAAGGGTTTGCATTCATCCAGAGAGCGTAAAACCTCACATCAGAAAATACTCAAGAGAGTAACAATATTCTTATCAGACCAAATCAGTAATAAAATATGGATTCCATTGTAACTGGGGACATGTGACCTGTTTTTTGGGAACTGGTTGAAATTCAGAACATTTTCCCCAACCCCTTCTATAACTGAAGAATATTACAGAATTAATTGCCACCTTGAAGAACTAATTTTTGTTTTTGTTTTTTTCCCCAGGAATCTGGCTTTAAAAAATTGTTTCATGCATAGCTAAAATCCATAATGCTTATATGCAATTACTATAGTCACAGTGGATGATTTTCTGTTGCACATACTAAGCATTATATTAGTGAATACACCTACGGTCTTTCTTCCCTAGCTCCAAACATCCTTTGCTAGACGAGCATATCCTGAGCTTATATTCTGGTAGAATCAAATTATTTTGTATGGTCCAAGTCCATTCCTGATGTAACCCAATCAATCTAACTGATTGGCATGCAGCATCTCTGAGCAATTTGTCCTGGTCTTTATAAATGCAAGTTTCGAATTACTGAACCACATCACCTTCGACTCATTAATATACCCCCTGAATATGAGAAATAAAAAGCACGGTAGGTTCTTTAGGTCATTTCCCTAATATTTTTATCTAATTTAGGACTTACATAAAAATTATAGGCAGCCCAATTAATTCAGGAAAATTCTGCATACTTTGAATAGCTTGAGGCAATTCTTTTTTTTCCTTAATCATTAGCCTTCTCTAGCTTTCCTTCCTAGGCCTTTACAATTATGGAGTCAAGATGAGCCAGCATGGGTTGTTTTAGAAAGATTCACATTAGTATCTCTGTGTTACATGAGTATTTCTGTGAGCCACAAACATAGGAGTTGCAGATACCCAACAAATAGCCCAATATTATTTGAAAAAAGGATGGTCCAAATGTTATAAATGAGTTTAACTTTTAAGTAAAACTAATGCAATACTAATGCCATACCCTACTAATGCTAAAACCATTTTTTTTATTCAGATGGGTCCACTAACCTATCCTTGTAGTTTGGTTTCCATCAGTATGTTTGCCCAGTGTGAGCTATGTGTGTGTTATAGTTATGGTCAGTGTTGGTTTCCATTACTGAGTACATGCTGCTTCTGGCAGCAGTTTAGTGATCGACAATGCATTTTATGAGGTTTCCTTGTATGCAAATATAAAATGAGAGATTGTTTCCCTGTGCTGACTGGGGGGAAGAAAGCATGCCCTGTTTTTGAGTAAGTACAGTAACTCTTTTCTTCTCTCTTCCACCTACCATGTCCTTACTTCTTTTTTCAAGTTTGGCTATTATGAGATGGCCAAGAAAGTGAGGAAGTTCTTGAAAAGGCATCTCATTTCCCTCCTTGCTTCCATTTCTTGAGTTTAAGAGTGATTAATGGAGAGAGGATACATTCTGTTCAGGTATCTGTAGGAAACAGTTTACATTTATTGTGTGACTTGTCTCTCGGTTTAGTTAATGTCTTGACTAACTGTTTTTAAATAAAGTAGATTTGTTTTATTTTTCACATTTTTGAAAAGACTGGAATCATCATATGGTATTTTATCTACTCATAAATTTAATTTACTGACCACCTATGGTAGATTTCCAAGAAGAAAGCTAATGTGACCTCAGTGTATTTGTCCAAAGTTTCCACTGGTCATTATGTGCAGTTTGTGATTTAATATAATTTTACTCTTCCTGTAACTACTTGCATTTTCTTAATTGAATTGTGTCCATTTGGTACTTAGCAGTCCTTCAAAAGGCAAAGTTATTGGATCATTATCCAGGAGTGAATCATTATTTGCAGTATATCCAAAATGTATGGGTCTTGCTCTTTCAAAGTGTGAGGACTTCTTTGCATTTGGGCTTGTAAATGGTAGAATAGCTAGAACTTTACCCAAGATCATTTTAGTATTTCTATATGATTTGTTATAGGCCCAATGGCCACACATTACACTTTTATTGGTAGAAGTAATCAGAAATCATTCTATACCCATAACAAAACAGAATTTTGGCACATAGAGACTGATTTAAAAATGGTGGAACCTGATCTAAGATTTGCCTCCCCCCCCACACACACACACCACCACCACCAAAGGGAGAATGTATGTTCTGTTCACTACCAATCTAAACTATGCTGCTTACAGAAAACCGGACAGGATCAATTCTGCCTTGGACTTTTTGTACATAGCCTTTGAGTTCTGATATTAATGGTCCAATTATATGGTGTACCTAATGAAGTGAAGGTGAACATATTGTGTGTATGTTTTGGGGCAGGATTTGTCTAACTCACCACTTTCACAATTAACAGTGATACCTATCTCTGTTGGAGGGAATGTAGAGAATCATTACATCCTCTTGGCTATGTAATTCAGCTCAAAGACAAGATAAATCTTTTGCTGTGGTACATCCATTGCAAGATGCTTTTCCCAAAGTGTCTCAACATATCTTCATGCAAGTTAGGCTTACAGGTAAATAAATGCCATTTTACATAAAGCACGGGCAAAAAAGTACAATATATTTTTGTCAGTTAGTGGCTTGGGAATTCTAGTGGAGGGGTGCTGTTTCTATTGGAGGGGTGTTGTTTCTATTGGAGGGGTGCTGTTTCTACTGGAGGTTGTTTGCATTTCTTGAATGTTTCTGATATGGGGCAAATGCTTGTGCCATCAGAGAGCTCCCCTTATCAATCTGTGAAGCTGGCTCAAAGTCTTCCTTCATTTTCTCCT
>NW_017728995.1:12122128-12124213 GCF_001723915.1 Gavialis gangeticus
GTTTCTATTGGAGGGGTGTTGTTTCTATTGGAGGGGTGCTGTTTCTACTGGAGGTTGTTTGCATTTCTTGAATGTTTCTGATATGGGGCAAATGCTTGTGCCATCAGAGAGCTCCCCTTATCAATCTGTGAAGCTGGCTCAAAGTCTTCCTTCATTTTCTCCTGTAAAACTCAATTGTGACATGATACGTGTACAACCTAAGCTAGGCTAGGCTAGTGATGCACTGTAATCATTGCTCAATATGTTGATCATAACCATGATATAGTTCTTCCCATGACATCTTAATTCATATTCACCTGTTGTTTCTCACCACATTCTTAGAATATAGACCCCAGATTTTCAAAGATATTTCAAATTGCCACTGGAGTCAAAGGGAAAAGGATGCCTAAGTACCCTGAGTAGCTTATTTTAGGCACTTCACGGTAAAGTACACATTTGTACTATGTTTAATACATTGGGCACATGAGGGTATACTTCAGTGAAATCAGTGTGAAGTCTTCAACTGATTTCAGTGACATGAGAACTCTTTCCCTTGTAATTTAAGGTACAGACAGACAGATATATGGCATTTAAACAATTGTAAATGCTGTTTAAACTGCAAGCTTCCAGACATTCAAGCTAATTTAGGATGGTTTAAACTACTTGGAACATTTCAAAAGTATACCAGGATGATCAGGTATTATTTTGAAATGGTTTTCCTTGAACTGCGTTAGTGTTATGAATTTACAACAAGTTTTCTGTGATGATCGTCTGGTCAGTCCTCCAGGCATGCAGGTTCCCACACTGCACCACTCCTCACTTCACACCCCCAGTGCCCATGGGGTAACTGTCTGCTCTAGTACATAGCTAGAACCTTACTGTCAGAAACATATATTGCCTCCACTTGACTGGGTCTGCACCATCACAAACATATGGGGTGTTGGTAAGATGAGTAGAGGGGGTACGTCTGCTTCTGGATTCCTAAGGTTCTGGGTACTGGGTGGCAGGCAATGTCTCTGAAACTTTTAAACAGCATTATCCTCAAAGCTGGTTCCAATTCATTCCATCGATAGCAACTGACCAGGCTTTGGGACATTCCAGACTGATTTTGGCTGGTGGGATAGATACATGGGTGGCAGGGATGTTGCCCTGAGGGGTCAGGCCAATGCTCAGGATCTCAATATTGCGCTGTTAGACAGGAGGGCATGGTGTACAACTGTACATGCACACATAAAAATCAATTAAGCACACACTCACTAGGTGCATACACCCCTATTAGGCATACACACTCACACTACCAGCTCAGGCACATACACTATACATCCCAAAAGTTAGACACGGATCACTAATTTGTATATCATGCACACAATACCATATGTACACACACACACACACTCACACTAGCAACTCAGATACACACACATTCAAAATAACTAGCTTGGGTTCACACACACCACACACACCAAATTTAGAGAGAATCAGCCAGTTACCAACACCTGCACATTCAATATACATATGTGGATTACTAATTCATATACCACACACACACACACACACACACAATATCTATATCTATAAATATATATGTGTGTATTCACTAATTTACACACATACCACCCACCTACACATACACACACAAGTGAGTTCCTAAATTGGGTATTGTGATATGTATGCATGTATGTGCTTGGTGTACTTAGGATATTTGGGAAAAGGTTAAGGTAAGAAAGTAGACGTGTAGGGGGTTAAAGTTACCAGGACGATGAATAGAACAGGTAGATTACAGGGGCCTAGGCTGAAGAACTGAGGCTCGGGGGTAACTTTAGGTTAATTGATCTTAATTGATTAAAAGACAATGCCCAAAGCCTGCAGAACAGGGAAGCATGCCGGCACAGAGTCTGGGACTGGAGCCAGAGCTATTGGGGGGGGGGGCTGAAAAGGTAGATGGGGAGAAAGGTAGGAAGGAAAAATGGGACTAAAGGAAAGTGTGGGTGTTAAAGAGGGGCTCTGGGTATGGGGAGCCAGAGGATGGCTCTGGGGCAGCTAGAGAAGTTGCAGAGAGTGGCAGTAGGTGCTGGAAGCTGGAGAGAACTGCAGGACAGCTAAGAG
>NW_017728995.1:12124540-12124897 GCF_001723915.1 Gavialis gangeticus
GGAGAGAACTGCAGGACAGCTAATAGGAGCTGGGAAGCTGCAGGGGGGGGTGGGGAGATTACAGAAGGTGCAAGGGGGGAAGCCTGAAAACAGAGAGATGGGCAGCAGAAAATCAAAGGAAAAGCAGCAGGCAGAAGGGACAGCAGGAAAGCAAGGAGAGGCTGAGAGGTATCAGAAAAGGGGAGATGGAATTGGGAAGAGATCAGGAACTAGCAGAGAGGGTGGGAACTGGAGTTGAGAGAAAGATAGAGAAAATGAGGCTGGAATTTAAGACAGGGGAGGGACTGGGATTCAGTAAAACATGACCCAACTTGGGGTTGCAAATGATAGTGGTTTTATTGAACAGGGGAGATGGTG
>NW_017728995.1:12125395-12125812 GCF_001723915.1 Gavialis gangeticus
GCAGCAGGGGTTAGAGAGGCTTGATGCAGGGGCTGAAGTCCACTGAAGTCCAGGAGGAGAGAGAGAGAGTCCAAAATGTAGGGGGAGGTATGCAGGTAATATCTCCCTATCCAGGCTGGAAAGGGGTCCTTGTCCAGTAGATGTTGTCCAGAGGGGGGTCGCTGGCAGGGCCTCTGGGGTGGATAGGTAACGTGAAACTGGTCTGGTCCGGATGGAAATGCAGTTCCCATCGGGTCTGTCTTCACTGCCCGTCTTTATAGGGGCAGACCTCATGTGACTCTAGTGACAGGAGGCATGCCCAGGCAAGGGTCAGCTCCTGCCATACTGAGCATGTGTGCTCTATGCAGGGATGTGCAGTTTTGGGTGTCTGTAATGGTGGGGTACAATGATAGAGTTGCTGGTTCTTCAGGGTCTTTT
>NW_017728995.1:12126128-12126546 GCF_001723915.1 Gavialis gangeticus
TATACAACAGTAAAAATCAATACAAACCTAATAATAATACAATATAAAACTGGATATCCAAAACCAAAAACTTGCTACCAAAACAGTAAAAATGTTGAAAGCTTATCCTAAGTTTGAGCTCACTTATACTTATCTATAAGGAATAGAGAGGAAGAGAAAAAGTCAGAAATGGTTGGGGAAGGGGAGGAAATACAACAACAAAAAAAGAAGAAACTGGGGGTTTTGCTACAGGGATACCCTGTTTTTGCATTCCCAGGAGTCTGCACAAGATATTGGTATCTTTTAAACAGAACTTTTTGCCATGCCACTGATCAGTTAATTCCATTTCCCATAATTTAGACCTTGGGTATCCCCCAAGAACAACCAGCATTTTGGAAACCCAGAAGCAGGGGTACCCACGTTGCACACCTGCTCACCT
>NW_017728995.1:12129056-12130881 GCF_001723915.1 Gavialis gangeticus
CCAAGTCAGCCCTGGATGCACCAAGGCCTGGTCAATTGCCACCAGTTGAATGAAATTAATAAGTGGCTTGGGAAAAATGCTATTTAAAAGTGGCAGAGACTTTAGAATACCCAGCTGCCCTGGAACCCAGAAACAGAGGTCCAGGCAACCTCCTACCAGCATATCTATGTACATCCTGGTACATATAAGTAGCATGAGCCAGAGACTTTAGGCAGCCACCCAAAGCACCTGGGAAGCAAGAACAGGGGTCCAGGTAGCTCTTTCAACTGACTGGCCACTCCTTTGTCCCCAAATCATCCTATGATTCTCCAGTACACTGCCAAGAAATTAAGTAAATTGATGAGTGGCTTGGAGGAAATTGCTTTTTTTAAAAGCCACAAAAGTGCTGCCGGCCCCAGAGCACCCAGTTCTTGAGAACCCAGAATCAGGGGTCTTGGACAACTCCTCCCCTCCACATGCACACACCTGGGTACCCCCAGTCTGGGTATCACCACACAGATGTTGGTAAAGTGAAGGAATTAATCTTTAATGAACTCTTAGTGAGAAGGGGGCCTAGGAATTTGGACTTTCTCCCCTTCTCAGGGAATACCTGGGAAACCTGGACACTTGCCACTGAGAGCCATGCTGGGCTGGGTATTCACTACTGCCTCCTGGTGCCTAAAAGGTGACTGTTTTACTTCAAATCCTTGTCAGTGTACCCACAGTCATCTCTAAACTGGGACAATTATGAACTGCTTCCCACAGTGGCAACATGTAGTGGGTGCACGGAGGTGCCCGTGCACCCCCTGAGAGTGCTGGTGCACCCCCTGATTGGCTGCACTTGCTGTTTAGGTGACGGGCAGGGGGGCAGGCAGAAGCACCAGTGCCCCCACTGCAAGCACTAGCCGGGGAGTGGGAGCACTGTGGCACTCCCAGAAGCAGCTGCAGCCACTTCTGGAAGCGGCTGCAGCAATTGGCTGCCTTGTGATTGACCATGGGGGACTCTCCCCCCTGGTCAGCAAGATTGGCCACAGGGGACCCTCCCCCATCGCTGACTGGTCTCTGGGTAGCAGGTGCCCCCCTGACTAAGGCAGCACCAGTCACCAATGGCTTCGCAATTGGTAACATTCTTGTTCAGTTTAAGTGCTATGTCTGTCCAGGCCCTCACACCTACACACTTCTGATCCATCTACAAGGTCCCAGACGACTAGAAAAGAGCCAACATGACCCCTATCTACAAGAAAGGGAGGAGGGATGAACTGGGGAAGTATAGGCTAATCAGTCTTATGTCCTTCCCTGGAAAAATCCTGGAGAAAATTGTCAAGGGATCCATTAATACCAGACTAACAGAAGGCAAGCTTCTGAATGCCAGCCAACATCTTCTTCTATGACCAGGTAACATATGCCCTAGACAAGGGAGATGTCATAGATGTCATTTATCTGGACTTCAAGAAGACCTTTGACCTAGTTCCCCATGATGTCCTCATGGTTAATCTGGGGAACCGTGGCCTAGATTATCATATGGTCTGATGGCTAGGCAACTGGCTATGGGGTTGGACCCAAAGAATACTAGTTGAAGGGAGCAAATCAACGTGGCGCAATGTTACCAGTGGAGTCCCTCAGGGTTGGTACTCAGGCCAGTACTCTTTAACATTTTTATCAACGATCTAGATTCCGGAGTCAGATGTGAACTGGCCAAGTTTGTGGACAATACAAATTATGGGGAAGGGCCATCACACAGTAGGACAGGCTGGGGATACAGGCCCACTTGGACACACTCTCAAGGTGGGCCGACCAAAACCGAATCGCCTTTAATACAGAGAAGTGCAAAGTGCTGCACCTCAGC
>NW_017728995.1:12135881-12142415 GCF_001723915.1 Gavialis gangeticus
CCAAGTTTGTGGACAATACAAATTATGGGGAAGGGCCATCACACAGTAGGACAGGCTGGGGATACAGGCCCACTTGGACACACTCTCAAGGTGGGCCGACCAAAACCGAATCGCCTTTAATACAGAGAAGTGCAAAGTGCTGCACCTCAGCAGGAAGAACCCTCAGCATACTTACAGGCTTGGCAGTGCTATGCTTGCTAGCACTATGACCGAAAGGGACTTGGGGGTTTTGATTGACCACAAGACGAATATGAGCCACCCAAACTCTGGTGTCCATCCACCGATGCAACTCATGCAAAACCAGGGAAATCATCCTCCCACTTTACTTGGCTTTGGTGAGACTGCAGCTGGAGTACTGTATCCAGTATTGGGCCCCCCACTTCAGGAAGGATTTGGAGAAGCTTGAGAGAGTCCAGAGGAGTGCCACTCATATGATCCAAGGCCTGGAGGGAAGGCCGTATGAGAGGCTGAGGGACTTGGGACTCTTCAGTCTGGAGAAGAAAAGGCTTGAGGGGACTTGGTGGCAGCCTACAACTTCATAAGAGGGGTACATCAGGACTTGGGAGAACATCTGTTCACCAGAGCTTGCCAAGACATAACAAAGGTGTAATGGCCATAAACTCCAGGAAGGCTGATTTAGACTGGATATTAGAAAAAAGTTCTTTACGATGCATGTGTCCAGGGTCAGGAACAAATTGCCCCCAGATGTGGTGCAAGCACCTACTCTGGACTCCTTCAAAAAACAGCTGGATTTATTTCTTACTGGGGTCACTTGATCCAAGCTGGCTTCCCACCTATGGCATGGGGGGGGTGGGGCTGGACCCGATGATCTCTTGAGGTCCCTTCCAATCCCTAATGTCTATGAAATCTATGAAACTATACTCATAGCACAAAGCAAAACATATGTCTAGGATTTTCTAAATTGATCAGTTACTCAAGTGCTGGGTACAAACTGTAAGACTCTAAAGAGGCCTGATTTTCAGAGGAGAGGCCGTGGCACTTCTGAAACCTGGAGCATATTAAATTGGTTTTTCAAAACCAGTGAAAACATTTACTCTCTGGAAAATGATGCAAACAAACAAAAACAGAAATGTGGTATTTTGTGAAACTATTCCTTCAGAATTTGTAAACAGAATGGCTTCTGTTTTATTGAAAAGCCGTGTGCCAACTTTTAAGATGATCGATTAACCCCTTCTTCCAGGAAGCAATTGCTTTAACAGATTAAACTCCATTGACAAAGGCCAGAACGACGGGAAAAATGAAGCCTCTTACTAAATGGAGTGACTGGAAGTCAGTAGTCAGCAAATGTTTCCAACAAGTATCTAATAGTTTAATTGCTCATTTACTGGAAGCAGTCTATGCATGGAGATAAAGATAATTTGCTGTAAAGTTGAATCAACAAAAGAAAAAAAAATCTCACTCATGTATCTCACCCAGATCATAGTTCTCTTTAGATTTGATGAGATCTAGTTCAGTAAAGGAAGAAGAACACAAGGGCCCAGCCCTACCCGCTGTGTCTCTACTTACCAGCATATACCAGCCTCTGTGCACTCCGAACAATGCAAGGATGAGCAGGCAAGAATCCGGCCAGCCACTCTACCTTCCACTTTGCTGCAGACAGAGCAGTCATGACACCGCTGGGGAGCAGCTTGCACGCTCTTAAAGCAGCAGCCTGACCTAACTTCATCCAACCAGGCAGGGTATTTGTCTTTTTGTCTAGCAACTCCTTCCCACATTCACCTTAGTGTAGCTTGGTTCTGCATTAGCCCCAACAAAGAGCTTTGCCATACAAGCAAAAATAATTAAAGAGATGACAACATATAAAGAAACTTTAGCAAACATCTATTTTGACAAAGTAGTTGTGGCACACTCAAGCCTATAAGATATTCTACACTAAGCCTATAAAACACTGTCACTTTTTCTGCTAATTTATTGAATATCTTTCATATAAAATTAATTAAATGTTAAACCCCCTTGATTGTGACTGAAAAACACATAGGAGACATTTTGGAGGCAGCTTCTCATATCTATCAGCCATCCCATGTATCTCTGAAAAGCTTTTCTAACACTTTCTATATATTCAAGGTCCAATTCCATTTCCATTAAAGTCAACATAAGTGCTTGAGTGACCGGGCATAAAATTAGGTCAAATCCTATCAACCTTTTTGTGCAAATGGTGTCACTGCCCATTAATGAGGCTGTATGTATGAAGAAGGCAAGCAGGAGTTGATTTTATGTCTTCTGTGCCGGGGGTTCTTACAGCTTTCTTTTAGGCATGTTCACATCCAGTATATTTTATTTTTAGGGGATGTCTTCTTGGCTCTCTGTACATATGCCTTTGTATTGGAACAGGATATACAAAGAATTGGTTTTGTGGCTGACTATTGTTCACTGGTCATTTTTATGGGAGTCAGGAGATGTTTACCTGGAAAGTTTTGTATCAAATAAGCAAAAGTAACATCTGCTCTGCTGGAAGCTTTTAGGTGCTACAGAACTAACACACTGGTATTTCATGACTCTTTATTTGGTATCTGTTAACATCTTTGTGTCTCAAAGTATTATTTACACAATGAAGGGAAAGGAAGCAAAATGTTTGATGTATTTATCGTACGTCTTCCCCACTAGCTTTATTCAGGGTAGATTGTATAGGAGAACTCACCTGGAAAACCCTTGTGGGCACTTCATGTGAGTTAGCACAATGTGCATGCTGTCTACAAACACTCAGCTTATAGGCAAACCTTTAGGAGGTATTAGTACCAAAAATAGGATGTCTGCCTCTGTTCCTGGAAGAACCAAGTCCCAACTGTCTGCCTCACACACGTAAGCTAAGCAAAATTCTGGTCCAAATATAGCAATTTCTTAAGGTGTATTAACAGAGTGGTCAGCGCAGGAAAATGGGGAACTTTCAACATGACAGTTATACTTTACAAATTCTCTGTTCACTCTGGAAAAAAGTAAAGAGAATAGAAAATAGATTTTCTGAATATTAATTAGGGGGGATGGAAAAGAAATAGATAAAAGTAGAGAAAATCACAAGCCTCTAAGTGACAATTAGAAAGGCTTTGACAGGCTTTAACTAACAGCGTACCACTTTTGTTTCCATTAAGCCTAATGTGGTTGTCATGAAAGCCCTTCCTTTTGAATATTTTGTTTTTCTTTCCTACACATGGAGGAAGGATGGTTTCATGTTTATGTCTGGCCTGGGCGTGTTAGAGGATGTGGGTTTCATTTCTGGCTCCCCGAATGACCATAGACAAATTATGTATTTTCTCTTTGCTTCTATTGCTCAGCTGTAAAATGAAATTGTGCTACTTTCTCTCACTCTGTCTCTCCGGCTTATTTATAGTTTAAGTACTTCAGGGCAAGGACTGCCACTTCCAATTGTATGATGTCTTGTGCTGTCTTGATTGGACCCTTTAGCTGCTTACAACAACAACAACAACATCAACAACAATAATACAATCATGATGGTCTGTATACCGCTGAAGTGCACTTAAAAGTAGAAATTCACAGAATGCCATAAGACCAGCTCAGCTTCTCACTATCTAGTATAAAATATAATTTTATCAGTGCCAAATTCAGATACTGCAAAAATTACAATATTTGGGCAATTATTTCTCAAAAATAAATTGCTAAACATATTGTACCAAATCAGACTTGAAGTGTTTATAAATGTGCCATTTAGCAAACATCTGTTCATTATTCTGCTTGCATAGGGAAAATGAAAGGGAAGAAGAAACAAAAAACCAAGCAAAACTATAGTTTTTGTAATTTGCACTAGGTTGCAAAAAAAATGTGCTAAACCAGGACACAGGGCCGGATTTAAAGCCAACAGAAATCCATGGAAAGCTTTCTTGGTCTTCAGTGGACTCTTTATCCAGCCTACATAATCTAATTATACATTTATTTTGAATCTATTCATTTTGTTAAACAAGACAGAGCCAAACCCTGAGTTTCTTAATATTTTTCACTTAGTTGCCACTAAGGCAAGCTCCTATTGATGAACGGTTTTGCCCTAGAGTTGAGCCATACCAAGAAAATATGTAGAGAAAAAAAAAAGGATAATGGCAGGTAGAATGACCCTTTTAAATTAAATTTAATAACAAGTTCAGTATAACAGCTTACATACCTCTGCAGGCATGTTGTTAAAAAGCTCTTTAGGAGGCTTTAACATTACCAACATCTATTTAACTTGCATCAAAGTACAGTAAAATGTTGTGGCAGGTATGCATGCACACACACAGTAATGATACACCAGTGGTCTTTGAGATGAATGGAAAATCAACATAGATCTTAAAATAGACTTTTAATGAGCAGTAATCCATCTGCTTTTGCTGGGAACCTGGCTGCAGCAGTCTCATTTGAAATATGGGGAATCCCTAGTTGAAAGCTCTGTTCTACTTCCATGTTGTTAGTCTACACATTGTGTTTCTTTTCAACTATACTAAATATGGGGGAAATGCAAATGCTAAAGGTATTCTTGTTGTTTCAGAGATACTGTAATATGCTTACTCCCGGTGTGTGGTGGTGCCAAGTGTCAAGGCTTCTACAGCTTTAATGTTGTATTAAAGGTTGGCTGAGTCTTAATGCAGAAAGCTTTCCCTCGAAACACTGAAGTCACACTCACAGACGCAGTAAGGCAGAAACCTTGCCATTTGAGATTGATGCATAAGAGAGTAAATTTTTTCTTCAAAATATATCAGTACAGTTAGCTTACATAAATTCATAAGCAAATTGGAAACAAATGAAACTTTCCCACTGCTTCTTGACAGCCATTTAAAATAATACACATAGATGGAAACAGGGCACAGTCCTCAAGGGCTAGATCTCTCCTTTCCATACGCATTACAACGCCAAGTATGGCTTTGCATGGCACAGAGCAGAGATTTAGCTCTGTTGAAATAATCATGGGCAATACTGTGTTTTTCATTTGTTTTGCAATTGCACCTAGGGGCCCTATCACTGGCCAGAACCTCATTGGCAAGGGGCTATACAAACATAGATTGAACATTACACATTTGCACTATTCATCCAGAAGGAGCCTAGTGCCCTTCTGCAACAGAAGGCATTTCTGTTCTGTAACACCTTGATGGTGATCGGGCATACCTCAGTTTCCCTGTCTTAACTGTATACAGTTGTGCGCTGGATTGAAATGGGTTCACTTTTATTCTGCACTGGAGGAAGTCGGCATATTGGTTTTTGTACAGAATTGTCAGGTCTCGTATGAGACAGGCCATCAGGAATGGAGTGGGGCTAATTACCTAGACAGAGCAAACCAGTGAATTCACCAAGAGGAAGTCATAGAGACAACAAGGGATGTGGTGATATAAATACCTGATCTCAGAGTCCAAGGAACTGTAAGACTTGCTTGTCCTAGATGCATGCCAGAGCCCTCATAGGGGAGCACTCAAAGGGTGAATGCAATGTATGCAATGTATGAGGACGGGGCTAAGCAAGAACTCCTGAGAAACCCATGACATCCTCAGGGATTGCTTCTGTGTTGATACTCACTGTAGTTAAATATAGCCACTCTTTTCATCGAAGACTGGGTATGTTAATAAAATCCCCTAATGGTAGCTTGCACCATATTTATCTACGGATTGAGAAACAGAGAGAAAGAGAGTGAGCACAAAGGAATGAGCTGCTCAGTGATCTTGTCATATTATTCCTCTAGAGTATTAACTGCAAAGGGGGATTTTTCCAAGTTGTATTTAAGTTGCCAATTGTCTGCTGGAGGACACAGGTTAGTGAGCAAGAAGTCAGACTGCTTCTTGCTGAGGCTAAAACAGGAAAAAAAAGGATCTTAGTGAGTTGTTATACACATGTATTTATTGATTTGGCTCCTGAGTCATTTTACATGCAGCATACCATCAGCTGGGTATGTGCCACTTTGGAACTGCATGTTCCATAATTTCCCAAAAATCACTGACCTTTGCAGACAAGGCCTATTGGTTCACTGCACAGATTGTGCATTTGATATGTGTGCTGTTTCTGCTGTGCTTTTTGGATTTTAGTCCAATCTATAAGTTTCCTGTTAAATGCAGTTCTTGTGTAGCTAGCCACACTGACTGTTTTGTAGATTCTACAAAGATTGCGACTGCACTGAGATCAGTGGTTAACCTGAGTGTATTTTCTGGATTGTGCTCCTTTGTGCAGGAACAAGGGAACTATTCAAAGAATCTTGAGGCAGATTTAATCAACTTGCTGACTTCAGAAGGTCCCTTTAGTTCTTTTTTTTGCAGCTAATGACAGGAGTTAAAAAGTCAAATTATACAGTGAAGTACATGTGATAACCTTGAACTGATTTGCACAGAGTATTAGCCTGTTAGCTCAGCCTATGCCAATGTCCCATCTCAAATGGAAGTTTCTGAATGAGTGGTATTTGTATATTGTTCCTTGTATACAGTTTTCCCCACAAAGCATAACAAAGTGGGGGTAACTGGGGCACAAGCCCTGGAAACCAAGCCGGAGAAGGACGAGAAGGTACAGTGAACCTACATTGCAGGGATGGGTGCACTGGCTCCCATTCCTTCC
>NW_017728995.1:12142643-12144419 GCF_001723915.1 Gavialis gangeticus
CCCCCCCCCCCCCCCCCCCCCCAAAAAAAACAAACAAAACAACCAACCAACCAAATAAACAAACTCCAAACCAACCAAATGAACAAAAACCCCCAAACCACCAGACAGTGCCACAGGAGCAGCAGGAAACCTTTTTAAAGTTCGTCCAGTGGATAAAGCTTCCCTCCCTTGTCCCATCCTCTCCATGCTCAGTGGCAAATTCCCTCCCCTCCCTGCCACTGCTGCTGTTCCCAGATGGCAGGGGCTGGGGCTCCAGAGTCACTCTGGTCCCACTGCATGTGGAACCAGGCTTGACTAGAGATGGGTAGCCAGTGGGTTCCCTTCTCCCCATGCCAGCTCCTGGACCATCAGGGAACACTGTGGGGATCGCGGAGGAATGAGAGACCTGCCATTACTGTTGCTGTCCCTGGCTGAGCCTGGCTCTGCAGGGAGCCCAGCTGGAGTGTGCCAGAGTTCCCTCCCCTGCACCCAGAGCAGCCAGACAAAGCAGCAATAGAAGGTGAAGGGATCGGAAAGAGAGGGTAGGTGCTACTGAACATGGAGAGGAAAACAGTGAATTCTTATATGCTTCAAGGACTTAAAAAATGTCCTGGCTGCTACTTCAGTGGTGTGATCCACACCACTGAACCTGCTCTGGATCCACCCTTGGCTGACAGCTGCTAGCAGTGCAGCACTTACACTGCCCATATGAGGTTGCCACCAAGCACCCAGGTTTACCTCTGCTTCCCCCTGTTTCTCAGTTACTTTTAACTTCATCCATAATCTATATGTGCATATGATTTTTAATAGTGGGACAGACCATTTGTGTATCCATGTAATGTACTTGAGAAATTAATGTCTCACATTTGTCCTTGTGTACTTAGAATCATTCCCATAAGGAGTAATATGATATTAATTGCTATTTAAATGTAGAATATACATTTATTCAAACACATTCTGATAAATTAATCACCAATTGATATGCTGAATCATCTAGGGCTATATATCACCACATCAATAAACTGAAACATCTATAAAGTAAAATAAACTGAATTAAATGCCCACCCCCCCAGGCTCCTACTTCTTCAGTCCCCCAGGGAGCCGTGTGAACAGGCTATGCAAACAGCTGTGCTCCTGAGCCTGGCGCACGAGTTAGCACACGATTTTGCACAGGAGGGTGAGCAGGAGGGCCCGAGGCCCTGCCTGCGAGCCCCCCAGAGTAAGCAGTCCCAGCCATAGCCAGCCCACCAGTGGCATGTCATGGATGGGCACGCGCTGCACCCCGAGGGTCCCCTCAGGGTCTGCACCCCCCCCCCGCCACCTCAGAGTTGGCCACCCAGACAGAGCCCGTGGTTCAGGGCTTCACACAGACAGAGCATGTGGCTTTCAGCTGCGGGGGCTGCCTGTCCCTTTTTCAGGCTCTGGGGCCCAGGAGCATGGCCACCTCCCCTTGTGGGGTCTGCTCCCTACTGGGGTCTCTGGTGCACCGCTGGAGGAGCTCCAGGCCACAGTTCAGAGACTGCATGCCATCAGGGACTGTAAGCAGGAGATATACTCCTACTGCCAGGCCCTTCTCCCCCGGGAGGCGGAGGGTAGACCACGGTCTCCATCCAGGACAAGGAAGGACTTGGGGACCTCCCCTTCTGTCCAGCCATGGGGTTGGACCAAGGTGGTCAAGGGCCCCAGGGCCTGCTGCACCAAGGCCCCTGCCCCGCTGGAGCTTTGCAACAGGTATGAGCCTCTTGCAGCCCCAGCAGAGCCTGTTGAGTTGCCAGCTCCCGCAGGCAACACACAGGA
>NW_017728995.1:12149419-12151161 GCF_001723915.1 Gavialis gangeticus
AAGACCAAATGTAAGGTGTTTGTTGTGGGAGACTCCATCCTGAGGGGGACTGAGGGGGCAATCTGCCACTCCGACCCCTTGGCCCGGGAAGTCTGCTGCTTCCCAGGGGCCCGTATCTGAGACATTGCGGAGAAGATCCCTAAGCTCCTCCAGCCCACAGACTGGGCTCCTTATTCATGTGGGCACCAATGACATGGCTTGGAGTGCTCCCAGGCAGGTCATGAGGCACTACAGGGATTTGGGAATGGGGCAAAAGGGTCTGGGGGCACAGGTTGTGTTCTCGTTGATCCTCCCAGTCTTGGGCTATGGGCTGAGGGGGGAGAGGAGGATCCACATAGTCAACCAAAGACTGCAGTGCTGGTGTCATCAGGAAGGCTTTGGCTTCCATGACCACAGTTCGCTCTTTCGAGAGAGAGGCAGTGAGCTGTTGGGAAGGGATGGCCTCCACCTCTCTCCGTTGGGGAGGAGGCTCTTCTCAGCTAGACAGGCTGACTTGCTCCACCGGGCTTTAAACTAAGCCTGCTGGTGGATGGGGGGACTACAGCCACTGCTGGCCCACCAAGTGGCCCTTGCAAAGCCAGCAGGCCAAGGCACATAAGGGATCCCACCCCAGCCCCAGCCCTGGAACAAAATTTAGGCAAGGCAAGAGCCTCTAAGGGGACACTTGCGCGTCTATACACAAATGCCAGGAGCCTGGGGAATAAACAGAAGGAACTTGTTCTCCTCCTATATGCAAATAACTATGATGTCATTGGGATAACAGAGACCTGGTGGGACTCTGCCCATGACTGGACCATGCGTATAGACATCTATACTCTGTACAGGAGGGATCGAGTGGACAAAAGGGGTGGGGGTGTAGCTCTCTATGTCAAGGAAAGCTATGCGTCCCTGCAACATGACACTGGCACCCATGGTGGATGACTTGAGACCCTCTGGGTTAAAATCTGTGGGGAACATGGTGCAGGGGGTACTATGGTGGGGGTCTACTACAGACCCCCTACCCAGAGTCAAGATCTCGACCAGGAGTTCACCAGGGAATTGGCTGAGGCTGCACAATCCCGGTATATGGTTGTCATGGGAGACTTAAACTACCCAGATATCTCATAGGAGGAGCGCTCAGCCAAATCCGAGCGGTCGCAAAGCTTTCTCTCGTGTGGATGACCTCTATCTGACGCAGGAATTCTACGGGCTGACAAGAGGTAAAGCTCTGCTTGACCTCATACTGGCAACCGGGTATGACCTAATTGGCAACCTGACAATCGAAGGGAAGCTGGGTGACAGTGATCGTGAGCTGATCACCTTCACCATCTGCCATAAAGCTGGCAAGTCAGTCAGTTGCACAGAAGTCCTTGACTTCAGGAAAGCTGACTTTGACAAGCTAAGGAGGCTTGTCAGAGAGGCCTTAAAAGGCCACAACCGAATGGAAAGGGGAGTTCAGGACGCGTGGATGCTCCTTAAGGGAGCAATCCTGGATGCTCAAGCAAAGTCCATTCCGTCTCAGAGGAAAGCCAGCAGGAGGGCACAGCAGCCCCCTTGGCTCTCCAGGGAACTAGCTGACCTCCTACGTCTTAAAAGGAGGACCTATAAAGGATGGAGGACTGGAACCGCTACCAAGGAAGAATACTCTGCATTAGTCTGGACTTGCAGAGAGCAAATCAGGAAAGCCAAGGCTGCGATGGAACTCCAGCTAGCTACAAATATCAAGGAAAATAAAAAGTCCTTTTTTAGATATGTGGGGAGCC
>NW_017728995.1:12151172-12151376 GCF_001723915.1 Gavialis gangeticus
ACACCTGCTAAACCAGATGGGGCAACTGACAACTGATGCCCAGGAAAAAGCTAACTTGTTAAATGAGTACTTTGCATCAGTTTTCCATCATCCCCACGGGACGGCCCTGCCCACAAGGGAGATTCCCTGCCCTCCATTGAAGCTGACCTTGTGAAGGAACACGTCGACAGGCTGGATACCTTCAAGTCAGCCGGCCCTGATGGG
>NW_017728995.1:12151403-12154216 GCF_001723915.1 Gavialis gangeticus
CCTCCGGGGTCCCTTCCAGCCTAAATGTCTATGAAATCTATGAAACTACCTTAACCTTTTTTTCTCATTTTTGAGTATCCACTTTTACCACAAATAAAACACCTCAGTCAAAAAAAAATCTTCAGAACAAATACTGTAACTCCCATGTCACAAAAGCAGTTGGATATGGCAGGAAATATTTTATAAGACTGTCGTACATGCCTCATACACTTAAACTCACCACACACTTAAAGCATAGATTCATAGATGCAGACAACCTCAGCCAGGTGCACTTCCAGCCTCCTCTTAAAGACCCCCAAGATAGGGGTAAAATGATCATATAAAGCAAGCCATGCCATGCTTACATGATTTATTAATAAAGCTTTTTTAAAATGAATCTTAATAGAAGGTATTGTCAAGTGGTAAGTGTTTTAGATAGTAAGAATTTTCTCTTATTCAAACCATTTCTTATATGTTGACAGCTGATTTGTTATAATCTTTGCCCTATAATCTTTAAGTGGACCAAGGCACCTGCCAGAGTACCTCAGTAACTTCCTAGCCAATGATAAGTTATTCTAGTTCATTTTCTTTACTATCTGCCCTCAGAAAGAATTAGAAAATAGCCCTTCAGACAGTCACAGTTTCTTTTCTGCTTCTGGTCTTCCTGAATAGGCTGGTAGTTGCTGTGCCCATTTTCCAGAGCAGTAAAGATACCATAACTCACATAGGTAGTAAAAGTGTTCATTATGTGCTTTTGTATATGAACTTAGTATATTTTGGGGGCCTGACAATCTCTGCAGGGAAAGCCTACTGCTGTTCCTGTGGCTCTTCACACAATAGGCTGAAGAGAATTGTAGACCATGTCCACATGGGCGTGGATCTTTGTTTCCCCAGGGACAAGAAGCAGCAGCAGAAGGTGTCCCCAGGTGGCATAGGGGAGGCTGGGGCCAGCAACTGTGCTGGCTCTGTGGCCTTACCTGGGGTCGCAGGAGCTGGGAAAGCTTCAGCCATGGTGCTTCTGCAGCTGGGAGCCTGACCAGCAGCTGGAGCATGGCTCCGACTGACCAGGCTCGAGTTTTGGGTAGTGCATACTGCCACCATGTGTGCCACCCTGGTTGTTTTCTGTGTGGGTTTTTTTGACTACAGGGTCTCTAGGGGGTCACCTCCCCGCCCCCCAGGTTGCAAGGGAATGCCTGAATGTACCATGTGTGGCATTGTGTGGTGCCATATGCCGCACGGCTGTGCTCATCTGGATGCGGCCCTAGGTGGCAGAGCTATTGGCCCACATGGATCATTTATTAGGAAGAGCTATTTTGTCACAAGTGACAATTAGGAATAGCTCATAAAATTTATGTGACAATATATTTATGTATTTATTAATTTTCTCTTCCTCCATGGGACATTGCCCAAAGGGCCCCAGTATAGAGCTGAAAATGTACAGTAGAATTTAAGGACAAATTATAGTCAAGTGCAGTGGGGTGTGTTGCAAGGCTTTATTGATTAATTGAACAAAGTCTCTGGAGGTCTTCAATGAAAGGAGCTGTACCTGTACTCAACCTGCACTGTTTTATTACTCTAGTATAACCCTGCACTAACATCAGAAATTAGCTTGTACTTTTACTATCTCGATTCAGCACTGAAATTAAGAGTACCCAGCTAAAGTAGAATATAAATTCAGAACTTGTCTTTTGTCTTTATTTCTTTGGCAGAGTAGACTTCATTCCTATCTTAGGTTGTATTCTCTGCAGGGTATCCCAGTGGATGGTGGAGCAATACGAGACTGTGGAAAAAGGAACATCAGTCTGCATTAAAAATGAGTGAATCTTATGATGTTCCCATTCACCAAATACAGGTTCCAGTTGACAATGAATCATATATCACTTTCATTAAGTTACATGGCAGATTAGTTATAATCTATAGATTTATAGGCAACACTTCCACAGACTCTGACTCGGATGGGACATTTTTTTGATTGATGATTTAATACCACTTTGCGATCTGAAATTAAGAAAATAAATTGGCTATAAATTTTATATGAAAGTGAGAGAAAACTGTAACAGAAACAAGATATGTATACACAAACACATATATTGTCCATGTAATGATAAATACAGAGGAACAAATTCAATATTGTGGCTTAACCTATAATTTTGTTGCCCTGAGGGGTCAGGCCAATGCTCAGGATCTCAATATTGCACTGTTAGACAGGAGGGCATGGTGTACAACTGCACATGCACACATAAAAATCAATTAAGCGCACACTCACTAGGTGCATACACCCCTATCAGGTGTACACACTCACACTACCAGCTTAGGCACATACACTATACACCCCAAAAGTTAGACACAGATTACTAATTTGTATATCATGCACACAATGCCATATACACACACAGACTCTCTCAATAGCAACTCAGATACACGGATGTTCAAAATAATTAGTCTAGATTCACACACGCTACACACACCAAATGTAGATGAATCAGTTACCAGTTACCAACGCCTGCACATCCAATACACATACATGGTTTACTAATTTATATACCACACACACACACACTGATATCTATCTATATCTATATCTGTATTCACTAATTTACACACATACCACCCACCTACACATATACACAAGTGAGTTTCTAAGTTGGGTATTGTGATATGTATGCATGTATGTGCTTGGTGTACTTAGGATATCTGGGAAAAGGTTAAGATAAGAAAGTAGAAGTGTAGGGGGTTAAAGTTACAAGGACTGGGATTAGAACTGGTAAACTACAGGGGCCTGGGTTGAAGAACTGAGGCTTGGTGGTAACTTTAGGTTAATTGATCTTAATTGA
>NW_017728995.1:12159216-12163689 GCF_001723915.1 Gavialis gangeticus
TGCAGTGGTTTTATTCAACTTGGGAGATGATGACACAATGTCTTATCGGTTCCCTTGCACCCCTCCCCTCCCCCACTCACACAAAATGGCAGCAGGGGTTAGAGAGGCTTGGTGCAGGGGCTGAAGTCCACTGAAGTCCAGGAGTAGAGAGAGACAGAGAGAGAGAGTCCAAATTGTAGGAGGAGGTGTGGAAAAGGATCCTTGTCCAGTAGATGTTGTCCAGAGGGGGGTTGCCAGCAGGGTCTGTGGGTGGATATGTGGTGTGGCATGGTGCTTGTCCAGATGAAGAGGGTGTCCCACTGGGTCTGTCTTCACTGCCCCTTTTTATAGTGGCAGACCTTGTATGACCCTAGTGACAGGAGGCATGCCCAGGCAAGGGTCAGCCCCTGGCATACTGAGCATGTCTGCTCCATACAGGGATATGCAGTTTCACGTGTCTGTAATGGTGAGAGTTGCTGGTTCTGCAGGGCCTTTTTTTTTTTCAAATGCTGGTCTTGTCTCTGTTCCTGGGTGAGGTCTGTGGTTCCTGGGTGAATCAATGCGAGGTGATGACCCAGTCATTACAGGCCATTCAGTAGACACCTGCTACCATTGTATTTCAATCATGCCCAATCATTCTCATTCATCAGGGAACCAATTTACATGGGAGGGGTATGTGACTCATACAGTTGCGACACACAGGGGATGCCTGGGCAGAGGACACATGACATATAAAATGGAAACTTGACATGACTTTGGTTCACTTACAAACACAGGCCTAAACATTACAATATCCATATGAAACAATAAAAAAAAAAAATACAAAAATGATAATAATATGTTGCAGGGGCACTCTGGTGCCCTGCTCCTATAGAAGGACAGGTGTTGGTTGCCGCGTTGGTCAGCTGACCAGAAGGGGGTAGGGCCTGACCTATATAAAGAAGATCCAGGCTGAGGCCAGGAAGGCAGTTCCCCTCTGGCAGCTGGGGAAGTAAGAGCTCTGTTGGAGCAGGCTGTGAGAGAAGTCCAAGGGCCTGAAACAGCTCCCGGGTGAGGAGAAAACCCTGGTAGGGGTTTGATGGAGGTTTAGCTAGAGGGCTAGAGTTTGCGTTATAGCCAGGAGGCTTATTTTTCTGTTGTAGCCAACTGGCTTATGGTTTTACTTTGTTGTTACACCAGAGGACCGGGTGAGGGTAATAGGGGTGAAGGAGGCCTCAGAGGGGCTCCACAGTGGTGGGGACCCCAGTGCCAGTGAGGGCACTGCATTTAGGGGTGCACTACCCCAGCCCTGAGAAGGGGCACAGAGGACAGGGACCAGGTAAGGATGAGGTTGCCTGAGCCCCACAGAAATTTTGACCCAAGCAGGGGATTTAGGGGCCAGGTATGGCTAAGGCCACCTGACCCCCGAGTGCAGAGAGAAGCCCCAGGGAGGGGCGCATAGCCGAGAAGCCCCAGGGAGGGGCGCATAGCCGAGGAGCCCAGAGAAGGCACAACGTTCAGGGGGCACTGACCCAGCCCTGAGAAGGGGTGCAGAGGACTGGGGGCCAGGTAGGGACGAAGCTGCCTGAGCCCCACAGAAACTGAAGACCCGAGAAGGGGATTCAGGGGCCAGGCACAGCTACGGCCACCCAAGCCCCAATAGTGAGAAGCCCCAGGGTGGGCACAAGCGAGAAATCCCAGAGCGGGCACTCGCTTTAAGACCCAAAGAGGGGATGTGGGGGCCAGGCATGGCTACGGCCACCTGAGCCCCAATTGTGAGAGGTGCCAGTGAGGGGGCGCCGGCAGCGTGACAAGCCCAGGGGCACCGGCTGTGTGACAAGCCCAGGGGCACCAGTGAGTGGGCGCCGGCTGCGTGACAAGTCCAGGGGTGCCAGTGAGTGGGCGCCGGCTGCGTGACAAGCCTGGGGTCGCCAGTGAGTGGGCGCCGGCTGCGTGACAAGCCCGGGGGCACCAGTGAGTGGGTGCCGGCTGCATGACAAGCCCGGGGGCACCAGTGAGTGGGTGCCGGCTGCGTGACAAGCCCGGGGGTGCCAGTGAGTGGGCGCCGGCTGTGTGACAAACCTGGGGATGCCAGTGAGGGCACGGAAAGGAGAACCGACTAGACAATGTCCGTGACATCTGCGAGGCTTGGGGCGTGGTATAGGGAAGGTTGGAGCCATGCATAGCCCATAAGGCTGGGGTGCGCCAAGTCAGTCCATAAAGAACCGGGGGTCAGGATAGACCAGAGCACCGTGTCCAAGGGGACAAAAGGCAGCCTCCATTATAAATATAGATACCATCAAAGATGTGGTGGGCGAGAACGAGGGTGCTTTATACCTAACTTGGCATGGTAGGGGCATTAGGAGAGATCACGGCTGTTCCTAGGACCCCACGCCGTGACATAATACAATAGTAAAATGTAATACAAACCTAATAATTATACAATATAAAACAGTGGATATCCAAAACAAAAACTTGCTACCAAAATAAAAATGTTTAAAGCTTATCTTAAGTTTGATCTCACTTATATTTATCTATAGGGAATAGAGAGGGAGAGAAAAAGTCAGAAATGGTTGGGGAAGGGGAGGGAATGCAATTAAGAAAAAAAAAAAGAAAAGAAACTGTGGGGTTTGCTGCAATTTTACTACCCAGTTCTGCAATTTCTATTTATTCAGGCAGTATGTAATAATGATGTCATTAGGGTTAACAAAGGATTTGTGTTGGCTATTTAATGACAAAATAATTACTGGTAGGTCAATGATAAAGTAGGAAATACTTTCTTCCTTTTTTGACAACAATTCTTAGGTATGTTATGGTCATGTTTAAAGGCCATGTCCAAATCCATCATATATACTTCCATGCTCTCATTCCCATATATCTGAGTGCCTCACAATCATTAGTGTACCTTTACGCCACCAAGGTAAGGAAAGGACATGCTATTATGGCTGTGGGTGAGCTAACTGAGAGGCTAAGGTCTAAATCCACAAATCTGTCTACAATGTTGGCATTTTATTCCAACATTTCCATTAAATTTAGGGACCTCCTAAGACCCCATTTATTTGCAGCCTAATTCCTTAAGTGTCCAAAGACCTTCAACACCCAAGGTTCTTCATGTGGAACACAGGAAACTGGAGTGAAGGTTGGGGCTATGTACATGTGCCTGCAATTGTCCAATAGCCTAGGTGATTTTTAATATTTTCAGATTTGGTATACTGGCTTGAATGCAGGTCTCCCATGCAGAGGCATAGCAAGCCCCTTCAGTGCCTGGGATGGGACAACTTTGGGGGCGATTATACCAACCATTGAAGACCAGGAGTGGCTAGTGATGGAAAGGGAAGGGAAACAAAGTCTTACCTTCCCCAAATGTGAGCAGTGAACATAGTGCTGCTGTAGCTGTAGTAGCATTGGCTGGGGTGCAGCAGCTTTGTACACCCCATCTGCTTCCTCCCTTCATCCCCATATGGTCTTGGAGGTAGGGCTGCACCTCCTGTGCAAAGACTTCACAGAAGGGAAGCACCATTCTGCTCAGCCCTCTCAACCTCCCTACCCCAAGACACAATGCTGGATATGGAGCTGTGCCTGCCTGGGCAACATGGGGCTGTCCCTGCTGTAGCAAAGACTCCCAGGCAGGTATTGTGAAGCCCCTACACTAGTCAGCACCTAGGGCTGGTGCCCATTTGCTCCTCCCACCCTCCTACTAGTTATGCTACCACTCTCATGTCCCAGAAGAGCACTACTGAGTATTCTGGGGTTGAGGTTTTCTTCAACTCTCCTGTTAAAGCTACAGTATTCCTTTTTTAAAAAAACAAGTAATTAAATATTACTCATCAAGGGACTGACTATTGGCCAGGTTAGGACACTCAACTGGGAGGGAGACCATATTCAAGTTACTGTTCTAATGAATATTAGGTACCTAGGCATTGAATAATAGGCATTGAAGTTAGGTGCCTACCTATCTTTAAGGGGATTAGGCCTTAGTTTTTCCTACTGGTTAGTTTAAATGGCTCCCCATTCAGCTTTCAGGCTTCTGTGAGTGCCATTCTGAGTCACCTAACTCAAGAGGATACCCCTCATGTTGCAAGGCCAACGTTCTTTTGTGGATTTAGCTCCAAGCAACTACCAGATTTGTATGAAAAGGCAGTGATGGAGCAGGACTGAGTGCAGGATTCCTGACTGCCTTACCCTATTAAGACACTTGTCCACACAATGCAGTTCTGTCGTTCAAGGCAAGACCTGAGGATGTCTCTTAAAATGATTTAAAGTTCTTTGTAGGGTTCCTGATTAGACCACAGCTTAAACCAGGCTCATTGTTACACCCTAGATTATATTCTTTCCTTTTGAAAAAAAATAAAAGGAAACACCACCAGGCCTAAGGTAAGGAAGGACTGGGTTAGAGAGCTTCTGGAGGGGCTGGACGTGTTCAGATCAGCAGGTCCAGAAGCTCTCCACCGCAGGGTGTTGAGAGAATTGGGAGGGATTATTGCAGGCCCCTGGCACAGTTTTATGAGGACTCGT
>NW_017728995.1:12168689-12168895 GCF_001723915.1 Gavialis gangeticus
TCTCCACCGCAGGGTGTTGAGAGAATTGGGAGGGATTATTGCAGGCCCCTGGCACAGTTTTATGAGGACTCGTGGTGCTCTGGCCAGGTGTCAGATGACTGAAAGAAAGCCAACGTGGTACCCATGTTTAAAAAAAGGAAGAGAGAAGACCAGGGCAACTATAAGCTCATTAGTCTTACTTCAATCCTGGGGAAACTCTTTGAGAA
>NW_017728995.1:12168906-12185444 GCF_001723915.1 Gavialis gangeticus
CAAGGAGGTGATCCTCCCCCTCTGTGCAACACTGGTCAGACTGCAGTTGGAGTATTGTGTTCAGTTCTGGGTGCCGCACTTCAGAGAGGGTCCAAAGGAGGGCCACCCACATGATCCGGGGACAGAAGGGCAGACACTATGAAGAGAGGCTAAGGGACCTGAACCCGTTCAGCCTGTGCAAGAGAAGGCTGAGGGGGGACCTGGTGGTCATCTATAAACTCACTAGGGGGGGCCAGCAGGGTTTGGGAGAGACTTTGTTCCCCCTAACGTCCCCCCAGCGTAACAAGGAATAACGGCCACAAGTTGGTAGAGAGTAGGTTTGGACTAGTCATCCGAAGGCACTACTTCACAATCAGGGTGGCTAGGATCTGGAGCCAACTTCCAAGGGAAATGGTGATGGCTCCTACCCTGGGGGTCTTTAAGAGAAGGATTGATGCCTACCTAGCTGGGATCATTTGAGCCCATTTTTTTCTCCTGCCCAGGGCAGGGGGTTGAACAGATCTACAAGGTCCCTTTTGACCCTACTTCTATTAATCTATTAAACTAATTGGGGAAATGCCAGGTATTTATTTTACAATGCATTATATCTGCAGGTGTAGCCTTGAAGAAAATCTTTTCTACTTAATAGGTGAAAAGAGTACTAAATCCAAGTCAAGATGGAGAGACCTATACATGGCAGAAGTTGCCAGCACCTTGTCAGGAAGAAACAAATCAGTAATGAAGGCAGAATTGAGACTCAGAAATTCATTTACAAACCAATGCCACTGAAAAAAGCAAGGCAGTAAGAGATCAAATGTTACCACAACTAGACTATGCAATTCTCTGAACCTTGGACTTATAGCTGATGTTTATGGAGGGCCTAACAATGGGACTGGTAATTCCAATGGATCTATATCAGTATGACTGTAACACCAGTACTGCTACTACTAATAACAATACACGCTCTGCTGTTTGAGCCCTTTGAAAAATATATCTCTTTTAAAGAGCTTACACTAACAAGTAGGGAGCGCACCGAAAGAGGAGGCTAAATCATGAGGTCTCTGCTTTCTGCTCCTATGGCCTGCAGAAATCCTGCTTGGCAAATAGGTCCAAACAAAAAAAACAGTTACTTGAAAAAGATGCAACTGAAGCACCCTGCTTGGAACTTGTAGGGTGGGCCATACATTAGAAGCAGAGATGGCACCAAAAAGCCAGTAAGCATGCACACATTAACATCAAAGCCTTGTGAGGTACACTGAAGCACTGTATCTAAGGCTTAGTAAAGGCAGCTGGAGCAGTAAGATTGAGTTCAGAAAGCTCCGTGGTTTCTATCCGGCTAAAGAACTAGAAGCAACTTTACTTTGAAACAGCACCTCTGACTCCAACAGCAGGGTCACTGTAAAGCACCTGTGGTTATATACCAATGCGGTGCTTAAGTATTAACAAGGAAAAATGTTATCTGATCCTCACAAGCACTAGCTAGATGTTGAGTAATTCTATGTTAAGCAATATTGTCAACACCGAGAATTCAAAAAAGCTTGAATCAGGATGTCACGTCTTCATCCTCCAAGAATTGTAGGATTGACTAAGAAATCTTGCCATCTTTAAAAAAAAAATCTTTATATATATTTATGCCCAGTTCCCTCAGTATAATACACACACACACACACACACACACACACACACACACACACACACACACTGAGTTTCTTTTCCCTCCTTTTTTAGCATGTGTGCATTTGGGGTATAGTCTTGGAAGTTCTATGGGAGAGAAACATATTTTAGATTGAAATTTCAGCTGCCCGCATAATACATAACTGCATGAGCTGAGGGTTTATGAGAAACAAATACAGAAAAACTTCCAATAAAAAATCTGAAGAATAGGCACTGTTGTTTACTGAGTAGCAGTCTCTATTACTTTGTTGCTTTTTCTTTTACTCCATATCAGATGATTACACTAGTCTTCAGCAGGTTTCACCTATAGTGCTGCATTGATGCAAACTAAATGAATTCAGATACTGGGTGATTTTTTTCCCCCCAGTGGATTCACATAGCTGTAATGCAAACAAATTCTGTGAGAGTGAATCTGCATATCTCTCAAAAGTAATACAATTGCAATGCCCATAGTATACTTGCAAAGCAATATGCATTATGTGGAACATAAGAATAGAGGACCATAAAAAAGAAATGTTTCTCTAGGGGATATCAACAAAAGGTCATATACATGCAATGATATCCTCGCTTAGTGTTATTGTTCCTGTATATTATTAGTACAGTGTTCAATTGAACAGCTCTGTAGCTATACTAGTTTACACCTGCAATGTGTGCTCGATTTTGCTGAGCCTTATGAGACTTATGTGTCCTCATTTTCCGGTATCTTGCACCTGGAATTATTATTTATACTTACGTTTAATAAGTGAAATAGAGGTGGAAATACACACCTATACTGTGAGGCTTTGGCACCTGCTTTTCTCTAGTGTAAGCAATGAACATTTGCAAAGAGTGGAGAATCACGCCATTGAAAATGTGGGAAAACACTCAGAAAAACACAACTCTCTATGGGTGGTTGTAAATGTACACTCCTTTTTAAAACTTGTCTACTCTGCAGTGCCCAGGAAATTTAAGTCAAAGCAAATAATAGTGTGAAGACAATGAATGAATGACTCTTTTTTTTCCCCATTCTGATTCCTGGTAAAGAGCAAAATAGCCTTCAAAGGTAAATTAAACGACTTAATGTTTAAAACACTTAATGTGTACACATTGGTTTCATTCTTTTTTGCTTCCTAACCCAGTGACCTTTATACACATGCTGCAGCTATGATGCACGGGAAATCTGCCAGTGGCAGCCTCACAAGTCTTTGTTGTTGTTTTCTGGCTTTTCTGTACCATACACTCTCTTTCTTGAGACAAACGTAGGGGGAGAAAAGCAAGTAATCTATAGATGGGGCACAAGGAAAGCTGGTATAAATTGTACTCTTTGCTGGGAAATAAGAAGCACAATGGGGGAGAGCTTTGTGCTAGCTACAACATATAGCATAGGGATGGGGCAAGGGAATCTTATTTAGTTCAGGTTGCTTGAACATCAATAACAGTCTATTGGTGTAAGTCAGCTGAGCAAGTTTTCACATGCTACGAATGGAGCCAAGTGCTTCTATGGCAATATGGGATCCTGGGCTACACAAAAGTTGCTCTCTCTAGACATTTTTTTTTCCTCAAGTGGCAGCTTTTGCACAGCTTTATACCACTTTGGCAGCTCCACCGTGCCTGAGTGTTTGGCTCCAGCCATGCTAAGGATGGTCTGTGTTGCACAAACTAGCCATAATTGAGGCAAAGAATCAGAACCAAAATTTCTAACGTAGACTTAACTGGGCAGGATTGTTTGCTGAATCCATCGGTGGTTTTCATTAGCTTTCTTTGACTATATTCTTGTTAATTGATATAGATTTCCTTGGTGCATTTACAATTCCAGTCCCTGGATTGCCCTTTCTGGGAAACTGTGGGACTGGGCAAGTAGCTTTGTGAGTGCATTTGGAAAACAGGGCCTGTTGTGCCATCCAACAGGACAGCTGCATCATCAGAAGTGCAGCGCTCTTGTCAGAAAAGATCAGCAGAGTGGGACACCATGGGGGAAGTTAGAAAGAGTGGCTTTGGAAACCGCTTAGTTTTGAGAAGAGCTCCTTTTATTGAGACTGCCTCTTAGTGGGATTTAAAAACAGCCACTGCTGATGATTATATGCTGTTACTGGAGACTGAGAACCTGCTGTTGTTGGTAATAAGAGCTGCTGTCCTCAATATGTGAGCTGCTGTTCTCTGGCACTGAGAATTGCTGTTGTCAAGGAGAATTGCTGCTGCTCAAGAATGAAAATCACTATTCCATTGGATTAAGCACTACCGCTGCTGCTGTTTCTGTTATGTGACTTTTGTGCTGCTATTGCCAATGGGCAATGCATCTTGGTTTGACTGAGTCTGGACAGCTAAATTTTGCTCTGTCAGTTTTGAAAATATAATTTCATGCTGTGAAGTTACTAATTTTCCTGACACATGAGGGAGGACTTAGTTCCACAGGGCTCTTTATTTCATTTCTGAGGTTGAATAATTTTTTTATAATTTTATTCAAAGTACAGCCATAAAGGGCCAGTTTCTGAGCAAACTGAATCTTCCATTCAAGGGAGCAGGAGAGACAAAGTATTCACCATCTTCACCCAAAACTCCATTAATTAGGTGCATCTTAGTACCAGATGCTGGGGAATGCTCAGAAGTCACATGCCACATGTTACCATGAGAGGATAATAGGTAAGGAGAGAAAGGCAGTGGTTGAAAACCAGGCAGAAACATTTGTCTGCCCCATCTCCCTGTCCTGTGTTTTCTTGCAGGGATGTCTGGATGCATGAGGTGAGTATTCTGAACCCCTGGAAGGAATATTTTAAATTCTACCCATTTCCCCACCTCTGCTCAGGCACCCTCCCCAGTCTGTGCTCTACCCAGGGCTCTCCCACTAGGCAGAAGCACAATCTCATTCTAAATTAATACATACGCATATCTTTAGAAATTAATGGACATACATATTTATTCAGACCCACGTAATACTTGCTAGTGAAGACTATTTGACTAACAGCTGTTCTCCACATACACATGGCTACTAGCCAAACAAGAAAGACACGGGGGGAAAAAAAAAGAAATTAGAGAGTTCTAAGCACATTTTTCACTAGATGCAGAAATTATCTGGAGTCTGGTGTTAATGTGCATTTCCTTACAGTTAAACAAATAACTCACCCATATTGCTCTTGAAAAGACATTCAAAGAGAAAATGTTTGGATGGAAGATTTTACAAATAATTATTTGTTTTCCTGAAAGACAGGCTATGCAATCTAAGCAAATAGCAACAGCAATCTTAAAATAGCAAATATTGTTTCTATTTGTATTGCTTCATCAGCTAAACTGCTTTATGATACTTTTTTTATCAGAGACATTCAAATCAAGGAAATGATTTTTAATACTAGGGCAGAAATTAATTTCATGCATCCGCTAGCAAATGCCTACTATCAAGAACTGAGTAAACAAACATTTGCACATCTGCTCGTGTTATATGAAAACAGAATATAAAATTATGGAAGGAGTTGGTCCTTCTTTTTTAACCGTGTATTATGCTGTTTGGGAGACATTTCATTAACAGTGGCTCTAGCTAGCAAGATATAACCATGCATTTCTGCTCTGAGGATGGGGAGAAGGAAAGTATAATAGTTAAGATTGTAGCAATAGGTGTCTCCTATGCATCCTCTCAAACTACTGGTTTTGGGCAATACTTTAAAACCTTAAAAAGACTATTTAAAATTATTACACAGTTTCTAGGACAGGTGTAGTGGGGGGTGGATTCTTCCATAATGTTCCCTAGTTTCCACATTAGCAGAATAATGCAGCATGTGAGATGCTGATATTGGTTCTCCTTCCTCTGCTGGCTCATTATCTTATCAGCAGAGGGTGACAGGAAGAGTCAGTGCTGGTCAGATCATCAGATCAATGCTAACTACACTACCTACATCCATTTGGATTTCTTTCTAGAAAGGATACCATATTGAATGGTATCCAATTTTGATACGTATGTTCTCCCCACCAAAATACATGCAGATTTTTTATGTAGCGTATGCATGAAGGAGAGAATGGGTGAGAAGACCATTGCTCTTTCTACCCTGAATGTCTTGGGGCCTTTCCGTTCTTTCCTGCTGAATGGAGAAAAGCACTGGTTCTTGAGGACTATTAATGCAGTCCTATGAGACCTTACCCAGTATCCACTAAAATTAAGTGAAGTCCTTTAAACTGCAGAAATGGGCAATGACAAGAAGCCTTCATGGGGCACTTCTTTGACCCAAGTGACATATCCCAGTGTTTCATTCCTTGGGGGAAATGGAGAAGGAAGACTTTTAAAATAGAAGTAGTGAAGAAGTTTTCGAAGAGTGTTGGGGACAACTTCCTAGTGCAAGTGTTGGAGAAGCTAACTAGGAGCCATGCTGTTCTTGACCAGCTACTTACAAATCGGGAAGATTTGGTAGGGAATATAGTAGTGGATGGCAACTTGGGAAGCAGCAACCATGAGATGATTGAGTTCTGGATCCTGAGGAAATGAAGGAAGGAGAGCAGCAGAGTATGGACCCTGGACTTCAGAAAAGCAGACTTTGACTCCCTCAGGGAATTGATAGGCATGATCCCCTGGTAGGCCAGTCTGCATGGGAAAGAAGTCCAGGCAGGTAGGTTGTATTTTAAAGAAACCTTACTGAGAGCATAGAAAGGAACCATCCTGATGTGCAGGAAAACTAGCAAGTATGGCAGAAGACCAGCTTGGCTTAGCAGGGAACTCTTCAGTGAGCTAAAACACAAAAAGGAAGCTTACAAGAAGTGGAAACTTGGACAGATGACTAGGGAGGAGTATAAGAGCATTGCTCAGGCATGAAATCAGGAAGGCCAAAGCACAATTGGAGTTGCAGCTAGCAAGGGATGTGAAGGGTAATAAGAAGGGTTTCTACAAGTATGTCAGCAACAAGAGGAGAGGATATCAGCAACCTGGCAGCACAGATTGGGGAAGAGGTGAGCAGCCAACAGTGGCAAAAGAACAGGTTAGGGACTATTTAGAGAAGCTGGGCATATACAAATCCATGGGGCTGGACAGGATGAACACAAGGGCGCTAAGGGAGTTGACCTTGCCTGTGAAAACTGAAGGGCAGTGGAGGGCACCAAAAATGGTTAGGGAGCTGGGGCACATGACTTCTGAGGAGGGGCTGAGGGAACTGGGCTTATTTAGTCTGGAAAAGAGAAGACTGAGTAGGGATTTAATAGCAACTTTCAACTACCTGAAAGGTGATTCTAAAGAGGATGGAGCTGGGCTGTTCTCAGTGGAATCCGATGGCAGAACAAAGTGAAGTGGTCTCATTTGCAGCAAGGGAAGCTGAGATTAGATATTAGGAAGAATTTTTGCACTAGGAAGGTAGTAAAGCACTAGAACAGGTTACCGAGAGAGTGGTAAAATCTCCATCCTTGGAGGTATTTAAGACCCCACTAGACAAATCCTTGGGTGGGATGATCTAGTTAGGGATCCTGCTTTTGAACAGGGGCTTGGACTAGCTGACCTCCTGATGTCCTTTTCAACCCTAATTTTCTATGATTCCATGAAGAAGTAATAAGTAATATGTGGAACAGATATTAACAGTTCCTCAATGAGCATTGTGGTTCTGCTTCTTATTTTGAGTTCTAGTACAATTCAGAATACTGAGAATAAGCTTCAAAGAGACCAGGCTGCCCCTGTCAGATGAATCTAACTCATTAATGTTACTGGAAGTGGCAAGGAAAATCTAGCATGAGAAGAGACTCTAAAGTTAATGTCATTAACTTGTTGGTTGTTAATGGACTGAATTTGTTTTGTTGTTGTATGCAAAGTGTGCAGCACTGTCTTAAATAGAAAGTGATAAAAATGTCAGTAGCTGTTATTCTAAATCCACATGTCTAGGTCGCATACTCCTATTTTAACATTTGGGGCTGGAAACTGTTTTAACATTTGAGGCTGGCCAGTTCAGGACTCCCACAATTGGTCTGGTGCTATAAGACAGACTAGCAGGATATGGTCTCTAGAGAAGATGCTGTGTAGTTACACTATGAGCTGAAATGGTGGAAAGTAAATGTCCTGGTTCTGCAACTTGCTGCCTTGTGAAGCCTCGTTATTGATCATCGACATGTTTCATTCATGTATGTTGCTAAGAAGCAGAAAGCATGTGAACATCTGTATATGAAGGACTGTACTGGACATTCTACATTATTGCTTTGTAGAAATATGCTGTGTTTAAAAGGTGTAGCTTATATCAAAGCATTGGTGTACATAAAAATGTTGTACTACTTTTCTCCTTGACAGTGATTGGAACTAATTAGTGACACCTCATTCTCTATCTGAGATATGGTTTAACCCTTTATACAATCTCAAAAGTCCTAATAAGAACATATTGTAGTCTGTGCTCCAGCAGAGGGATAAGGTGAAATGCAGATAAGTTATTGTAAGGATAGTTGTAGTTAGGTCCATAGAATTATAAAACTTATAGTAGGGAAAAGTAAATAAATCAAAAGCAATGAAATATAGGATCATGTACAGTATGAAGGATGAGACCATTGGTTTATTTTATAAATATCAAAGATGGGAAGGTGAGAAAATATTTTTTTAATATAACAAAGAATAGAATTAATATTTATAGCTCTTACAGAGGCATCCAAGTTCTGGATGATTTGGTTTTGTAGTAACCAGCATGTGTCAACCTATAAAAGCACTAAAAATAATTAAAAATGGGGTTATCCACTTAATTTGGTTTTTAAAACACAGCAGTAACAAAGGTTAGCAACACATTCTGTTTCACTGTTAATAGCAAGGGGTAAAATCATGATCCCAGGAATCAATGAGATCATATCATGATACTGTATTTACTCAAAAGCAAGACAACTCTAAATTTAAGATGACCCTCAATAATTAGGTACTATACATGGAAAATTTATAATTGCATTAAAATTTTCCATGTATAGAAACTAATCATTAGAGTGTCATCTTAAATTTGTCCCAACCACCACTGCAGTAGGGAAAGGAATAGTGAGGGGGCAGATGGTGAGAGCCTGGCATTGAGGGACAGGCGGTGTGGACAGGGACAAAGGGACACAATAAGGGGAGGCAGTGGAGCACACAGCTTGCCCCCTGCCTCTTGCCTCCCCCACTCCCAAATTTCCCCTCCACCTTGTGCTTGCCTTTTGCATCCTTGGTCCCCTTGCCACTTCATCTTGGAATCAGGTGTACAATATACATGGTATTCAATCATGTCAAGTTTTTATTAAGTACATTTCTGATGTAGATCTTGATCTAAAGTCAATGGAAATTCTTGCATTAACTGTAAGGGGTTTCATTTAAGGCCTTTATATGGAAGGAACTTAACCACATAACTACAGCTTTTGGCACTTTGCACATTTTGGGATTCAGCCTTGCATTCACTACCCTACTGGACAAGCAGTGGCTGGGCATTGCATTTACCTTGCATTTAATATTCTCTGTATAAAATGGATAAAAAGCAATGGGAAATTTCCTGGTCCATTGGGCCCTGGCTAAGAGTTAGGGCCTCTCTCCGGGCAACACTGTCACGCTGAGCCATAAAACCACCTGACTTCCCACTGAGGCAACTTCAAGAGGTGAGTCAACCAGGAGTTTGGTCTAGACCTAGCCACCTAGCCTGAGTCTCAGCCATTGGAGCATTTCGCAGGGAACAGGAGGTAGAGGTTAGGATCCTTTCACGGGGACTGGGGAGAGGGCTAAAGCGTGAATCTCCTGCTTTTTGGGAAAATGTTCTTTTTTGGTCATTGGGCTAAAAGATGATAAGGTCCATTTTACTTCTGGTGCATAGGCATTCACTGTGATTTTATTTTACCATGGGAGGAAAGAGAATCCTAAATGATGTGTAAGTGCAAAAATCAGTTACATAGCCGCTTAGGTACATGAAAGGTTATTAGCATCTGGCCCTGTGTTGAGCTTGAGTGTTGTGGGTACTTCAGTGTAATGCAATGGGACACAGTGGCAGAACCTCTCAGGACAGCTGAGTTGGCATGGAGCAGAGAAGGCATTTTGCCATGGCTGCAGAGGCATGAGTTCAAGCTCTGCTCTGATGAATCAGCTCTTAATGGGTGTCTGGTCATTCAGGCTGGGGAGACAAAGGTGACCAGATGTGATACTAACTATTGACTTCCTTGTATGTCTATAGTTACAGGAATCAGTGCATTGGCAGCAATGCCAGTTAAAGGCTTACTAAGTTCAGGTAAGCCTTTGATGTTTTTTTATACAGAGCAAAACAGTGCCCAAGCTAGTTCAGAAACTGGAAGCAATATGGCCACATAAGCCTGGTGCAACGCCTGGACCACTGGTTCTGATGAGAAGCATGGCTTAGTCTAACAGTAAGACCAAACTAATGTGCCTGTAGCTGTAGGTATCCTTGGTGCTCTATACTGTATGGAGCAACAAGGAGGCTGATTTCTGAGGGGCTGAGCATCCTCAGCTCCCAGTGGTTTCAGAGGGAAAGAAGAATTCTGTGTACTTCCAAGGATCACCCTGAAACATTTTTAAAGTAACACTAAATAAATTTGCTGTTTGGTGTCTCTGCCTGGAACAAATTTGCATTTCAGCTATACCTATGCAGGTCTCAGAGAAGATCAAAAAAAAAATAAAAAAGTGGCAGAACAAATCTTCCAAATTAAAAGGATCCAAATCTTAATAGGGAGAAAGAGTGTAAGACACAAATCATCTGAATTAAAAAAACCTGACTCTCAGGATGGGTGAAACAGAGCATGGAGTAAATCTCCTCAAATAAAATACCAGCACTCTAGAGGATTAGTTGCATGCTCTATTTCCTTCCCATAAATGTGCCTCAGGGTGATGGGCAATCACCCTTATTCACTGTTAGTGAAGGTGTGCTATCTTGGTGATGCAGATATAGTCAATCATCATAAACCTGTTGAACTAGGTACTTTAAATTGTAGTTGCCTATTAAAGATTTCTAAATGATCAGCGGGTAGAAAATAATGCATTTCGCATTGCAGTATTCCACTGGACAAAAATGGTGATGTTTTAATTAATTCGGAGCTAGCACAGCACATGACACCTGCAGATCATGTAGTTAAGGTGTCTTCATTTTGCTACTAACAATGTAATTTAGGGATAGATTGTGATCTTATAGTTTGCCCAACCCGGTGTTACAAAAGACAGCTTTCTGTGCCTCAGATTTACAATGCACTCACTTCACTCAGGGGGAATGTAATCTGTGCAAGCCTTTTTCTGGGTGCAGATTACTTTTCTGCTCCATGCCAACTTGGTTGTTCTAATAGGTGAGGGGGAGTCAGAGGCTACTCTCTGCTTACATCGAGGCTCTACCCCCCTGCTCAGGGAGGAGAATAGTTTAGCAGAAATAGCTGCTACTCTCCCTCTCACCTGCAATTGGAAGAGCAAAGTGAGAACTGTAGTTTTCCATTATTTGTTTATGAGAGATTACCAGTATTTGCTATGGAATTAGATCAAAAGAAGTTGTTTAAAAAAGAGGTCAGGAAAGGCAAAGTGATTACTTAAATGTAAGGCATGTGCCTTCAAACAATAACCAGGTTCAAAGCAATGAAGATGGCTCCATTCAAACATGGGTGACGGGTTCCCTCCTTCCCCCGTCCCCAAAACTAAGAATCTGGAGATTAAAAGCGAGTGATCTGTTAAAAGGTCTGCCTTACACAGAGGAAAGGGGAAGTTGTTAGCAACTGCCAGATGACTGGAGGACCAAGAGAGAAAGTGTTAGTAGCAAGCAAGCAAGCTGTAAAGTGCCCTAAGAGGAAAGCACTAAGGCCTGGAGGAACGCCAAGCATTAGTAAGACCATACGAACATAAAACCTTCTTTTATTTTTAAATACAATTGTCTAAAGTGTGCTGAATCTTTTGGCCAAGGTTTTGCTTTCAAGAGGTTGCTTCTGTATCACTTCTGATCATTCTGTCCACAGGCTCCCAAAGAAGGTCATGAAAGGTTCAAGCCCATGGCACCTACTACAGTTGGTCGTGAGGAGGGGACTTAATCTAATGAACCAGTTGAATCACATGATCCTATACCAAAGACAGTGGGGTATCAACCTGCTACTTGGAAAAAGAGACTCAGTAAAGCAGACTGCCTAAAAAGCGTGACTGTCAGTACAAGGGAAGAGGAGGGCACCTTACACAGCCCTAACTTCTTGCATGAGTCTACAAAACAACCTTAAATATTTATCCCTAGACAAAAAGAAAAAGCATGCTGAAATGCAGTTAAGCTTGAGTGTACCCATTAATAGCTTAAGGATAAAAAGCATTGCAGGGATTTTACAATTTTCCCAGAATCAAGTATTACAAACAAGGAAGTTCAGAGTTAATTTAACACTGAAAATTATTCTATATTAAGGTACAAATGTCACAGCTAAGGGGCCATACAACTGCGAGTTTGTTACCCTGTGGTCAAAAATACCCATATTAACTTGCTGTTTTATTGCTTGCGAGCCCAAATTAGATTTTATAATATATTTCTAACAAGCTTTTCATTCCCTTTCTCTCTCCCCACTCCTCCTCCCATACTTCCCAGCATTACGGCAGATACTATTTCACTAAGGCCTTTCAGTCTAAAAAGAAAAGCATCATTTGTAAGGTTTAGAGGAAAACAACACTGAAATAACCTGATTCCTAAAGAATAGTATACTTTTTCATTTTTAAATAATTACGGAGTAAATTCCAACTATCTGCTTTTGCACTTCAACCTATCATTAGCTTTGAAATCCTTTTCCTCCACCTTAGCTGTAATTCAAGTCAAGCAGATGGTAACTGCTGAAGTAAAGGCCATTCTGGAGTGTTAGCTCTCAAGCATTTCTGAAAAAGAAATGTGACTGGCATCTTATAATGCCATTTATAATGAACAGAGGGAAAAAAAAAATCAATCTCTCTTCAGTACATGAACACATTTTCCACTTACATAATAGTTGTCAAGATGTAAAAATGTGTATCAGTGAATATCACAACCTTATTTTCTCTTAGCATGTTGAAAAAGAGAACCAGAGGAGCAGTTGTTCTGCGTTCATTATGTTTAAGATGTCACACTTATTTCTATGTGAGACTTGTTTTGCTGGAGAGTAACCGATTATGCCCTTAATATTTTAATGGTTCAAGAATACTTGTATTTTCTTGCCATCAACATATTCTCCAAGATGATTATCAATGCTGCATTTATTTAGAACTTCTTTGTCATAAGTCACTAGATGCTTTAGCATACAAAAGTAAAAGTGTTGATGCTAAGCAGTATTAATATAGGAGTGCAACCTCCAACTGCTCCCTATCACATCATTGAATGAAGCTAGTATAACAGCATTCTTTTAAAATCAATGTCTCTGGTCATTTAGACCTAATTTGGGGCAGGACGGTGGCGTTTCTGTGAACAGCTTAGTAAGAATTGCATCAGGTAGGTGCAGCATTTTCCAGAAATCAGGAAAGAGCTTCAACCTAAGTGAAAAATATAGTAGGTAAGTTGATGTTTTTCTTATTTATGGCACTTTTTATTGCCTCTCTTACAGTAGAGAACGTTGAGTGAACAAGTTGATGGAAACAAAGCTGTCTTCTCTGTCTGTCTTGCCATCTTAAAATTATGCTCCCTAATAACATACTATTTCTGTAGCTTTTGTAGACCCATTTTTAGGTACAAAAAACAAACAACAAAAAAACAACAAAAAATAAGCTTCAGGATGCCCAGTGATTCTTCCTCCGTTAACTGAATGATACTTGACACTAGCATAAACCTAATGCAGTGCAAATACAGCTTTATTTTTAGAGGATACTATATTGCAATGAAAAAGGAAACCAGGGGCTTGATACTGCCCTGATAGTCACTGAAACTGATAAACAAGAATCATTTTAAACATTTCAGACAGGTCCTCACTTACTAAAAATCAGTATAGGACCTTTGATTTCAATGAAACCGTGCCAGTTTTTGCCAGCAAAAGGTCTGGCCCCCAGAACCATTGAAACCAATGGCCTGCGGCCTAAAATTTCTGCACAATTATAGTCTCTTATTCTGGCTCTATTTTATTGCATAGTCTTTGAACAGTTTTCTGGTTTGTATTTAAAAAATGCTAAGTCCTGAGATTTAAAGAAGAATAACTGAATAGTTGGAGGTAATGATCTTGTATAGCAGAATTAATTGCTATTTTAATGGTAAAATAAATGTCTTTGATAAATAAGGTTGAAAGATAGGAATTATAGGAGGCATCAATATATTATCTGTGACTATCTAAGCTTTGACTTTACTGCAGAGTAATTAAGCATGTCCAGAATCTAAATGCTTTTGTTTCATAAAGGTTTTTGGAATAAATTTCATCTTCTTTCTCCAAAAATGTTATACTTGGGAAAGTGAAAGGGAAGAGTATAATTGACTTGGGGAAGAAAATAAGTCTCATAGTATAAATGAACTTAATTGTAGACTGAAATGGCAACATTTTAGACATTTAATTTAAGCCAAGCCAATGTTGCAATGTTGCAATGCAAAAACTATTATCTTATTTTAGTGAATATATATTTGAACAGTTAAGTTTAATGGAAGTTTAATGACTTACTTTTAGCAAAGTGGATTGCACATTACAGAAAGTGTTTGCTTACAGAGCACTTAAGCTCTTCATCTCTCTCTGTTTTTAACTTATATAAAGTTATTATTGATCAGCACTTTTTATCTCTGCAAGGTTTTTATCTGGCTTTATCTTTTCAGGCAAAACACCAATGGATTTTCTACAAGATTTTTGTCTTTGTGGGGAAATCAGAATCATGCCCCAGAGTGTCATTATCTGTCGGTGGAAGCACAAACTAAAAGGGAATGAGGAGAAGATTACAGAATTAATGAAAAATAAATAAATAAATAAAATTGATTTGCAAAGAGTAAACTTTCCAAATAATTGAACATGCAAGTTAGATCAGCTTTTGAGGAGGACAGAACTTATGTAACTAGGATTTATATAACATGTAATCCAAGCTGACACTGACTTTCCTACCATTGCAAGGGTCATTCTATACTGTTCTTGAACAATGTCTACAGTGTATGAAGCACAGCACGCTTTCCTTTCAGAAGAAACAGACTTTTTTACCCATGTTATTTGATTAACAAATAATTAAATAACTTAGGTGAAAAATCTGTTTCTGTTATTATTGGGTCTGGAATGAAAAGAATGTCATCTCATTGCATTTGAATTCTCCTCAATCCTTCTTGAAGTTTCCCAAGGCAGCAAGTCAGTACAGCATCTTGTTCCAACCCCATGTTTACTTTTTGGATCCTCTTTGAGAGGTTAGTGCCAAAAAGCAACTGCTAGTGTTTAGTACTGTCCTGCACCACTGGTTTTGTCATTTGAGGATTGAAATGAATTTTCCTATTTCTGGCCTCTGTACATATAGTGTGCTCTGTGTACATCAAGGCCTCAGAGTGGATGTAGTAAAATTAGCAGAACTGAGTCCAAAGTAGAGCATGGCAAAAAAATAATAATTCAGCTATTGTTAAAAAATGACCCTTGATTTTCTTGAGAATCTTAACTGGAGCACTGTTGTGCTCCCTCAGACTTAACCCTTACAGCCAGTGTATATGTAAAGGCAAGGTTGGGATTGAAAACTGATGGGCAATAGGGGCTGCAGAAGCTCCCCTATTTCTCTTATACTCACCCAAAAATGTTACTGCTGTTTCATCACTGTTGCTTCACATGTCTTTATAAATAAAAGCTTATTCCTATATGCTCACCTGTTACATCCTGACTAATCAATCCAGTGAGTGATGATATTACCTATTTCAAATGTAATGATTTTCATAGTACACCAGCATAAATTTAGGGCTTACTTCAAATCATACTGTGACAAAAATTATAAATTAGTCTGTGAGAAAAATATCACTCAACTAAAGGGTCGAGTCTTTAATCAGTTATAACAGAGACATATTCAGCCAAAGAGCTTAATCTAACTCAGGCAATTTGAAGGGACCTCGGGAAATCATCTAGTCCTACCCCATCCTCAAGGAAGGATCATGCCTGTCTAAAACATCCGAGACAAATGTTTGTCTAATCTTAGATAATTTCATGGAGGGAGATTCCACAGCATTCCTAGGTAATCAGCCCCAGTGCATCATCACCCTCATAGTTAGAAACAATATTCTTAATATCTAACCTAAATACTACTAGTCCTGTCCCCTTCACTCTCTTCTACTTTCCTACCAAATCTTATTTACCCCCAGTTTACTTGCCCAGAAATATAGACTTTGTTAGTGGTAGCATTTTGCTACTACTCCAGAGGCATGAGTGCTAACAGTACTGTGAGTTAACTAACCATTCAGGCTAGGAATTCAAAGGCAGCTGGGTCTGATGCTGATTATATCACTTACTTGTGTGCTGTTGCTTAGGAAACTGGTGTGTATCATAACCCTGCTAGCTCAATGGACTACTTCCATTGAATGAACTTTTCCTTGTTTTCAGAAACCCACCTCTATGGATTAAAGGATTTTTAAGCAGGTGCTCAAGTGCTTTTCTGAGCTAAGGCTTTAAAATATAGGTAAACAGAATATTTTATATTCCCAGTTTCCCAAAATAGTCTTTCAGTTTATTTTAGTCTATTTGGTTATGTGTTCTTGCCCCTATCTGACCAATATTAATAGGATTTTTAAATTAGATGACCAAATACCACATGCGCTATTTAAAAAGACATCAGTTGCATAAAATCTTGGCTCCCTATGAATGAACATTAAACCTCCCATTTCTATGCAGATATTGAAATCATGCCTATATTATTTTATCTTTAGACAAGCAGATAAATAAATAAACTATGTTTTCTGATTTTAAAAAGTTTCTGGTTAGTGATGTTATTATCTGTCTGCAGTGGACAGAAGTCACTCTCTCCTGCAGCTCCAGGTATGCAGTGCACATACTCTTCAGGGACTGGTTAGTGCTACTGGCATTATAGCCTTACCGTTGTCAGCCAAAAGGAGACCTTT
>NW_017728995.1:12190444-12197832 GCF_001723915.1 Gavialis gangeticus
TTCAGGGACTGGTTAGTGCTACTGGCATTATAGCCTTACCGTTGTCAGCCAAAAGCAGACCTTTTTCTCATGTAAGAACTAGAGCTTTGTTCCAATGTTCATTGTCAACAATGCAAGTATTACCTATGACTTGAATGGGTTGTGGATTAGATCTGAAATGCATAGTAATGCTAGTCTCCTGAAGAAGGGTATTATGTGCTCCAAAGCTTGCCTAGCATCTCTCCCAACATATGTATTTGGTCCAATAAAAGGTATCACCAAAATAAAAACCCCTTGCTTCTTGGATATGTCTTTGATCATCAAGGATAAAACATTGTGACCCTACATTCTAGCTATACAAGACAATGAGGCAGAGAAAATCTAAGCTTCCCACAAAGCACAGAGCCCAGTCATAACTAGAGCCACAATTTCACAATAAGTCTAAGGGTACATATAGACATTGAACTGCAAGCAGATTAATTGCAGTTAATCTAGATAAAACACAAAGTGTGCAATCCTTCATGGTACTTTAGATGGATTAAACATGGCCAGCATGGAGCAAATTTTATCTTCCTGGCACGAGGAATAATCCACCTCCCCTTGAAGTTCATTTGACTGAAGTAACATCATGGTGTCCTGTGACCAGTGGGGTCCCCCAAGCCTCTGTACTTGGACTCATATTGTTCAACATCTTCATTAATGGTGTGGACGTTGGAGTCGGAAGCGGACTGGCCAAATTCGCCGATGACACCAAACTCTGGAGCAAAGCTTCCACACCTGAAGACAGGAGGTTCATCCAGGCTGACTTGGACAGGCTCAGCAAATGGTCAGACAAGAACCTGACAGTGTTTAACACCAAAAAATGCAAGGTTCTCCACCTTGGGAGGAAAAACCTGCAGCACCCTTATGGGCTCAGCAGTGCTACGCTGGCTAGCACTATGGAAGACAGAGACTTGGGGGTCATCATTGACCACAAGATGAACATGAGCCTGCAATGTGATGCTGCGGCTAGTAAAGCAACCAAAACACTGGCTTGCATCCATAGATGCTTCTCAAGCAAATCCCGGAACATCATTCTCCCCTTATACTCGGCCTTGGTGAGGCCTCAGCTGGAGTACTGCATCCAGTTTTGGGCTCCACAATTCAAAAAGGATGTGGAGAAGCTTGAGAGAGTCCAGAGAAGAGCCATGCGCATGATCAGAGGTCAGGAAAACAGACCTTATGACGACAGGCTGAGAGCCATGGGGCTCTTTAGCCTGGAAAAGCGCAGGCTCAGGGGTGATCTGATGGCCACCTATAAGTTTATCAGGGGTGACCACCAGGATCTGGGGGAACGTTTGTTCACCAGAGTGCCCCAAGGGATGACGAGGTCGAACGGTCATAAACTACAAGATCATTTCAGGCTGGACATAAGGAAGAATTTCTTTACTGTCTGAGCCCCCAAGGTCTGGAACAGTCTGCCATCAGAGGTGGTTCAAGCACCTACACTGAACACCTTCAAGAGTAAATTGGATGCTTATCTTCCTGGGATCCTATGACCCCAGCTGACTTCCTGCCCTTTGGGCAGGGGGCTGGACTGGATGATCTTCTGAGGTCCCTTCCAGCCCTAATGTCTATTAAATCTATGAAACATCTGTCTACCTTGTGTTAATGTAGTTGCTGTGGTGACCTCCAGTATCTCCATCCCCTGCCCCCTTTAGGGAGAGACTGGGTGGCTCGGCTGGACTCCACTGCTCTGGCTGAATCACAGAGCAAGCTCCTCCCTCTGTCATCTGGAAAAGAGCCTCTCTCTGCAGCACTGAGGCTAAGAAACAATCAGCTCCTGCAATTCTGATCAGATGGGGGAAGTGATCCACTAGCACTGCCCCCCAGCCTGTCCCTGCACCCCTCATCCTGCAGTTCCCTGACCCCACCTCTACCAGGACTTCATAGCCCTGCGCCTGCAGGCCAGCATGCAAACATGGGCTTTGATGTGCTGAGAGGGGGACTGGGGGAGGGATTCCCTCTTTGTTTTGGGACTTGAGTTATTTGAAGTAGTAGAGGGGTACAGCCCCAGTCAACCCCACTTCCACTGCAGCTAGTGCCCCAGCTCTGACCTAGGTGGCCAGCTGCCTGTAGCCAAAGCCCCTGCACTGGAGCCAAAATACTAGCTTCAAAAGACAGCAGCCCCCTCTGGGTCTGCTGTCTGACAGGTGAGGGAGGGAATGTTTTGAGAAGTGGGGACATGATCCCTTTGTACCACCAATCAGTAAGCCCTGACATGTGTGTTGAGCTTCTGACACCTGTCTCCAGGCACACAGAGAAGCTGACAAAAGATGCTAGGATTCATGCTTTGGGGTCCCCTGGCTGAGTTCTGTCATCAGTACAGGCTGTCTGCCTGCCGAGCATCCAGATACTAGCCTTTTGCATTCTTGTAGAGCGTTAAGATGTTTGAAACCCAGCCCATTGTAATTAAGCTGCTCAACTTCACTGGTTGCTTTAAATGCTTGTATATCCCCTAAAATGAAGCCATTTGGAAATTTTCAGAAAAGAGAATACATTCTGGTCATTTGGAAGCAAGGTACATTGAATACCTGAGCAGAAAGAGGGTATTTTGCTATCTCAGTGATGAAGGTTGTGCCTGAAGGTTATGTCTGTGAGACAAAGGAAAACTAAGGGAGGTGTGATTCATATTTTGGGATACTGTAGTAAGAATTTGAGTCATGCATTATGTATGGCATGGTAATTTCATTTGCATAGCAGTCATGCTTGGTTCAAAACCTTATCAAGAAGTTGATTGTATTTATTAAGGTTTAATTATATACCTTCATAATTATTTATTTATTGAGGTTTGATAGGTACCACATTACAAAATTGCTACTTGTTAATCCTTGTTGCATATTTTATGTAAAAATTAGTTATAAATGTTTTAGGCAATTTAACTTGGAACGAGGGCTAGCTGAAGCTAGTTTGAGACTGGAAATGCCATTTCATGAAAACCTTCAATGTGCAAAGTGGTTTTTATTTTGATTCAGAAAGAAGACCAAAATTTAGATGTTTTTGCACAACTGGATTTTTAAAAAAACGTTTCTTCTCAGAACAAAATATTCAGTTTTTAGATTCAGGTCTTCCTCTCTCTTTTACTTGCTAGTTAAAAGCCTTGGAACTTTCATTGAAGACGTCATTAAAATCAGTAAATCTCCAAACATTTTTGTTTGACCAAATGGCATATTTCAATAAAAATATTCTCAGTCTAAACATACTTGAAATAGGCTAATGATAATCTTAATTTACAGCATGTTGAAATATTGCCAGTGTATACAAAACTAATTCATTTTAACAGACCAGTAAGCATAATAGCAAAGCCTTGACATCAGTGTATGAGACATCTACAGCCCGCTTTCTCCATCTACAGTCACCTAAAGTATGTTCTGCTTTAATTATCCACTTATAACATACCACACCCAAATGTTGGAATATCTTTTCTTTAGGATTTTAGCTGTCTGTTGGAGTGTCCCTTCTGTGTATTGCTGCACTAATCAGGTGCTTATCCAGAATGTTAAGACTTACCTGAGACATTGACAGGACACATTTTAGATGACCTTTTTCTGCTTGAGGATAACTTTTCTGATCAATGAGTGATATAGTGATAGAAAGGATAGAAATTCAGGGATTTTTTTATTTTTTTCAAATGGCAATATTGGAAGGCCAAAGACAAAGCATTAAGTCTTTTTTACAAAATACATTTTCCTAGAGTAATATTCCAGTATCCAAAATCCTTATAGGCTGAAGTTCTCTTATACTCTAATATAAGTGGTCATTATATTTCTTCCTGGTTTAGGAAGATTCTGAATACACTTCCTTAATCCTGCACGACCTTGTATGATCCAAGAGGCATTTCTGCAAGGAGAACACAAGGAGGTGATGGTGCATCTCCACCAATGCCACTTTATATCACCACGGTGATATAAATGACAAAAGTCAGCAATATCTATTTTTGAGATGAGGAGCTGGGTATTTTATTTCTTCCTGATAATGCCTAGTAAATTCACCAATAAATGTAATTTCAGAAGTGCTTGCTGAATTTGGACCCATTTTGATTAATAGTTGTCACAAGAACAGGGGAATCATTTTTTTTAAATGGCAAAACAGTTCAGTTTGACATTTCTAAAATGATGAGATATTTTTGCATCTTTGAAACAAAGCTTTTCAGTTTTTCAGCTCAACTTTCTTAACATGCTATCTTGAAATGGCTTTTTTATTTAAATATGGAAGTGCATTTATTTTATTCATTTAAATATGGAAGTGCACTTATGAATCAACTAATTGGATTGTAAAATTTGCATGCAGGTTTACTACAAATTCTTCAGCCTGTGCACAGAACTGACAACCAGATTCTCACCTGTTGTAAATCAGCATAGCCTCACTGACTTATTGGGGGAATTATTCATCCTGTTGAAACCAGTTGTAAACTCCAGCAGGGGTCAGTGGGGGCAGTATTTCCCACACTGGTTTCAGTTCAGCTATTTTGGTTTCTATTACTGGAGAATCTGACTCTGGAATATTCCCCCTTTTTGTTGCCACATGTAAAAGAAAAGCATATGCTATTTTTTTAAGGCCAGGCTATAATATCCAATGCTGAGCAAACAATGTTCAGTTATTTTGTGAAATCCACTACCTAAATCAAATCCTGAGAGTTGTGCTTGTTTATTGCAGGTTACATGTGGAATGGATTTGGGAAAACCGTGAGTACATACTTAAATATTTATGTTTTTCTATAGGTCCAACTTCATTTTAAAGTATCAACCAATAAGTTATCAACCCATGGTTGCTAATTTCAAAGATTGGTTCCATGTTAATATGAAATGTTTCTTTAAAAATATTATTTAAAGTAATGGAATAAAACCAGAAATGATCCTTCTACCATTTCCAATGTTTGTATTGTTATGGAACCAATTTAGATTCATATACATCGTAAAACAGATTATAGAGAACTATAACACAGAAATAGATAAGAATGATAGACTTCTGCACGTCCAATAAAGGCTGGTTTGGTAAGAATTGATAGAAATTCAAGTGCCTTCATCTAAAATAAAGTAAGAATGTTATGTGAAGCATTTTGAGAAGGAAGAGTATTTGTTGTTATCTCAGAATAAATATAAACTTGCTGCTGTGGGATAATATTAGCTATGTAGAACAATTCTCATATTCTTATAGCACAGTAAAACTGGGCTCCAAACTCTAAAGGTGTTCTTTTAGGAAAACCATGGTGTACTATATAAATTCCAGGTTAGTATTCATGACACAGGAGCAACATCAACAGCATTTTAAAATAATTGATTTAATTTTATGTAATACATAAGCAGCTATGTAATTGCATAAAATGGAAATGATTATTTGGCAACTTAAAATAGGTGTAAGGTTTTGAAAATATGTAAATTGGTGAGGCCAGTTTGCTTGTCAACTTGGATAACAGGGCTATGCCATAATGAAGCATTCTTAAAATGTATTACTTTCACAGTAACAGCACAATCAAGGAAAGCAAAGGCTAGCCAAGTGGCATTAATCACTAGGTTAATAGAAACATTCCCCAGGAGAGACAAGAAAGGTAGGTTGTAGATTTGAAGAGGTGAGACTACAGGAGGTACTAAGTTAATTCATGTAGTTTTAGTTTAATTCTTCCTTTGATTACTTGAAATAAGCCTTCATTTAGGATAACACAAAGGTGATATTTTTCATGATTAAACTCCTCTATTTTTCCTGTTTAATAATGGTCATGAGGTTTCTTTACAGAGAGGTTTGGCTTTCTATAAAGATGTTGTGTTGATAATGAAAGAGTTGAAAAAGCATGAATGGGGAATAGTGAGTGTACTCTGGAAAGTTGGGCCATATACAGTTTACTATATGTCATTCCTCTTGTTGAGAGTTAACTGAAATGACATTTTTAAAATTATCTTTTTTACTGTTTCCAAAAGAAATGAGATCAAAACCTGTTCTCAACATGTTTAATTTTTTAGGTACCATAGAGTCACAACATATGAAGATATATTGCAAAATATTTTGAACAATAAGATTTATATTATGAAAATTAAGATAAAATAAAATAAAAGTCAGTGAGGGAAAAAAGTCATTGTTTTGCACACACCACTTCACTACCCTTTTCAGCTATAATTCTTTCCACTCTGAATATTACTGCCACACACTATGATCAGAACTTGAAAAATATCAAGACATGATGTAAAATGCTGATTAACTTAAAGCAATGGCAAAACTTACTTTGATTTGACAGGGGCCAGAATCTCATCAGTAGGAATTAAACATCTTTTTATCTCCTAAATCCTAGTTGTAAATGGTAAAACGCACTATTCAAGGAGGGCAACTGTTAAAAGTTTCATAATTCTAAGTATGGGCATATATTGGATAGTTCAAAGTACAGGCATATTGGAGTGCCATCTTCAAAAGCAATAGTCAGGGAGACACAAACTACATTCTGCTAAAGCAGAAGAATTATCAGTCTGTGGTTTGAGACTGGTGTGATTGAGAAGAAACTATTAGGGCTGTGCAAAGCTTCAGGTGAAGATTGCCCCCTGCCCAGCAGCACCCGCAGAGCTGGGGCTTTATTTTCCCCAAGTGCTGGGAGCTGGGACAGGCAAGGCAGCCATTGCAGGGCTGGGAGAGTGTGCGGGAGATGGGCCTGGCCTGGCTGAGTCAGAGATTTGGGGATTCAGCAGTAGCTGTTCTCCCACCATTGCCAGCACAGCTGTGCCCCCCCTCCAGCCACTGGGGGCACTGCATTTATGAACGCAGATGAAATTAATAAACACAGTGCCTTAATCACAGATTTCAACATTTGCAGGGGATACAAGAATGTATCCCCCATGAATGGCGAGGGTCTTCTGTATTATCTTCATCTCTAACCCTTCTTGGGTGTGTCTAGACAAGTATGCATGTGCCTCTTGTCCCATCTCAAACCACTTTGAGACAAGGCAAGGGGCCCGTGCGGGAATAGAAAAATGTTCCCTGCACTGCAAACTTGCAGCATAGGGAGAAAATTAGAGCCCTGGATATCCAAGGGTCTAAAAAAGACAAAGCTTAAAAAGCAGGGCAGGCAACCAGAGGCTGGGTCCTCCATGCTGCCAGAGTGCCTCTGTGGTTGACCCTTCACCCTGGTGGTGAAACACGTGGCCTGCCTGTGGAGGGCAGGCAGCTGCTTCAGTACCAGGGCTCCAGTGCAAGTAAGGGGTTAGAGGGCTGGAGGAGAGGGGACCTGCTGACTATGGGGGAACCCCTTTGGCCCTGCCCACTCCCCCAGCCCTCTGATCCCTGCCCTGCCTGGCCCCGTCCCCTGCCTGCCCTCCCAAAGCCCGCCAATCACTTTTCTTTCTGGCCCCTCCCCTGGCCTGCCCCCTGACCCACCCAATCACTTTCCT
>NW_017728995.1:12198031-12198371 GCF_001723915.1 Gavialis gangeticus
GCCTGCCCCCCTGACTCCCTTGATCACTTTTTTGCCCAGCCCCATCCCCCCAGACACCACCAATCCTTGCCCTGTCCAGCCCCTCTCAGCCCCCGAGGCCCTCGATCCCTGCCCCTCACCCCAGCATCCTAACAGTTTAAAACAAAACAACCCCCCCCCAGCATTTACCAGCAGTCCAGTGGCTGTCTGGGTCACTGGGGCCCTGCCTGCACATCACGGGGCAGAGGGACAGCCCCAGTGACCGCAGCCTGCACCCTCCTGCCCCCCGCTGCCTTGTGCTGCCCAGGGGGGCTCTGCCACGATGCCCCAGAGTCCCCCCAGCCCTTGCTCCTGGGTTAAG
>NW_017728995.1:12203371-12208471 GCF_001723915.1 Gavialis gangeticus
GAATTCACTTGGAACAAAGGGCTCTTAACAAGTGTTAAAAGTACTCTACTATGTGAAGCTGACTCAGAAAACCTGCCCTACTATGTGAATGATTAAGTTTGTGACATGAAAGCTTTAGTAAGTAATCCCTTAAGGACCACTTTGAGATCAGCATTTGAAAGAAGTCCTTGAGAAAAAAGAATGGAGACATTGGGTCTAAACTAATATGTGCTTAATGCAAAAGTCTGGTGGCAGGGGATGGGGCCAGGTGGGGCAGAAATTGGGGGGGGGTGGTAGCCCCTGCTGGTGCCATTTGGCCCCTGTTGGGGGGCCGTAGCCCCTGTGTGGGGGACCATAACCCCTGTGTGAGGCTGTAGCCACTGTTGGGGGGCCATAACCTCTGTGTGGTTTTGTAGACTCTGCTGGGGGGCCATAACCCCTGCGTGGGGGGCCATAACCACTCTGGGAGGGCAGCAAAATATATATTTATGTTTCCTGAATTCATGAATATATGTATTTAGAGTTCACTTTATTATTATGATAGAGACACTGGTAGGCTTCCACATTGCTTTAACACTGTAGATATATCAATAAAATATTACCCAACTGATTGCTGTCTCTGTCTAACTCTATCTCTTTATAATCATCTTCTGTTTTACTTGTGAAGGAACATGAATTTTGGGGTATTTTTCAGAGTGACTGGTACTAATTGGCTGGGCCTCAGACGTTCCTCAGCTACTTGCCAGGGCAGCTTTTTTTACTGATGGGGCCAGGACAGGGCAGCTTTTTATACTGGTGGGGACAGCACAGGTGCTGGCCCTGGACTCTAGTTCCCCCTGGCTGCAGATCCGGGAGGAGCCAGGTAGGGTTATTTTGCCTCAAGTGGCACAATTTGCTCCATAACCAAGTGCATGTCTGAGCACCTATGCTGAGGCAAAAATACCTGGCTCAAATTTGAACTGCTTCTATTTGAGCTGCTGCAAGCGCACATGCTTGCATGAGTAGATGCACCCCTTCCAGTTCATAGCAAGCCCATTTTTCTTTTTCCTTTTATTTTACAGCTGGAAAACTATGTTCTTTTAAAAATATGCTTTCAATAACTAGCTCAGCTTGACTTTTGACAGTTCTTACTTTATCCTTTCATTTCTTGACCTCAAAGATGCATCTTTGCTGACTCGTCTTTTTTATTCTTTCCTTTCTTGCAGCCTCTCTCTTTAATCCTAATAGCCTTCTTGAAGTGATTAGTCATTTGCTTTGGTCTACAGCTACTTCCTACATGACTTTCCTCTGCTTGGAATACAAATTCCTGGTAAACCTAACATCCTTGTTTTGAAGAAATTCTGGACTTCTTTCATATTCATGGGCCTAAGATCCTCATTCCAGTTGACCTTATCTGTTGGTTCCCTTTGTTTATCAGGTTGACCTTTGGAAATCTAGTTACAAGGGTTTTTTAATCCTCCATTTAATTTAGACTGAAACAACTTTTGATCACCCAATATAAGTTTGTTTTTTAAAGCCTGGTGTTCTATACTGTCCTCATTATAAAAACACATCTAAAATATGTATATCAGCAGTCTGAGGTTGTAGTGGCAGAGTAATTTCACATTACACTTTAGCTCTACAAGAAGGCAGTTAGGCTTCACTCTAGATTTGTGCCAGTCCACCCATCTCTAAATGGGGTCTTAGGACTTGAAAGTCAAAGATGGACAGATATCTTTGGCGTGCCTTAACCACACCAACCTAATTAACTGCTAGATTTGGATGGACCAATTATAAATTAAAATATATTAACTGTATACCATCCATTTTCCTGAGTAGGTGGATCAATAATTGATCCAAGTGCAGAAATTTCCTTAAGTGTTCTATCAGCAGCTATGCTACTCAGTGGATAATAAGAGAGGACAAGTTGCTTCACAAGACAAATTCTCTATTATAGTTTTCCCATATCATTCATGTTATTACAAAAACAGAGAAATGCTCTTACTGACATCTAAAAATTTATGCATCATACTGTTGTCCAGGAATTTATCAACACTGACAGACTTGCTTGACTATGTAGGTCAAACCCAACTGCATCCCTTTACCTTTTCTACCTTGCTAGGTAATTAATTTGAGAGCTTTATTAAACATAATGTAAAGTTCATTATCATCTGGCACAAAATTAGGCTGCACATCTAAATTTGGCTGTTTTAGAAAAAAATCCATAAACAATACCTCCTTTCACATTTTAAGCAAGCTCAAAAAGAAGACAACCTGCCAGTTTTATATTTAACCAGAAATGGAATAAGATTATTCTGAATCAGGATGTGGTCAAGAATCAACAAGTATTCCATTCAGCACAAACGGTATATACAGCATATCAACTTGGAAAGAAGTACAGCTGTCACACCCATAATCAATGCTGAAAATACCAACCCTACTAGAAAAAATATATAATAAAACTTCTAAGTTTACTATACTGATGAGAACTAAATATGTGTTATGCTTTATTACTTGACATGTGACTGGTAGGCCATTGCCAAGGATAAGCATTGTCTCTTCGGCAATAACCTTTCAAAAATAAAATAGTATAAATACAAATACAATATAAGACCTTCTATATATTGATAAATTCCTGTGTGCAGAGTTTTTTCTTAGGTCACTATTACATCTATTAGTAATTCTAGTATTGTCTTCATTTTTCCAGTTGTGACTAAATGTCTATAGGTAAGCTCTAAATGTTTAGAATGATTGAAAACTGGCAGAGCTATATTTACATGAAATAGCACATTTAGGGCATTTATACACATGCTTCAGGAGTGTGCCTCCACCAGCCACTCTAATGAAAGTGCTCAGAAGTCACATGTATCAGCATCCTCATGCTAAAAAATGGTGGTGGGGTCCTTTAACTAAAGCTCATCGAACAATGATGAAAGCTCGTTCGATGAACTTTAGTTAATGCACCCTCGCTGACATTGTTTCAGCATGGGGATGCTGACACACGTGATGCTGGAGTCTGCTGTAGCATGATGGTTACCACACTCCAGCAGACTCAATTAATCAAGTCTGATCCAGTGCTCTGTAATTACAGTGTGTCAGAACAGCTTTGTTGCATGTGTATAGACACCCATAGATTCTACTTATGTATGTTCTTATACCTAAGTTTTCACTGTATAATCTGAGCAAGTTCAAATGATACATTAATGAATTTAGAGACTTGAGGTAGTATGAGTCAATGGGTAATATGAAGATTGTGAAAAACAGTACATCTACCTAGATTAAGGATGTATGCAGCACCTCATGAGTTGCATTTACAAAACATACTCTACTAATGCCTGTGTTTTATGCACTCTTCCCAATAATATATATTTTTTATTACTACAACCTTTCCATAATCAATGTATATGAGTGAGAAAGGTATGTGTTTTTGGAAAGGGCCATGAAGTTAGTTGATTGATCCACCTACTCAGGAAAATGGATGGTATACAGTTAATATATTTTAATTTAAAAATCATATTGAAATATTTTTCAATTAGCTTTAGTGTTTCACCCCCCTTTCCTCATACTGCCAGGTTGGCAATATTTATCTGCTGTTATTGTGAATTGCATTTCTGTATCACCTGGTGCTGCCACTGCTAATTATGTTTTCCATTATTTAGAAAGTCAGAAACTGAACTGTAGAGATTTTAGAGAAATGTGAACCATGCCAGTTTCTGGGAGGGGCTGGCCTCTGGCAGATGGCCACTGCAAAGAGATCACAGTAGATTGCATTCTTCTCACAGCTGCCACTTACTTTCCTTTTCATTAATTATAAAAGTAATTGAATGAGTTTGTGTGTGTGTGCAGACATATGTATAGGAACACAATTCTTAAAACACTTTAGTGCAGAAACATGGAATACTGTTGCAAGCCCAAATATCTACTCAGAATGTTGAGAAAGGATAAATCCAAGACAGGAAAAAATGTAAAATTCACTAGGCATAACTGTTCTATCTGTCTGCCTAGGCAGAAGCAAGTCTATCTTAAGTCCCCATTTTCCACTAAGTCTGGGTACAGACATTTGGGGAGGTTAGATTGAATTAAAAATGGCCACCCAATCTAAAATAAGTAGGGATAGATGAAGCTAGTGAGTGGGGGTCTGGGGAGATTGGGGAATAAAGCAGGATTGATGGAGAAAAGACTAGGTAGGGGGTCTAGGGGAGGATCAGGAGAGCAGATAGGGCTCACTTTGGGACCAGGGATTGGGGGGGGCAGGCAGGGTCTCTGGGTGGGATCGGGGGGCAGGTTGAATCTATGGGGGGCATTGAGGTGGATAGTGGGGTCCACAGGGGGGTTTGAGGGAGCAGGTAACAACTTCGGGTGGGGGGAGAATGAGGGCAGGCAGGATCCAGGGAGGGTGAGGTCCAGAAGGGTTTGGCAGGGTCAGGGTGACTTGCAGGGTCCATTATGGGGGGGTGGTACTCTTTCACCTAGAACCTGGAGCAGTTTGTGGGATGGGGAGTTTGGTGAGCTTGCAGGGGGAGGGAGGGGCATCTATGTGGAGGTGGGACAAGTGGTCAGGGTCTAAAAATAGCCCAGTGACGGGGGCATTTAGGAAAAGCACAGTCCCAGAGTGATTTAGGAAGTTTGGGAAAGTTTGACTGATTGAAAACTGGCCACCCCAATTTAAGTTGACTACATTATAGGTAGGGTTAACTAATAAATATGGTTGGCCATTTTTAGACTGATCTATCCTTCCTGGAACTTCTGTGCAGTTTGTACTTAAATTCACCTAACTAGAGATCTAAGTGCAAGGTCCAGACCTGGGAGAGCTAAGTTAGATTGGATGGACATTTTTAACATGACCTAACCTCCCCAAACATCTGTATGTACCCCAAGTATCTATCAGCTACTTCTACTTCCCCAAGTACTATCATTGGCTAGTATGAAACTTTTCATTGCTAACATCCCTTTGGGTAGCATATTAATAACTATTTCTTTTCACATTATGTAATTTTTTTTCCAAATGATTGCTTCACCTGCTGCAATATCATGTCAATTAGAAGCTAATGTTAGCCTCCTTTTCCTAGCCCTCATCTCTCAGTGAGCTCACACTATGGCTCTGGAAGTGCTTCTACCTTCCTTAGGTGTCTTAGGTATCAT
>NW_017728995.1:12213471-12213998 GCF_001723915.1 Gavialis gangeticus
TTGGCTGGAGGGCCGCACTCGGAGAGTGGTGGTGGACAGGTCATTTTTGGACATTTTGTTTTCATAGTTTCATAGTTGGTAGACTTGGAAGGGACCTGAGCATATCATCAAGTCTGAGCCCCTGCTATGGCAGGAAAGAGTACTGGGGTCAAATGACCCTGGCAAGGTGTTCACCCAGCCTCCTCTTAAAGACCCCCAGGGTAGGAACCAGCACCACTTCGCTTGGAAGTTGGTTCCAGATCCTAGCTGCCCTGACTGTGAAATAGCGGCTCCTGATATCTAGCCTGAATCTACCCTCTGCCAGCTTGTGACCGTTATTTCTTGTCACTCCTGGTAGTGCATGGGGGAACAGGGACTTCCCCAGTGCCTGCTGGTCCCCCCTGACTAGTTTGTAAACAGCCACTGGATCCCCCCTCAGCCTTCTCTTGTGGAGGCTGAACAGGTTCAGGTCCCTTAGCCTCTCTTCATAGGGCCTGCCCTGCTGCCCCCTGATCATGCAGGTGGCCCTCCTCTGGACCCTCTCCATG
>NW_017728995.1:12214241-12232670 GCF_001723915.1 Gavialis gangeticus
GGTATGGTGCTGGTTCTTCATCCCCAGGTGCATCACCTTGCACTTGTCAGTGTTGAAACCCATCCTGTTCTCATCTGCCTACCCCTGTAACCTGTCTAGGTCTGAGTGTAGCTTATTCCTCCATTTTGGTGTGTCCATTTATCCCCACATCTTAGTGTCATCAGCGAATTTAAACAGGGTGTTTTTTACACCCCCATCCAAGTCTCTGATGAAGATGTTGAACAGTGCAGGCCTGAGGACCGAGCCCTGTGGAACCCCACTGCCCACATCCCTCCAGGTCAAATAAGACCCATCCACCACCACTCTCTGGGTGCAGCCCTCCAGCCAACTAGTGACCCATTTGATTGTGTAGCTGTCAGCACCACAATCTCCTAGTTTTTAATGAGAATGGGGTGAGAGACAGTGTCGAAGGCCTTCCTAAAGTCCAGAAAGACTACGTCTACTGCTACATCTGCATCTAAGGATTTTTTGACCTGGTCATAGAAGGCCACCAGGTTAGACAGGACCTGCCTCTAATGAACCCATGTTGGTTGCCCCTAAGCATAATCTGCCATGCTGGCCCCTCGTTGACATTCACCAGGATAACTGTCTCAAAAAGCTTACCCAGGATCAAGGTAAGATTGATTGGTCTATAGTTTTCTGGGTCCTCCTTCCTCCCTTTTTTGAAAATGGGAACCACATTGTCCTTTTTCCAGTCCTCTGGCAACATGCCAGAGCACCATGAAGCCATGCCAGGGGTCCCGCAATGAGCTCTGCTAATTCCCTCAGCACTCTGGGGTGGAGATCGTCAGGACCTGCTGATTTAAATACGTCCAGTTCCTTCAGAAGTTCCCTGATTAGGTCCTCACTGACCCTAGGCCTGGGTATGCCTCCCCTGGGTCCTATAGGGGTCCTGGTGAGGGAGGTGACCCGGTCCCTACTCAGAAAAATAGAAGCAAAGAAATTGTTAAAAGGTTAGTTTTGCTGTCTGGTGTGACAACCAGATTTCCTAGCATGTCCTGCAGAGGCTCCACATTACCCAGTACCTTCTTTTTACCCCCTATGTATTTAAAAAAGTACTACTTCTTGTCCTTGATCTGGGCAGCTAGTCCCAGTTCTATCTCCACCTTGGCCTTCCTGACTGCCCCCCTACACCCCTGAGCAACCAAGGTATAGTCCTCCCTGGTGGTTTTCAGGGCTCTATTCAGCCATTGGGTTTAAAAAAAAACAAGGTTTTTTAAATAAAACCAATTTGATTTTTCTTCATGAGTATCATAAAAAAATTAGCCACAGCCATCCTCAGAATGCAGAATCTTCCAGAGATTGAGTAACAAAGAGAACAACCCAATGAAAAATACAGTATCTGAAATGTAAAAAACATTTGCTGCAATATACATAGGAGCAAAGATCCATTAATATATAAGAATTACAATCCTTTTTTGAGTCTCTCTAAATCCTTGGCTTTAATGATATCCATGTGACAATGACATCTACAACCGAATTGTGTGTTGTATGAAAAAGTCTATTCTTTTACTAATTTGCTACATTTTAATTTCTTGGAATGTCCCTTAATCTTGTATTATGAGCCTCAAAGAATAAGGGAACCTACCTTCCTTACATTATTCGTGATTCTGCACTATAATCATATGCTCTCATATTTGCCTCCTCTCTAAGGTAAACATCCTAATCTTTTCAGTCTTCTTCACGTGAAAGGTTTTCCACATCCCTAATCATTCTTATTGCTACTGTCCAAAAGTGATTTAATTCAGCAATATCCATTTGAAGATGGGATGTTGAGTCCTGAACACAATATTCCAGATGATGAGAATGAACCATTGATTTACATAATAACTTTATAATCTTCCGTATTATTCTCCATCCCATTTATGCATCCTAATATTCTTGCTGTCTTGAATGCAGCTGTTCATTGAAGAGGGGTCTTCACTGGTATATCGACAATGATGCACAGTCTTTTCCCAGGTTGATACAGTGAATGTAGAACTCAGAAAGATGTCTGAGCAGTTCAAATTTCTTCTTCATTATATACTGCTTTGTATTGATAACGCTGAATTTAATTTGTCTTCATATTGTCCATTCACCTAGCCTGGACACTCACTGGGCTGTAGCAGAGCAATGGGGTACTGAATGTGCTTTCATTATTTCTATATTCTTTTATTTCCTCCTTGGTTACATTTCTTTCTTAGCATCTTAATGTATTGTGAACATAATTTTCATCCGCTCATTTTACCTCATTTTAGCTGACTCTGGCATATTTTAATTTTTATTTTAAATATTTTTGCTAACATAGTACATTTTAATGGAGGTAGAAGATTTTTCTAAATTAAAGTAGAAATTCCTATGTAGGTACACATTATATTCCCATTAATAACAAGAGAGCTCATGATAGTGATTACTATTACAATGAAGACCAAAAGAATGTATAATTATCTGCAATAGACTTGTATAAATAGGCTACATTCAATTAAATGCTGCAAATATTAAATCTGTAATCCTGGGTTTTTATTATTCTTAAAATTGCACTATTTCCATTTTGTTTTCTTTTGATATCCACTGTTAGATGTTTGGGTTTTTTAAAGCACCCTAGTGCACTTCTGTAGTTTAAACTCTATGAACAAGCCTGCCAGCAAAAATATACTGATTGCTTGGAAACACAACGATCAATTTTGTACACTGCTTCTTGTCTGCATTACTGTAAACGCTTATTATGCCAATGTAAATGTGTCATGTCCAAGCCCTCATATTTGCCAGATATTGAGAGGTTGATAAGAACCATCTCCTGGAGAGTCTTCTGAAGTCAGATCTTATGTAAAACAAGAAAAGTAAGAAATTGTTATTGTTTTTGTTTAGTTTCCATGTCATGAAAGATAACTGTTTTCAGATGCCATTCTCAAAGCCTCTTCCTGTCATAGCATACTGGAGATGTCAAGTCATTTTTCACCTTAGTCCTTATGCAATATGGAACATAATGAAATGCATTATTTGTGTGTTCACAGGAGTTTACAATTAGTAGTATGTATCTTGTAGTATATCCTTTGAAATGTACTTCATAAAATGCTATACTTCTAGTTTCTACAGCACTCATACTTTACAATAAAGTTTTCTTAAATCTGACACCCTGAAGAGGGGAATGGATGCATATGGAGAGATGGGCTTTCCATGGCTTAGAAAGTGAACTGGGAAAAAAATAGGGAGTGGGTATGTCGTTATGGTAACGTGAACTTCTCTAGTATTCCTACTAACTGTGGGAAAGGACTTCCGCATTCAGAGACCAAGACATAGGATTTGTGAAAAGACTGTAAATGGGTGAGTATCTGGCAAGGAGCAGAGAAATTCAAATGTGAACAGCAAGACTGATAATGATCAGAGCCCCTTCTAGCATGGACATCATTGTAAGTCCATGAGTGGAAATAGAATTTGTGTCTTGCAAAGTGAAGTAGTGTTGGCTTCAGGAGCAGGTTTCCAGAATCACTGTCATTAGTGGAGTCATTAGTGGCATGATCATTAATTACTTCAGAGGTGTTTCCCATAAGTTATGGTTCTATGGTAACATACTGTGACAACATCCTGCACCTCTACTCATATCATAAACAAGGTACCCCTGTCTACTGTTAGGCACCAGATTTTAATACTGTCACTTGCTTGTCAGAGAATCTCTTTTTTTTTTTTTTTGATTCAATACTACATGATGTCCCTGCTCAATCACTGTGCTATGAACGACCTCAATAATGTTCTTGTTGTGGTGTTTCTCCCTGAGTGCACACAGAACTTTTGCCTCTCCCCAAAGGGTGAAGAGAGCCAGCATCTCTGCATGTCTCCAGGCTAGTAGTTGAAGTCTGGTACAGTTCCATAATACAGTATTCCTAGCAAATGCTAATCATAGGAGCGTGCAACTACAAATGAATCAATTATGGGTGTATGCCAGTATTTAACAGGGGTGGGGAACAATTGGTCCCCATATCCCAAGAGTAGTTGAGGTCACACTGGGAACATCTACATGAGACATTTACTGTGCAGTTTACTAATTAACTGCACAGTAAATGTCTCATGCCCACAAAATACAAGTATTACCCTGCTGAAGAGTTTATGTTTCTTTCTGTGCAGCAGTGCACATGTAGCTGATAGCTGGCTGGGGCACAGGGTGCTGCAGTGCGGGGCTAGCCAGCGATCAGTCCCATGCTGAAGCACCTTTGTGCTTCAACCAGCACCTCCACAACACATGAAGTCCAGTTGAAGTAGCCCTGGACTGGCAGGCTGAACACTGAGGTCCCTTGCCAGCTTGTGTTGCTTGGACTGGGCTCCACATGTTAAGCATAAATAAACTAATCTCTAGAGTTTATTTGTGTGCATTAATCGCACATGTAGGTGTGCCGATAGTAAGCAGAATGGTCGCTCCTGGAAGTTTGCCAAAATAGTTTTGCAGTAAAAGAAAGGTTATAGTAACACAAACAAGGCACATCCACATGAGATTTTTATTGCAAAGTAGACTAATTAGCTCTGCAGTAAATGTCTCACAGTCTATACATGCAGGACTATTAGGCTGGACTAAACTAATAAACTCAAAAGCAGTAAAATAGGACTAAACTAATAAACTCAAAAGCAGTAAAATGCTGTAAATACAAGTACTATCCTGCTGCAGAGTTTTTTACTCTGCAGCAGAGCACATGTAGACAGTAATAAGGCTGGCTGGGACACAAGGGTGCTTCAGTGCCAGGGCTGCCTGATGGCTAGCCCCACACTGGAGCACCTTCATGCCGCAGCCAGCCTAGCTAACATGCTGCAGTCCCAGGTGCACATGTAAATGCATGATAAGCATCAGAGTTTATTGTGTCTCATTAATACACATGTGTAGACATGTCCACAGTCACTAAATAAACATTGCATTTCCTAAAATTTAGAACAGGAGCTAGAATAGACACTTACCAGTGAACCTATGCAACGAATTGTAAAATATAAATTTAGATCATTTCAGTGTATAGATAATTTAGTAGGAACTGAATGTCCCTTGATTAAAGACCTTACATATAAAAACCACCTGAAAGGTACAATGAAACTCTAGTCCTGCAAGTATGATTAAAATAATAACCTATCCACGATGAACAACTGAGAATTTCTTGTTGTCACCCTTCAAAAGTTCTTGCATTTCAAATGCTTTAAAAATAATACAAGAGGAAAGGATGTTTTGGGTAATATATTTTATTAGATAAAGTGTGTGGTTGGGACAAAGTTAGACAAGAGTTTGCATGCAAAATAACCACAAAATAGCACTCCCTTTTTCATCTCCTCCTCCCCCCATCTTTAGAGAATTTAGACAACAGCAGGACAGAAGAACTGTTCTCTGATCTCTTGAATTGTTCTGAGCTTATATGAAACCGAGAAAGAGATGAAAATAACATATGCAACCAAAGTCTTATCCATACCATACCATGAAAGAGGGCAACCATAGGGCTGTTCCCACTTGCACTCAGCTTAGAGGGTTACCTCTGATGCAGATCTGCTGAGCACAGTAGGTGCCTGATAGGGCTGTGAGAAGCTTCAGTCCCTGATTCAATTCAGTGGAGATTTGGCCCCATTCAGTGGCCGAACTGCCTAATCCAAATCAAATCAGAGGACCCTTTAATCTCTCTAAATCAAATCAGAAACCTCTGAATCAATTTGGAGAGATTCGAAAAGATTCAGAGATTCAGATGTAAACACAGCTTTAAATGTTTTTTCTACATACCTCTAGGTACCAGCATGGCTTGTGATAGCTGCGATGCTGGGGCAGATGGAGTGTCCCACAGGAGTTTGGGGTGTTCCCCAGCGTGCTCAGCAACAGACCTGGAAGTGGACCAGAAGCACTTCCAATCCACTTATGGGTCCACTGGGGAGTGTACTGAAGGGCCCTTCTGTGCCCCCCTGGCACAACGACTGATGCCTCCTGGGCCTGGGGTCCCCCCTGTGCACTCCCTGGTGTATCTGGAAGCTGACTGGAAGTACTTCTAGTCCACTTCCAGGTTCCCTACCGAGCACATGGAGGGTCCCCCCGCACCCTCAGGGGGCACTCCATCCACCCCAGCATCACAGCATTGACAAGATATGCTGGTTCCTTGAAGTATGTAGAAAAAACTTTTAAAGCTGTGTCTATGTCTGAATAGCTGATTCTCTGAATCTGCATCAAATCTTCAGATTTGGAGTCAGCCGAATCAAATCAGGGACAGTGATCCGAATCAACTAATCGAATCACTGTCCCTGATTTGGGCCGAATCTGAATCCAAATCAAATGGGGCCCACTTCGCACATCCCTAGTGCCTTCAAGCTGGTTTTATCTGGAACAACGAGGGTTGAAAATTTGTTTCTCTTTTTCTCCTCACTGTTATTCAGTGTCACTTTTGGGATAGCTACATCTGAGTAAATTCTAGTTGTCAGGGGGCATGTCTACATGTTGCTGTACATTAGTATTTATTTTTAGAAGTACTAAAGTACAGTGCAGTAACTGCCCATACTGCGCCGTGCACACAGCACAAGGTTAGATTTTACCACTTCATGGCCATAGCAGCACTAAAATGTGGGAGCACACCACTACGGTGATGTAGCTGCCCATCACATGCAGACCCATGTGATCACTATGTCACCATAGCATACCATATAGCAAGGTACCACATCACTACAACACCATAGGGTGATGTGTAGGTGCACCCAGAATGTCCCAAGCTTATAATAAGAACCATAACATTATTTAAAATAACATCAGTGTAGGTAGAAGAGAATGTGTATATATATGAGAGAGAGCTCTATTTTTTAGTTATCTAAGGGGAATATGTAAAAATTATGAACACGCTGTCTTGGAACACAAGAAGTAATAAAGAAGAGCTACACTGAATCATAAATACTTTACTCTCCATCTCCTCACACCCACAATTCCCACTCCCCCAGCCCCCAACACGGCTTTAGACTCGTTTCAGTGAGAAACTTTTCCAAAATGTGTTTTATTAAAATTGTACTCACTACTGACACATTGACAAAGTTCTTCCTTCAAATTGAAGCTCCAGTGCTTTTAATTTTATCAAGAAAATACATAAAAATCAAGAAAGAGAAAAAGCATCATACTCCAATAAATCATTTAAAACAAATTAAAGTGATGACTGAGCTGACATATTCAATTTTCGATAAAAAGAGATTTTCAACAAACCACAGCCACTGCTCAATGTTTTAAATCTAGAAAAACACAATTTTGCTTGTTTGTTCACAGCTGAGTGCACTAAATCAACTTGGTGGCTGATCTGTAAAGCAGAACACTAACAATATTATTCCACAGGAGAGGGCTCAATGAGTTGGGACACTGGGAGTTTTTTCTTTTATTATTCACAGTTACTCCAGGTTCATTGCAAAAGCTGACTTCACAGTGGTTTTCCTATATGTGAGTGATGTGGGAGATACAAAGGGATTCTTGAAGAAATAAAAGGGATCCTTGATTGTAGGCAGAAGTCTAAAATTATATTTTAAGAACTATTGGATAAGAAAGATAATGGGGTTTGCCTTGTGGGCAAGTGATGAGAGCTTGGTATTCCCACTGCTCACTCCTGAATTATATGAAAGGAAATCTAAGAGGAGGCTTAAGCTTGTTGATAGATAATTGAAATGGTGAGAAATGCTGGTAAAAAACCCCCAACAATTCAAGAATGTGTTACAAATTATATGCCCCAGAAGCATATGATATAAAAACAACACTACATATTCTCCACTACACATGCTCCTATTTAGCTAGCCCAATGGTAGTCCTTTTTTTTTTACTTCCTAAACCTTTCATAATGTTCAATCATTTGTATCTACTCCATCATTGCTTTTGATAATGACTGGACCTTTCAGCATTATTCCAAAAAGTTTCTATTCTTACACATATGAAGATAACATTAGCTTGGACAGTCCATATTTTTTGTCAGTAGCTTAATGAACTGTTCTTGTATTTGGACGATGTACAGGACCAGCTCGTGGATATTTTTCCAATTTGTTGCTATTCCATATTGAAATCAAAGTGCAAAAATAACTCACACCCTATTAAAAGCTCTTAAACAGGAAACAAATATCCCAAAGCACTCAACACCCAGCAGTTCCCACTGTGATGTGTAAGGCCAGCTATTTAAAGGAACTTGAGGAAGAATCTAATATGCTAAATTCTTCTGGAAACCTAGTCACATAATTAAATAGGAATTGAGTGCCTTCCAAAACCTGACCCTGATTGTGGGCTCTCACGAGTGGTAGTTAGACCTTTATAATCCAAACCAATTTTAAACATAATTGTATTTTTGTATTAAACAATCTTCTTTTTTCCATGAAGATTCTTTGCTTTCTTTAGAAAATTTTGATGAAAGTCAAAAGATTTGTGGGGGATTTTCTGTTTATTTTGGAAAAGGGAAGACTGGGTAATATTCTAGAGGTCTTAGCCTAGCTGGAAATCTTGGTTTATGGAGTATGGTGAAGAAAGATAGTGCAAACTACAAATCATATAAGACATTACAGCTTTTATATTCTGCCAAAACCTTCACTTTGAAGGTTCTTTACCATAAACTCGAAATATCTCAATGGAAAATATTGACAAAAATGAACAAATTATTATTTGTTTGTTTTAAATAATTGTAGGTGGCTGGACAAGCTATAGTTTTCAGCTCTTCTGAAATTCAGTCATAGTAGCAAGTTATAGCATATCCTATAAAGAAAAACATCTGTTATGATAATTATCAAAGTAGCCTAGCTTGTTCCACCAAGATCTGTGTATGGAAAAGCTCACACCACAATGAAATTCTACTCTGTTCTGTTCTATTCTGGTTCCATTCAGTGCCCATTACTGTAGCATTTGGTGCTTGGCCACGGCAGATAGTCTAGAAAAAATATTTCCTTTCTACAACAGGAGAGTGCATAGAAACTAAGGCTTCTGTTAGACCCCAAACTTTTTCCAAGTCAATAAGGCACAAGTTTAAAAATCATTGCAGCATGTACTGAAAGATAGATGAACTACAGGATAACCAAAATTATCAAGCATAGTACATAGCCACCATATTTTTGCCTGAATCCTATTTTTTTCTTGTACTTGTCTTTATATATTATCTATCTCACTATAAATGACAAGATATAGTTGTGTGCTTTAGCAGGGTACTTAATGAGTGACAAAACTCTTGCAAATAATATGTTGATTTTCTAGTAACAGTGACGATTACTCTCTTTGACTCTTTTAGTAGTCTCAGCTTGATGTATTTCAGATTAATTAGGTATTTTTAAATCAAGAAACAATTTAAAAGTACCCTTTAAGTTCTAACAAGTGATGTACAGTAAATGCCATCATTATTACCATTTAGTTTGTTCATATTTGAGATAATTTATGGTTTTTTCCACTTTGAACATCATCTAAAGCTCATTGCCTTCAAAGTTTGTGTTAATATTAGTATAATGAAATAATTAATATAGGCAGCAAAATACATGGCTTTAAACTAGCAAAAATGGAGTATGTATTCCAGTTTTAATATGTCTTGGACCACAATGTTTTCTAATAATTCAATTATATTGTGCCATTTATGTTTAGTTTTGTGTACAACAATAGAGACTATGCTATTTATCACACGAGAGAGACAATATTGTTTGTAGAAACCATAAACATATGTACATCTTGGTGTACATCCACTTTTTATGAGTAAAGTTTGGAAAATTTCTTGTATACAGAACATCAGTCTATACTGGAGATAGTGTATGTGTAAATGTGCCATAAAATGACCGCTAAATATTCCTAGTAATTTGCCACATGATTCAAAGGTCAGCCATTAGCTGTCTGTGAAGTTGGGAAGCACATTGTGTAGTTATCAATTTATTCTGGGATATCTGCCTGATTTCAAATGGCTGTTAAGCATGACAAGTAGTAGCATTTTACCAAGAGTTAATTTTCTAGAATTTGTAGAGTTTCTTGCTATTCTGACTTCATCTTTAATTTAGTCACATCACTTCATTTTCTAAATTTAAAAGAATGGTATCTTAAATGGATGGAACATTTCTTGTGTTTTGTATTAATAATTATTTTACTGCACTATTCTGATCCCGTTGGTACTGATACATTCTGCTTCTATCCTATTAACCAAAAATCCTTGCAATCAAGTCATTAGCTTGAAGCTCACTAGGACAATAGTAATAGAATTTTTTTGAATAATTATACTGGAATTATGAAGATTAAGCAAATGTTCAGTCACTGCATTACCAAAAAACACATTATGGAAAAGAGGGAAAAAACCTCCCAATTAATATCAGTTCAACAGAAAAGACTTACACCAAGACTTATTTCAAAATACAGTGTTTTTGCTATGTAATTTGGTGACATTTAAGGTTATCTGAAAATTACACGAGCTCTTTTTCTATGAATATGCTGATTGTCTATTATAAATCCTTTTAGCTCTCAGTTAAATTAACAGAATCTGTTATGTATCAGAAGTTACATATAGATTCTTGTTTGTAACAAGCACAATTTTGCTTCTTAAAAGGACATTTACTTTGTCATTAACAAAATATCTTGTGGAAAGAATTTAACTGGGGAAAATTTGTCGTCTCTTCTCTTTTCTGCTTCAGTAAAAAGAATGCCAGTAATTGAGTTTTGTGAGGCATGGCACAACTTTATGCATTCATCCATGGAGTCAATTTCATTTTATCCCATCTACAAACCTACTGCTGCTTTTTGAGTCACATTTAAATGCTTTTCCAGCCCCACTCCACTCATCATTTTATTGTAAGAATTACATTTGAGGTTTGTTGCACTGCTATTCGAAATCAGAAATAATCTATCATTTGGAAGAACCCTTCTTATCATGGAGATACTGTGAACTTGATTTCACATGGTTTGAAATTAACAGCACTGAACATTCAAAATATCCTTGATGTCTTTGAATTGTATGACTTTCTGTCAAATGTACTGTTCACATTTTAATTTGTGTCTTTGGTGATAGGTACTTTGTAATGTATGTTGAACCATAGCTATTATCCTTAAATTGTTTTATTGTGGTCAGTGGTACATGAACTGGGTTAAGAAACAAACAGAAATTCACCCTGAATCTGCACTCACAATTTGAACTGAGCAGAGCCTAAAACTAGCTTTGAGCCTGGCACCAGTATGTTAGGGCTGTCAATTTAAAAGGTAATTCTGAAAAACTTAATTTTTGTGGCTGCTGCTTTGGTTTTCCTCTTCTTTATTTGATTTCATTTATTTCCTCTTTTCCTTTGGCCACAGCCAGAGGTGAACATTTAGTTTGAGTGTCCTGGTGTTCCTACCCATGCTGTGCAAACTCTCAGGTGCTTGGCTGGAGGACTTTTGTTCTTACCAAGGTCAGACTGACAGGGACTGTTGGGATTCTTGCCTTTCATATCATCTTCTTCCTGAGGTCACCTGAGAATGCATTAATGTAAAAAAATTCTGCCTTTGCAGAAGCACACTAAATTTCTGCCCTTTACCAGTGGCACACTAAAGTGTATTTTTCATTTTATTTTCATACAAGAGAAGTTGTGTGGCTGTAGTCCATGAGAGGTAGTAATGATGATGGTCTTGCAGACTCTCTGGACAAAGACTTGCCTACAAACCCTGAAGAACTCAGGAGGCCCCTTCAAGTCCTATATTACCATGCCCCTATGTTTCTAAACCTAGTATTTGTTTGCAAATAAAAAGTCATTTGCACATATTGTCACATCCCAAAGTATGGTCTTCTTGATCTGAATCCATTAAAGATCTACTCACTGTTAGATTCCTAATTCCTCCCTTAAGCTTTCATTTCTCTTCCCCTCCACACCTACTTTTACTGTGGCTTTTCCCTTAGCTTTTCCTGATCCCTAGTCTTTTCCTCTCACTTTCCTGAGCCCCTTTCACTGATGTCCTGTTTTTCTGCTGGCTCCTTCTGTTTTTCCCTCTTTCTCCTTTCATTAATTGAGATATAGCCAGAACAATGCTCAAACTACCAACGTTGTGAGAGGATAATATATTGGATGTTATTTCATGGCTACAAGGCAGATGGTCTGGAGGGGGTAATAATTCTATCTCTGTGGAGTGTTAAAGGACTCTAGAAACAGGTTGTTGATTAGATGACCTTCTGGAAACTTAACTTAATAGAAGGTAAAATACGAACAACCACACCTCAGTGCACAGCTGCAAATTTCCTAATGTAGTTTCTTAAGGGGGAGATAGCATGTGTTCCTAAGATGAGTGCAGGAGTTACTTGCATAGTGCTACTGCTTCTCCTCTACCTTATTGCTCACTCTCATTCATCAGTCTTGATTCAAATCTAGCGGAACTGCAAGGTGTGCATGGTGCAGCACTGACTTACATGATGCCAATGGTGGAGGCATAATCAGTTGCCACTGCAACCGTGGCTATTTTTGCCCCCCATTCCACCTTTCCCTCCACCCCTGGGCAGCAGGTGGGGCTCCTGCCCTGGTTGCCTTCCTCAGTTATAAAACGCTCCCAACTCACATTTAACAAATGATACCAGTGCCACTTTAACTTGCTTTTATAGTATATTTTATGGCCTTCATTATATATAACCTATCTACTATAATTGATATATTTGCAATCCATATTATATGTTAAGCATGTCGCTCATTAGCAAGTGCAGCAAAGAATTAATCTGCCCAAGCTACACATTGCTACTCCTTGTCTTGAGTGTTCTTTTTTACTTGAAATTTACATGCTCTTGTTGGGTTTAAATTACATGCTTAATCTCACACATTTTTTCAGTATTTAATTAGTGAAACTGCATGGTTCTGCAATTCCAGTTTATCACTATTGTTATTTAACAGTGTTTATTAATTACAACTTCATGTTTAATAATGGAACATAAAAATAGAATCCTAAAAAATAAGACTTCGCTAAAGAATCTGAGCACTTAAAATTCCAGAAACTTCTCTGAATGTCTTTTTTCTTTTAACAAAAGATAATTAATGAAACAATTAAAACCATGTATTTGTATTTTAAATAATTAGAGAAACTACAAAGCACTTTTATTACCATTTAATAAAGAACACACACACCTTGTGTGACAAATAGGAAAATATTTTCAGAATCCCTTACTTGATATTTGATGTGTCAGAGAGCCATAATGAGGCTCCATGTTTCTATAAAGAAACATTGGCCATTATTTTAAAAGAATGCAAAATGCCCAATTAGCTATTTAGTGCCTTCTGTAGTCACAGAATCAAAGAAGAAATAAAAGCTGCACAGGAAGAAGAAGGAAATTAAACAAAACAAAAACAGAAAAGAAGAGAAGCTAAACAAATTACAGGTGGAATACATATACAAGTACAAAATATATAAGTGTAGGCTCAGAAGGCACCTAACAAAAACTAACAGGTATTTTTTCATTTTACGTAGGATTCACTAGATAAAGAAAGATGAAAGAAGTGAAATGAATGAATCTTGGTGAGAGAGATTTTTTTTCCCTTTTTTTTTTCTCCTATCATCTCAGCATCAATATTTTGCTGTTTGACCAGCTTTAGTTTGTGAGTAACACTGATTAAGTTCTGAAGGATTGCAAAGTATTTGAAAAAATTAAAATAAAAAGTAATATAATCCCATAATTACAGAAAGAGAAAGTGAAGCATAAAGGACTAGATCTAATAAAAGACTGAGGCACAACTGAAGTAGCTAAGTCAAAAATTAGCACTCCCCAACATGCCCCTTCCCCCTTGCTTGCTTATCCTGGAGGCATTCAATTCACCAGTTTCCTGTTTGACCTTACAATTCTCTAGTCTGGGTAGGCAATTTTCTACATTCTGCTTATACCCAAAGGGGATCCAGAATCTAAGGTCTAGACCATATTCAGTTCCTAAGATGTGTAAATGGCACTTGTACATACTTTATATGACCCTGTACTGGATCTGGCTCATAACGAGCCTGGGTGAGCTTGACACCCGTCTAAATCATTGTCCTATTCCATCCTGCCCAACAGGCACAAAACTGCAAGATGTTGTTTTAGGTGTTTTGCATTAAATAGTCATTGGATAAAATGCATAACCAGCATTGTAAAAAGAGGTCAGGGCTTAGTTTATATGTTCTAGTACTGTCTGCTGGGAGGAGGGGGATGCGGGTTTGAATTTCCTGTGGCTGAAAAGGAAGTTCAAGCAAGACAGAAAGCACTGATACCAGAACCAGAACCAGTTCTTTGCAAGATGGTTGTAGGCTTTGATTCTCAGGAGAATGGCTGTGGATCCAAACTAAGCAAAGGTACCTCTTTGCAGGACTGAAGATCAGAATTTTAGATTTATAGGGAAATTGTCAGTGGCTCCTACTGACTAGCTCTGACTTTCTTCAGCTGCTATGTAGGGAGTCTATGCAAGCTAACAACGGGTTCTAGATTCTGCCCTGGGAACCAGGGACTTGAAAGTTAAGTATTGCAACACCTAATTTTTGGTACGTAATGCTTTTGTTAGGTCTGTATCAAAGAGGTTATGTGATTAGGCCAGTATCACCAACTGGACTTTCTGAGTTGCAGATATAGGTTTCATACAAACATTACTTTTCAACTGATGGAAGTGCAGTTCTGTTAGCTAAAATGATCTTTGTACTAGTGGGTAAAGAACTACAGTTACTGTAAAAATGGCCAACATGGTGAAAATCTCCACTGCATCAGTAGGGTGGCCGTCATAGAGGACAATCCGGTTGTCCTCTGTCCTCTATTGATATGAAACCTGATGCCTTTATGTCCTCTATTTTTCTCTTTAAGAGGACATAAAGGTGTCAGGTTTCATATCAACAGAAGACAGAGTAGCAAAAAAACAGCATGTCTTCTATGATGGCCACCCCATGCATCAGACAAGATTGAAGTAGAATTAAATGGGGTGCGAGCATTTGAATGAATGCTTGCACACATCCCCAATCACTTACATCTGTTGCAGTGCCCTCCAGAATCCCAGTGCCCATTGCTTGCAACCCCCTCAAGCTATAAACCTGTCATATCCCCAGTGCTCCCTCTGAGTCCAGAGAAAATTTTGTCAGCATCTGGGTGGGAAAGCCCAGCCCCTCTTCACAGCCCTGTGTCCAGTCCAGGGCTCCAGGGGAACATGGAGTGTGAAAGGAACTGTGTTCCTGGCACAGGACTCTGGCTTCCAGACCCCCTAGACCAGAGACAGAGCCTAGGTTACATGCCTCAGGAGAGTATGGATCTGGGGCATTATGGCCAGCCAGAGAGCATCCAGTAGCTGAATACCCGAGGAGATTCCAGGGCTGAGGGATCAGAGCTAGCTTGGGAGTGCCCAGCTCTTTAAATGCCCAGTGAGAGTCTGGAGCTGGGATGTAGGGCCACCTTGAAAGCTCCTGGCAGGTCCCAGGCCCAGGACAGTCCACTCCCTGGCTAGTCATTTAAATGCCCTGGGCTGGAAGGAGCATGGCTGGCTGAAAAGCAGAATCTCCTGTGGCATGCAGCTGCCAGGTACTCCCTGGCCAGCCATACGTTCCCTAGTCCTGGACTCTCCCTGAGCTGGGAATTGCAGGGTACTCCTGGACTGGACCCACATTCCCAGCCCCATGGATAGGCAGAGACTAGACATCCCTGTGGCTTGCAACTGCCAGGTATTCCCTGTCTAAACATTTAGATGCCCTTGGAGAGTCCAGGGTCAGGAGATTAGGGCCAGCCTGGGAATGCCTGGCACTTTCCAGGCCCTGGTGAGTGGGGAGTGCCTGGCTCCTGAAATGACCCAGGAGACTCCAGGGCTTGAAGATGCCCGGGAGCATCCAGCAGTTCCCAGCCTCAGGACAGACACTGCAGGGGGATTGCTCTGTCTTTCCCTAGCAGCCTCAAAGCTGGGAGGGAGATGGGGAGGGACGCCCTAAATTGTTCAGGGTCTCTCCCTGGTATCAACAGAGCAGGGAGAGAGGGGCAGGGCTGCTGTGACTTAGGAGTTCAGGGTGGGAGGTAGTTGGGTCTCTCACCATAGCCAGCCAATCATGGCTGCCCCACAGGTGTGGCTGCCTCCAACAATCTCATTAAACTGGGGGAGCTCACAGAGCTGCTTGGGATTAACTTCTAGAGGACCCCTTGCAGCATGTCATCTCCAAGGCAGTCAGTCTGCGCTGCTCCAGTCTGAAAGTATATGCAGTTCGTAATCGGTTCGGGTTGCTACTGATTGCAGAAAGCAGCTGAAACTTCAATGGTTTGAACTGAACACTTGAGCACAGCCCTTGTGTAAAACACAAAGCAGTAGCTGCTTCAAGCAGGGCACACCAAAATGTAAATGTCCCAAATGACTGGACACTTTTCAAAATCTGGGTCTCAAACACTCTTCCTATGCTTCATCTCTCCTCCCCACCCCTCTCCAACAGAGCAATCTGAAGAAAATATTTATGAGATTTTATGAGACTTAAAACATTAATTATTAATCAGGACTTTGAGCCCTCACTAATGAGAGGCATTATCTAACTGTAAAGTATTCTTCCTATTACTTCTTCCTATTATTATGTTAAAACTATTCATTATATGAATCTTGTTAACTCATAGTTTTCATGACCCTATGTCTGGCTCTTCCACTACTGCTCTTAAAATGCTGTGTAAAATGCTTAGCTACACATATTTGGATATAACTTCTTCAGAGAACATTTGCTGTGATGATCAATATGGCATTTGCAAGAAAATATCAGTCTTGATTACAAAGTTGTCCCTGCTCAAATGTATGTGTATTATGAAAAACTGAGACACCGAAGGTTGTGGCTTATCAGTTTTTATGCTTTCAAATCTAATCATATTTTTAGAGATGGCATTAAACATTGAAGTTTAGGTATATCACAAACCCTAGCCCATTCCATTTGCTGTAATAATGCTCCTTGATTAAGACTTATAGTTAGATTATACCAGAGATCAGAAATGATTTCTCAGTGGAATGACATTTATATTTTCTTCTTTAAACAAGTACGAATAATCCCCATTCAAATGAACATGAAAATTCAGAACTCTTGCCTCAGAATAGTTTCTCAAACATGAACATGTTTTCCTTGTTTATTATTTCACCATTTTCAAAACCTAGTATTTTATGCCTCTTGTTTTAGGATATGCTTGTGAAAGGTGCATTATAATATGATCTAGAAAATATTGAGGTTGCTATTTTTTTTGAAGCACAGTATCATAAATTGCCAATGTATATTTGTAATTCTGATATGTTTCTACTTGAAATTCCTAAAAGTTAAGGAGATTGGGTATTTAAATAATGGAGGTGCAAGGGAGAGCTTTATGACTTTTTCTTCCTTATTACTGGAAAGCTCTTCCAACAGTGCAGAGGATTCTCTGGAGATCAAGAATTGTGAACATAAGTAGTAGAATATATAGCTTAATTAATACTTTAGGGCTTACGCTAGCTTTCACTGAAATTAATGGAAAATTTTCCCCTGTGTGTTCAGGGAGCTTAACTAGATGCCTTGAAAATATTTTACTCAACAGGAGAAGTAAATAAATAAAATAATGTTGGTTTCTCAGTCCAGATGAATAATGTTTCATATAGCTGATAAGATTTCTAGGAGCTCTTTGACCATGCCTACACAAAAAAAAATTACAGTTCTCACCAGTGGTACCTTGCACGACACTGATGATTTGGGTGATCTGCCTCCAGAAGTAGCGAAGACACATGTTTGTGGTACTACAGATAGTAGCTTGGGGTCAGGAAAACTGGCACTGCCAGTATTGTATCTGAAATGACTCCTTTTCTAACATTACCTGTGTAAGTTATAGAAAGAAAACAATTTACTGTTCAATTCTCAATGGGAATATTGCGCCTGCATGGTTATATCATCTGAACAGACCCAAGTACCACACCTGCCAGTTCTCAGGGTGCATCTGGATACACAGGCTCCTATTAAGCTCAAAACATCTAGCAATATCCATGCCATTCAAATGTAGTCGTGTTAATCATTCTTTACTTTTACTGAAGACTTCTGTGCTAGTGGATGAAATATTCAAAGTGAACAGGTAATAACACAAATGTGTTAAGACAGTATAGCAACAGCTAGTGAATAAGTTATAAAAATATATGTGTATTGTGTAAACTTTTAGCAGTGATTCTAGAAACTGAGATGAAGAGAAAGAGTAGGAGTGAAAAAGCTGGTGCACTTGCAGAACCATGTCTACCAACAGAATGATCGCAGTTAATCAAATAATCTTACATGTCTGCAGTTTGGGAAAACTGTCAGATGCAAGTGGAGTATCAGGAAGAATGCCATGAAATATGACTCTTTGGTCCAACTCCAAACATCATTTCTTCTTCATCCACCATCATTCTGCCATAGTGCAATGGAGATAAAAATATGAGAAGGAAAGGCAACAAAATAACAGGCTTTGTAAACAGAAAGTTAACTTGGAATGAAAGAGCATGGACTAAATCTCTTTGTTTATGAGAACATCTTTACATTCAATATACCTTTGCCAGGCAGAAGCAATGAATTGTAAATAGCGATTA
>NW_017728995.1:12237670-12240358 GCF_001723915.1 Gavialis gangeticus
TAAACAGAAAGTTAACTTGGAATGAAAGAGCATGGACTAAATCTCTTTGTTTATGAGAACATCTTTACATTCAATATACCTTTGCCAGGCAGAAGCAATGAATTGTAAATAGTGATTATCACAGATTCATTTATTAGGAAGCTTTGCCTTTTAACAAAAGCACTCCAATAAAGCTTCTGTGAAATGGCAACCTTTCACGACGTGTTGTCTGTTAAATGTTAGTAAACAATATACCCAAATGACAAGGCAACCATGAGGTGCTTTTCTATTTATATCATATACCAAAAGTGCTAGTACTTAAAAGCATAAGTGAGCACAAAGCATGGCATGTGTCCTCTTGTGTGTTCATCATGGGCAATGACAGAAGTGACATTTGTCATATGATCAGCTCCCTAAAATTGCTCTACAGCCATGCCATAACACACATACATGACTGCAGAGCACTTTAAAGTGGCCAATCACACAACAAATTAACCCACACCTGATGAGGGATCAGATGAAGATGCTCCAAAGCAGAGCACCTTAAGTAATTTCTGTTAGTCCTTGAGCATGATAGGGGCTGAGATGAAGCAACGCAGTGTTGTATGTACCCCCACCCCTCTTCTGGCTCAGGCTAGGCAAACCTCACCTCACAGCTTCTGCCCCCTCCATCTCTTTCTGCAGACAGCAGGGAAGAGGGTTGGGGTTAGGGGAGAGAAATGGCAGGCTCCTCCACTACATTGGCTTCAAAATGCAGCTCAAATCCCCCCACCATCCCCTTGACCCAACAGTGATCGTCTGTTGGACTGGGGGGGACACTCTAATTCATAGTGCTTTCTGTGAAGTACCATGAGTTGAGCAGGGAGTTGCATGCCTGTCAGTGCCCCTTGTGTTAACAGACCTTATTTACAGGCCTTATACATCCAGTCTTTTGTTTGCAATATTGCCTAATAATATTTCCTAATTGTTTAGCAGACTCTTTCTCTCTGTTGACTCTCTTTCCAACTCACTCAAAGCAAAGAAGCTGATGTACAATGTGTAGAGTAAACAAAGTAAAAATAACTTTGCATATCTGTCATGCACATATTTTGGAAAGAATGGGGTAGAAAATAGTAATAGATGTTTTAGTAGTCAGAAAAAAATATCTGGGCCAAGTTCTGATGAATGGTATGTGCATATACATTCAGTTCAGATACTGCATGAAATGGTGCAAGTCTTGTAAGACAAAATTCAAAATGGTTGACCACTTTTCCTAAATCACTGTATTATTTATGGACCTGGATCCTCTCTCCTTCATGAATATGAATAACTTTATGTACATAAGTAGACCCAGAAAAGTTGATACCCTCACTATGCTGTTATATTTGAAAACAGTGCTAATAAATCACATCAATCGGACACCTATAGGTTGGGGGATGACCTCCTCAGCAGCACAGCGGCTGAAAGGGATCTTGAAGTCATAGTTGACTGCAAGACGAACATGAGCCAGCAGTGTAATGAAGCCATCAACAAAGCCAATCACACCTTGTTGTGCATTAGCAGATGCATGACCAACAGATTGAGGGAGGTGATGCTCCCCCTTGTTACCTCTCAGCTCCATGTTCTCGGGGAACCCTGACACAGGACACAGCCTTTCTGACTCACAAAGAATTCCCCCCCACCCCTTTCCCTCCTCTACCTGAGCAAGAACTAATTATGAAAGACAATGAAGATGCAGTGGGAGACACACCTAAAGCCCCTCCAGGTAAAGGAGCAACTCCCCTGGCCTCATTTGCATCCAAGATGGTACCAGATGACAACTCATTTCAATGGGAGATGGGACAGGAATGCACCTTCATTAGCATTCAGGATGGAGAACAGAGATTCCAAGGCAAGGACCGCACTGAATTCTGGGATCAGAAAAGCAGGGGAGCACTGCATGATGGGGAATCTGTGCTCCAAATGCTAATCAACCCACATTTACACACATACAGCTTAGCATTTATCAGACCAATTCTAGTCTGGATTTACAAAGGACTTCCCCCCTCCCCCCCTCCTTACACACACACCTCATCTAATCAGAACTAAGCAGAAGTAAAGTTTAATAGGCATCTCGGTCCCACTATGGCCTATTTAAACTTGATTGACTAAAACTTGGTTGTCAGGTTAGGGAATGCTGAAACAAGAGACTGAATCAGAGGGGGTATGGGCAACATTTGAATAACGGTAAAGGGTTCTCACAGTGTCCAGCCCGTTGGAACCCTGACCACAAATACTGTCATACTTTTCCCAGGATGACTGGTGGAAATCCTCCCCACAAAAGTTTATGAACACTCCAATCATTTCCTTAAGTCTGTTAAAAGACTACGGTAAGATCTGGCAAAGTCATGCTAAGCTGAGGTTTGTTCACAACAGGTAAAAATACAAAACCTTGATGCTGCAAGCTATCTATTGTTTTTGAAGGCAAAATGAGGTATCCCATCCAGTATATCTGCTATCCATAAGAATGTCAAGCTGGCTCCTAAGTAACTGGTTACTCCTTAACCTTAAGTTTTCCTGGTTATTGATCAGTTTCTTGAGATTTCCAAACCAGATAACCCCTTGTCAATAGAAAAGACAATTATTTACACTATTAAAAGAATGCTTTGAAGAAGCTGAACTAAGGGTATAAAAATCTGTAAAAGTAGTAACCTGTGTGCTTCAAGAGAAGAAATCTCTGACACCCTCCAC
>NW_017728995.1:12245358-12248287 GCF_001723915.1 Gavialis gangeticus
ACACCATCTGCTGTTGTTCCTGAGAAGCTGGAAGAAGCAGATCATCTCCCTTCAAGGATTGTGCTAAGAACTTTACCTGTCAGCATTGGAACCTGAGTGCCTTGGACTGGTGAGATCCCAGCTCTCGCTCTCTCTTTTTTCTCTCTAGGCATAGATTTCTGAACCTGAACTGTATTAGTTAAGCTTGAGCTAAGTTTCCCCAAATACTTAGTGAACCCAGGGTAGTATTGTGATTGTTTTGATTGTTTTTCTTTGCATGTCTATTATTACTAGTACCATTATGCATTTCATATACTCAGCAATAAATAACTTTTATAGTAGTAACTGGGTATATTTTTCCCTCTTTACTTTTCCTTCCCCACTTCCTCTGCAGCAACACTTATTTTACCTAAGCTAAAGATCCCTGTGAAGCCCAGAAATACTGTGGGATCTGCTCTTCAGGAGGCTACCACTACTAGGACAGTTAGGGCAAAAGATTGGAACGTGCTGAGTTTGAAACACGTAAGGGGATCAGCTTGTACAGGCTGATTGATGCAGTTTGGCTCAGATGTGCCCTTATGAACTGAATGCTGGCCCATAAGGGTGTCAGCTGGACAGCCAGCCTGATTCAGAGGTATTCTGTTCATCTGTGTGCTTGTCTCTGATTTCATTTTATTGTTACCTTAATAAACTGATTCCTGGCATATGAGGGTGTTAGCCTGTCCATGCTGATCAACCCAGCCAGGTCAGGAGTGTCACGTTAATCTGTGTGTGTTTGTATGTATGACTGATTTGGTGATTGGAGGAACCCAGCCCCATTGAAATTAAGTCCTGCAAGATAGCTCCATTGGGGGTGAGGACTTGCAGAAGGGAGATATACAGCTCCATATAGAAATACCAGTACACAAGCAGCACTTTGATAGAATTACAAAGACCCTAGAAATGTATCCCTAATAAATAAGCGCACCCTAAAGTGATGGGCAAATCTGGTAACACCCTCTATGCAACATTGGTCAGGCTGCAGTTGGAGTACTGTGTCCAGTTTTGGATGCCACACTTCAAGAGGGATGCAGAGAATCTGGAGAAGGTTCAGAGGAGGGCCACTCATATGATTACTGGCCTCTGTGCAAAACCCTACAAGGGGAGGTCGAGGGATCTGGATCTCTTCAGCCTTCACAAAAGACAGCTGAGGGGTGAGCTTGTAGCCACCTATAAGTTTATCAAGGGAGGACAACAGAGAATCGGAGATGTGCTCTTTACCAGGGCACCCCTAGGAGTAACTAGGAATAATGGGTACAAACTAGTGGAGAGTAGTTTCAGGTTAGACATTAGAAAGAAATTTTTCACAGTAAGGGTGGCCAGAATCTGGAATGGACTGCCAAGGGAGGTGGTCCTATCACCTAACTTGGAGGTCTTCAAGAGGAGGCTAGATAGACACCTGGCTGGGGTTGTACGACCCCAGTGTTCTTTCCTGCCTGGGGCAGGAGGTCAAATACTATGATCCTTCGTGGTCCCTTCTGACTCTACAATCTGAATCTATGAATCTAAGAATGCATTAGAGCATACATATCAAATAGTGATCTTCTGTACCTAAGACTTTCTAAGGAGGACCTGTTGGCAAAGTAGTTTAAGTGTCCTGCTGTTCAGTCTTGCTCCAGATTCATGCCAAAGGCTCACCTTCATCAATCCAACTGTAAACAAATGGATTTAAAGGAGGCTGGAAGTGATGCTTGCCACCTCACTCTCTCATGCCTGTCCTCATGCCACATCACTTCCCTACGCACATTTGAGCTCCCTATCTGTTGAAATCATGTCCGCATGCATACTCCCACTTACAGCTTGTCTAAGATACCTTGGCCCAGATCTCAAAACTATTGAAGTCAATGAAAGGCCTTCCAAATGCCTTTGGTTCTGCTTTCTTGAAAGAAAAACATTTTGATAAGATGAACAGTATGTGCATAGGCATTCACTTCAGACACATTTGTCACTTTAGCAAACCATAAATACTGTTTTGTGAGTCCATGGCAATTTATTGTTATGGTAAACCTAGAATTCTGTCAACTTATTCTCTAGTAACTTTCTTTTATCATGATGAAATAATGCATTTATTTGAAAATAACGCAAGTTTTTTTCAATATACACACAAAAAAAGGATTCTTGTGTATAGAAGAGAATTTTCTTGTAAGATTCAATTACCCGTGATTCCTTGCCAGCTGAGTCAATGACTAAACTAAAACCTCTGTGTAATAGAGTTCAAAAGTGAGTCTCTTCTAAGGTCAAAGGATGATAAATATAGTTAATCTCATGTAACAATTTCAGTTGGTTATCTAGCAAGAGACTTTTGTGCTAGATATGCTGCTATCTATATTGTCGATCTACTTCTTTAAAAGTTTTGCTGCCCTCTGGATCTCAATTCAAACTGTGATGATATCAGCAAGGTGTGAATACTGATGTAGAATGGGTTCTAGAAATCTTTTCTTAATCTATACTTCGGCAAAACTTCTATTTACTTCACTTCACTAGGAGTTTTGCCTCAGTTTGGGCTGAGTCAAATCTTTGGACTAGAATAGATTTAAAAAAAATAACTTCATGGCTAACAATTCATAAAAAAACATAGATTCACCAGTGATTGTCTGAAGGTGGAAATGCCTGTGGCAAATGCATTCCCAGCCTAAGAGTCATATTCCATTAATGCATGGTAGCTTAAATTCCCTTGAATACTTATTTGGTCCTTCTTTATTGTTGTAAAGCGGGAGGGTACATCATAGATGCAAAGGAGAGGTTGGGTATTGAACTTCAACCTTTCCATTCCTAGCCAGACAGTCAGAGTATGATGAATCAGAATTACAGCTATTTTGTTCATAGAGATTATTAGGATCTACAGGACACAAACAAACAAACAAAAAACCCAATTCATCTACCAGCCTCCCTCCCCCCAAAAAATCCAACC
>NW_017728995.1:12253287-12259695 GCF_001723915.1 Gavialis gangeticus
TCCCTCCCCTCTCCCCACTTAACAAACAAAGTCCCCTCCCCCATCCCTCCACAACAAAAAATCCAACCCAACAAAACCCCAGACTGTGTACAGCTTTAAAAAAAAAAAGGAAGCAAACCTCAGCACAGGAAAGTAGATTAAAAACCTTTCACTTGACCTCCAGTCAACCAGATAGCATTGCTGCAGTGTTTCAAAATCCAGCCCCCAAACCCCAAAACAGAATACTTGTTCTAATAAGGACCCTGTTTTGATTGTAGTCATCCTTGCTTAGCTGAAAAGAATCAGAAAACAAATAAATGTGAATAACCAGTCTGCAGTGAAAAAAAATAAAGACATTACCCACATCAAGTGCTAACATAAGCCATTTAAAAACAGCTCGGGATAAAAATCATTCCTTGTCTTCTTTAAAAATGATAATGTAGCTAGTTCTTTCAAAGAAAGCAAAAGAAAATCCATGATGAAGAAATCCAGGCTTAAAAATAAATAAAATAACCGCCCCCCTCCCCATGTAGTAGGAATGGGAAGGGGTTCAATTTTTTGTCTCTTGCTATTTGCAATCTGTTATTAAGTTATGTGAAATGGGGATAAGCATTCTTTCTAGGTGCATAAAAACACATCCTCCACCCCTGAGCAGCCAAAATGTGTCTGAAACAAAAGTGGAGCATGACAGTACTAATCTTGATTTTTCCGTAGTGTTAGAAAATCTTTTATAACAATATAAACTGCAAAAAAGCCTGTCATTTGTTTAATCCTACAAAGCTGTATCTATTATACAAGCATGGATAAAAAGAAAGAAAACCTAATTATACAAATTTCTCAACACAAAAAAAATACTGGAAAGATTAAGTTAACTTTTCAGTGACTTTTTCACAAACTTTGTAGGCTGAATTTTCAGTTTAGGTTGAAATAATGAGAAAAGGGTCAATATTAGCTGTTTGGGTTGAGCATAAAATTTGAACACCTGCAGTGAAGTTCTTCACTGCAGCAATGGATATAGGAACATTGGTGTGTGTGCGTATCAGAACAGGGGTACACTTACAGTAGATGCTAAGATCTGTCAGTCTTCATGTGGAGGCAGGAATGGTTTTCGAAATGCTAAGTGAGAGTAAGCCTATGAATGTGTGTACACAGCTTTAAAAGTGTGATATGTGAACGCTATTCCTTGCATACACAATGTAGGTAGGGAGTTGCAGACACACCAGTGCAGTAAACAACCTGATTGTCAACACATAGACACTCATAATATTAGATTCATGAGTATGCTCAGAAACAGTCACTAAGGATATATTAGCATAGGACAACATGTGGCTGCATACAATTTTGGGGAGATGAATACATCTCTTGAAGGACCTTGTGGCTAGGAATCCTATGGCTGCACTAATGACCTTACATAATTAATGCAGTGACATGGGTGACTGACTCTCCAATTCCCCTTTCAACTCCTCTCTGTGAAAAAAAATTGTACAACCTATCAGTAACAGTTGATCCATTGCCAGCTGTTAGAAGCTGCCCACCAGAACCTATTCTGGACACAGCTGTGAGATATATTCAATCTCAGGTGTGAATTAAATATTCTTGTTACTAAGATGCAATTTTATGTCACCTTTATTTTTCATATGAGATTGTAACACAACAAATTTAATACTTTGTATATCTGACCTATCCTCTATCCTTTATGTGTCACAAATTCACCTATCCCTTTGTGTTTTTACTTTCATTTGTCTCCATCCAAATGGGATGAACTTAGCTTTGTTAATTTTGATTAAATAAATTAATTCAGTGTGTCAAAAGTACTATTGTGATCTATCCCTATACTGCATTAAAGTTTAAACAAGACTCAGGGTTTTGAGGACAGAGACTTTGTTCCGTGATGCCTTTGTGTCATGCCTGGGAGCACTGCTGTGAAGCACATTGTAACCTCTTGTGTCCCCTATGTGTGTCCCAACTGCTGAAACAATGTAATACAGCCATTGTTAGAGTGAACTGGATGCAGGCCAATAACCAGAGTCAAAATAGAGACCCTAAGAATGGTGCTGGGAATGACCTAGGTGCACAACACACAGCAGCCACATTAACATTATCAGGCATCAGAGTGTGCAGAACTAGCATGCCATGCTGCTCTGCAATGATCGCAGCACAAAGGCAGTAAAGACATGAGTTTAAAATGTTTTTCGTTTTTTTTATTCAAGTGACAGGGAAAAAATACAAAGTATTTGAAATGTAAAATATTAAGCAAGACTTTGATTGTAACAAATTTTGCTTACACTCTTCCTGTAGCTAGAGAGACTGTATTATATAAGGAAAGCGCCTTATTTGAGAGTCTTTAGATGATATTGAAAGTGGTACTGACAATGGTAATAATGGCCTTTTCTGAGAACAGACGGCTGAGTTGGGCTGAAACTGTGATTGCTTCTGTTAAAGCCTGATAGTGCTTTCTTGTAGACAAGGCAACACATACAAAAGGTTCTCTTGAAGTCCCTTGCAGCCCAATTTTTCTATGACTTTATGAAGATTTTGAATAATTAACTATCTGAATATATTACCTGAGAATTTTTAGAAATAAATAGCCTTTAAGAAGCTGCTTCAGCTGCAGACATTAGCATTTCATTATTTAGGTCTAGTTAAGAATCTCTTTAGTTCTTTGCTATAGGGCCCAATATATATTTTCAAGATCAATATGAAAATGAATTCTAAGTGGAATAGGAGGATCCTAAAAAGTTTACTTCTCACCTGAGCTTAGCAGTGACTAGAACAGTGCTCTATGAGTATATTCCTAATACAGTTGCCAGCACTTCAGATCTTTACACAAAGTCAGAGTAAATTTCCCTAGATCTCCATAACTATGAATTCATAAAATAGCGAATCTAAATTTGATTAAAATGCTGCACTCCCAGTTCTGTATCCCTATGTTCCTAAAAGAAGAAAGAAAGAACAGCTAAAAGAAAAAAAAATATAGATTTACTTTTGGTGCTGACTTTACATGCAGTCTTGCTTCTGAAGAGGACCTGGGAAGAGCAGCAGTGACCCCCGGTGGTATGGGGAAGCAGAGATGACCCATGGCAGTGGGCAGAAGAGACCCTGCATGGTGCAGAGAAGTGGTGGCAAGCCCTAAGAGCAGCAAAGGAAGATTGCACCCTAGAGGCACTCCCCAGCATTAGAGGGGCAGCAACTCTACTGCAGGCCTTCCTACCCAGCACTTGCTATTTTGGGTAATGTAGGTGGCAAAGTTCCCAAATCAGACTGGTAACTCCTGGCAGCTAGGAGCAGCAGGGTCTCCAGGGTGGGCCTCTAAACCCAAGCTTCCTACTTTGATTGGTGTAGCTGTGGGTGAATCTCCTTTCCCAACTAAGTGGGCTGGGTAGTAGCTCCCCTGGGTTGGTTAACCATTGGAGTTTCAATTAATGTTCAATAGTTAATATTTTCTTTAAGATTGTGTGTTTTCTCACTTTTCCCCCTGTAATAAACCCTATTTTATTTGAACATTTCATGCAAGCTGGGAAGTTTGTTCACTTGATCATATCATCTGAATCACTGGATCAGGATATTAAAAGCCTAACAATGTCCCAGGAGCTTGTCCAGGCTCTGCGAAAACATTGGGAGCGGCATGCATGGTGGTAAGTCTCACTCCTTTCAATTCACGTGCTGCCTGAACATCAGTATTAAATAATGGATTTCCACAAGGGGTGACCCTCTCATCTGGGCTATCTTCTCATTATTTCTGATGCACCAATTTGGTTCATCAATTTCCAGTTGAATACCCCTCTTACTTGCTATGCAAGTTCTTAAACACAGCTTGTAGATTGGATCAATAGGTCTTTTTTGTGGGAACTAATTTCTATATTTAACTTTTACTGACTTTAAAAACAATGTATATAACAAGCTGAGTTGAACTTTTTTTACCTTGAAAAACTTAGAATGTAGGCTTACATTCAAGATTATAGATCCCTGTGGTTTGGTATGGTGCTGATTAAGTGCTGAGTTTGTGATCCTATCTTGAGAGCAGTTACTAATAGTCAGTTGAGGATGGACAACATTATACCTAAAGTCAACTTCATTACTTTCTGTGGGTCGGTATCATTACTTGGAGGATGAGTCTGGCTTTTTGCCACTCTCCTGCTGTTCTGCTGTGATGTGTGCTTATGTACTTCATCACCCTTTAGAGAAAAAAAAAACATACTACACCTACTAATTACACTTAAGGAGGAACTGTTCTGACATGTAGGTAAAATGTTGTTAATAATAAAAAGTTTGGTTTTAGCTTTAAAATTTTCTAGTGATGGTAACATTTTGGGCCACAGTCTCTAAGGCCAATCATTCTCTCTACCGGAAGAGAAAATGTTGCTTGATGACAAGACAAGACCCTCTTTGAGAGAATATAAGCATAAAAATGGGTTAAAATCTATTAACATCTTGCCACCACAAAAAAACCCCATAACACTTATTTTCCAAGTGGAAATAGAAATATCCAACTGTAGTATAAAATATGCTGTAAATAAAACTTTAGTAGAAATAAAGTTTGTATAACATAAAATGAATATTTCATCAGAAGTGATAAAAATATGCATAGAGGAAATCAGAAAGAGCAATAAAAGAATATTATAAAAAGGGAATTTTTAAGAAGCCTTAAGGTAGGCTCAGCAAAGCAGGTATTGTAAGATAGGGGATGACTGCCTACCAAGATAAGATATCACACATTGTATTATATATCCGTGAACCCTGTGGCAGCCAAAGCCTTCCAAACATAACTTTTAAAAATTAATAGAAGATAAATATAAAGAAGAGATATACAGCAGATTAACTGTAGGTTGTACAGTCCCAGCTAGTGTGCTTCAGTACCAAATGTTGAAACTATATTGGTATTTGGGCTGGAATGGGAGGACAGTGTCCATCCTTGGGTTGCATACGGCTTCTAGTAGCCAGAGGAGATCTACTTTATAAAAAATGCCTTTATTGAATGGGTGGCTTTACTTTGACCAAAAACAGATGTTCTAGCACCCCAGAAAGACAACAAACATTTACTTTGGAAATGGTCTGAGGCCAGGGCTGCCTTTTTTTCTGTGTTTGTGACATGCCTATCATGGTATGATTCTGGGAGATAACTAGGACTCCTTGTTGCAAATAATTTTAGTAATAAATCGGACTTAATTTTGTTCCTGTTGAAGTCAATGGGAATTTTGTGGCTGATTTCGATGAAAGCAGATAGCTCCACCCTACAGAATAACTAACAGAACATTCATTCTGACTTTAAAACACAAGGTAAGATAGCAGAAACTAAAACACTTCCTAGTTAATGTTTAAACTGCTTAATTATCCAATTTGTAATATACACAATTAGTACATTTAATATTATTGCAAAACTCCTAAAAAAGTTCTTGCAATTGCTTTTTTTTCCAATTTATAAAAGGATTTAAAAATAGAACCTCAAATAGGAAATTAAATGTGATAAGTGGCAGCAAGATATTTAGACATGCAGCATAAAATCTTCCATGTTAAAAGTGGCAAATCCTTGTTTGCGATGTTTCCTTTGTAATGCAGTATTCTTATAAGAATTTTTCCTTGCTCAGTTAACCACCACTTTCCACAATGCGATGGGTAAAAACAGAGGCTGGGTTTATCCCAGGTTTGATTATCCCAAGCTTTGATTTGCATTAAAATAGGTAGGGGACAGTTATTTGTATATGAAGTTTGAATGGCAATTATCTGAAATCAGCCTCCATGGTCCCAGGAAAAAGTGTTGTCTGCTAAAAACAGACAACTGGTTTGATTCAGATTTGAGAGTTTCAACTCCCAGCAAATCTCAGACATCTCAGATGGACAACCCCATTGTCCCACATTAAGTACCTCTGAAGTATCTAAATTAATACTGTGCCTCCAAACAATCACAGCTAATTCAATTTCGTTATCTTTTAAACTTTGTATATAAATGGCTATTCTGCACCTGTGAGTAAATTCTCAGACTAATCGGCCCCAGATCAAATTGGTCATCTGTGGCCCCATCTACATGAGACACTGACTGCACAGTAGCCCATGACTACTGTGCAGTAGCATGGCATGGCAGAAAGCATGACACAGTGCTACTGCTCAGTAACCTTGGGCTATTGCACAGTCAGTGTCACAAAAAAGTCGTTTAGTGACACTACTGTGCAGTAACTCCAGTTACTCTTCAGTCATTTGGTATTTGTTTAAAGACGTACTAAATGACTGTGCAGTAATGACTCTGCAGTCAGTGTCTAATATAGATGCGGGCAGTGGGTGTGTCTACATGAGTCATTTACTGAGGAATAGACTAATCATCTCTGCAGTAAACGTCCCATATCTATACGTGTACCCTATTAGGTTGCAGGAAATTAATCAACTCTGCAGCAGGGTCGTATTTGTAAATACAAGTATTATCCTGCTGTGGAGTTT
>NW_017728995.1:12264695-12274447 GCF_001723915.1 Gavialis gangeticus
GGCAGTGGGTGTGTCTACATGAGTCATTTACTGAGGAATAGACTAATCATCTCTGCAGTAAACGTCCCATATCTATACGTGTACCCTATTAGGTTGCAGGAAATTAATCAACTGCTTGATTAAGGAGTTTTTTTATTCCACAGCCCTCACTGGAGGGTCCCTCACTGGAGCATCCTTGTGCTCCAGCCAGCCCTTCCGCAGCCTGTTGAGCCTGGTCAGAGCATCCCTGGGCTCGCAGGCTGACCCCCCATACCCACTGCCAGCTGTGGCTGCTCCAACCCAGCTCAACATGCTGCAGTCCGAGGCGATTGTGTAAACATAGCACCTAGGCACAATAAACTCCAATGTGGTAAGAGCCAGAGTGAATTGCTTTGCCTTAATAGCATGTGTAGACAAGTCCTGTTTTTAGCCTGATGATACTTAATAGATACTTAAAGTGAGACAATAAGGGTTGCATGTCTGTGGGATCCCAGAACAAAAGGCCAGTGAAAATCCAACTGTTTTCAGCCCATGAGGTTTTGACTCATGTAGGTTTATTCCTTTTTGTTTAGCTTAAAGAAGTTTGCTAAATAACCAAATATTGAATCTACATTCTTTGCAGAGTATTCTAAATTCACAATTAATGGCTTTATTCCTATACCACATATTTATTGAGGCTTTTTTTTTATTTCTCATGGAATAACAACTTATTATACATTAAAGTTCAAAAATTACCACAATCAATACCCAAAGGCAAATTCAATAAGAGTCTATTTGACTGTAAATAATTCATCTCTGTGGTTCCTAAACATGTAAATAAACTAGCGATTATAGATGTGCTACAGTAGGTGTTATTGAGTAATGGGAAAATTCTTGTTTCCATTGTGTAATTGTTGTCATTAAATAAACTCAATTTCACCATGAAACATCCCATTCATTTTTTTAATTGATGCCAAAAGTACCTGATAATTTATAAAAAAAGATGTTCTTCTTTTTCTCAATTACTTTTTGTTTATAAATGATAAACAGACAAAATGTTCTCTGTAGTTTCTCCAAATGGCACACTCAGATATTAGGCTCCACTGGCCCTATGTCACATTCCTTTAAAAACATATAAAACTGCTTCACAGTTGGTGTACATTGGTTCATTGTTATTGACTTCAAGGGAGCTTTGGCTGAGGACCTATGAACAGACTCGTAAAGATATTTAGGTGTCTATAGTTGCAGATAAATGCCTAGTGAGATGTTAAAAGTGTTGGTAGCTATTAAAACCAAGGGTAGTCCTAAAAGCAGACATTTCTCAAAAATCTGCTAGTCTGCCATTAGAAACTTGAGCTGCCTTGAACACCTTTAGCAATTTAGTCCTTGGCCATAAAGAACTGTTGGTGGGACGCATAGAAAGGAAGCCAAATTGCCATTGTAAGAGAGAGTAAGGAGTCATGAAAGTGAGTTCTGGGGCAAGACAACACAATAGTCCTTTCTTTGATCTTTTCCCAGATTTTTCTGTTCCAATTAAGTTTTTTGTGGCAAAACCAGAAGGTTTTACAGAAGAAAAATCAGATTCTAGCAAAGCCAGAAAAGGCTAATGGCATCTACACAGAGATTCAATCATTTCTGTATTGTTTCTAGAACCTCTGGATGTTCCACTCCTGCTTCCTGCTTGCCCCGAGACCTCTTCAAAAGGAGATTTTGCAGCATGAAATGGTAAGGTGGTAGGGCAGCACTAATTCAGAAGATTTCCCTCAATGTTGCTGGTGGGCGATGGAATAGAATAAGATATTTAATGTGTGGCTCACTCCATAGTTCGTGGGGATAGGGAGATGGTGCCAGATAGTTCCTATCCCCCTACCTTAAGGACACTTGGCTTCCAAAGGTAGGGAGATAGGAAAAACTTTGAACAGAAGGCAGTCCCTTAAATTTGCATGTAGGCACCTAAAAGTAGACACTTAAATGGTAATGATGTGCCTCCTTCATCAGATGACGTTTGAAAACCCACGTACCTATGCCACCTAGCTATTACTGTACAATCAAGAATTAATTCTTAAAGGCTGAAACTTGTATCCATGGTTTTAACTACATTCATCTAGAAGTGATTAATTCAATTATCTGGTTATTGCCAATGGAATTGTTTAGTAGAACTATATTTTCAATTACATTTATCTTTTCAAACTGTAACATCCATAGTCCTTTAACTACTTTTGAATTACTTGTTGATCTTTGACTTCCAAAATATATTTGTCATATTTTAAGGGATATGTATGAGCTAAGTAAACGTAAACTGTGTTCAATTAAACAATAACATTTTGCTGTAAATTATTATACAATTTGCTGAACGAGATTTTAACCCCAGCCTAATACCAAGTGTATTATGCTGTCAAATTGTCAACGGGGGGAGGGGCTTTTTGAACATCTGTACCTAGCCTGAGTGTACATCAATATCAGCTGCAGTATATGCCCCATGTCCACCATTCTCTTGTCAAATATGACTAGTCTTCAGCTGGAATTCTCCTTAATATTATCAGTGACTCCTTATTAACAAATAGAAAATTCCTTCCTTTATCTATGAGCATGTAGAAAATGGTCTCTTAGTGGTGGATGTTGCAGTAAAAGTGGAATTAATGTGATATAGACACAGCTTTTGAATCCCAAAGTCATTTTTTATTCTAAGGTCCAGAGGAGGTTCTTACAGCATAGTGCACTTTGAGGACATTCTGGAATGCTGCTTTTTTGTGGAGCCAAAAAATGCTTATTTTGGCTCCACAAGTATATAATCAAGATGGGAATCTGACCCATTATCCTGCAGGAAGCAAACTTTTGTTTGATTCACTATCTTAAGGGCCAGTTTAGACCCTGAACTATAAAAATCCTCTAAAGCCATTACCATTACTTTTATCCAGAATTGATGCATAAGTCTGCCAAAGAGCACAAATTGAGTAATACACCCAATTTGCAGAGGAAAAGATTTTAATCTTCACATAGCATTTTTTTTCCCCTTTCAAATGCTGATGCTCTTTTTTCTGTGGGGGGAACATAGCAAGGTTGATCAAAGAAATAGCAAATTTGTTTAGTGCCTCCATCTTTAGTACCTGATGTGCACTGAGGAATGTTTTTAACTTAATTACATTTCTGCTAAGTTCCCAATGAAGTTCAGCCCAAAATATAATATGAAAACAGATGATATTATAATGTAAAGTTACGTGTTTGGATCACTCTAACGTCCTCAAATAAGGCCTTTGTTTTTAGTAAAAACTGTCTTTGCCTTGTCAAAATTGCAGAAACCCTTATAAACTAGTGACTCTGGAATTTGAATTACTATTAGAGTTACCAGAAACAAACACCATAAGACAGACAGCATGTTGCCAAAACAAAGAATGCTTTTTTAAAATAGAAAGCAGTGGTGGGATTTTCCTTACATTCTGTGGGGTGCCTAAAATATATTCAGGGGGCGCATCTATATGCGAGCCTGACTGCGCAGTTTTTACTGTGTAGTCATATAGTACTTTCAAGTACTAAATAACTAACAGTCCCGGTGGCGCACAGGTCATTTCCGACCCCACTGAGCAGTCACTCATTGCTACTGCGCAGTAGTATCGGCATCACAGTTCATGCCTGCTGACACTATATTGTCGTAGCAATGAGCTACGTCGCTGTAGCTTGTTGGTACAGCAAAGTAGCATCTCATTTAGATGTGCCCACGTTATCGTTTATGTAACACGTGAATTATGCAGTCCTACATTCTTTTTCTCTGTTGTGGTTCCTTCTATAGAGAAAATATTACCAGACTCTCTTAGATACAGAAAAATTACCAGACTCTCTTAGATACAGATGTTTTTCCTGGCAGTTGCATGCTGCCATTGGATTTTGTTTTGTATAAATACCAAAATAACATCAATGAAGTCTAATGCCCAGTACCCTTCTGTTTGCTTCCCTCGTGAGAACATGTTAGATTTGTGGGATCTTGATGTGCATCTTCCATATTTTAGCTTTAACATTAGTTCATTACAACTTCAAATATGCATTTTGCATAATGAAAAAAGCTGGGTGGTTTCCGTTTGACCTTTGCAAAGTGGAGAAAATGCTCTAGCAAGGAATCACTAATAAAAAATATCTCCAAGTTGTCTTGGTTCATGAGCCCAAGACAAGCTTGAGCACTATTGAATTATTTAAAAGTAATGAACAAAATGTAGACACACAACAATGCTATTTGGAGATCAAAGAGTAGCTGAAGAAAGTGCTGTTAAATTGATTTTACTAGTGAGGTTTATTGCATGAATATTGCCTTGCACAAAATAAAACTCCATTTCATTGCACCTTTTTTTCTCATTTGGTTTACAATCTATTTCCTTCTCTTCCTGTAACAGCCTTCCTGGTGCTATTTTTGGAAGGTTGAAAAATTCTGACTTGTGATGTTCTTTATGTCCTGCTACTCTGTCATCCCTTTGCACACCAGGCCTGTCAAGTACACGCAGTTGTTACTCTTCGATTGACCTAATTAGTGTTAGGTCAATCTAAGTGCTGAATTATATATACATTCAGGGAGGTTAGATTGAGCAAAAAATGGCCAGCCTATCCAACTTAATTCACTTGAAGAGGTGCACTATGTAGATCAGACTAACTCGTAGCCAACCTTACCAAACATTTGTATGCAATTAGAGAGAAACCCTATGCTTGAGAAAGCCCAGCCACTCACTGCAGCCCCAGGGCAACACTTTTCCTACCTCCCCCAGCATCCTGACTGGGCTATTTTTATTCCTTTACCTGGATCACCTCTGGAAAGACAACTTCCCCCCTCCCCCACCCATGAACCTGCCAGCCCCACCTGGACATGCCAACTTCCCCCTCCCCCCACCACACAAATCTGCTAGTCCTGTTCCCATTCCTGCCCACCCCTCCCTCCACCCTGACTTAGATTGCACTCCCAACATGGCTTCTAGCACTGGTAAATGAGTGCATAAGGGGAGACCTGTTCTATGATCACACAGCTTAAAGTAAGATGGATCATAGATTGGATCCCGGGAATATCTGCACATGCCATGAGTCTGTGCTAGCTCTGAAACTGGAAGCAGTGTAGCCAGATTAGTGTTACACTGCTACAGAGCAAAGATGGCATATGTAAGCATATCACTGTTGGACACTGTAAATTAACAGTATATATATATATATATCCTTTGTGGCTAGACCTTTTTTTTTGGTCCTTAGGTTGTACAATGTTCAGCACATTAGTGTCTTCATTCATACTGAGGCTAAAATACTGCATATGCTACCAACATACACATGAATAACCACAGTAGACTTGCTGCTTAGTGTTTTTGTTGCAAAATGTGCACAGGATTAAATGATTTAGGTAACAAACATGGGAAATGGCTCTCAAAGGGGAGAGCTGCTACTAATTTGTAATACTGTTATTTACATGACATTCAGCACTGCTTTACTTGTGCTGCAATGTACAGTCTCCTTGAAAGAACAAGTTGTTGTGGCAGATATTAAGTGCTTAAATCCCAAAAAGCCTTTTCCAAACAGAGCTGATAAGCTAATGGTTTCTTTTTTAAAAAATTCTATTGTTTGCCATAGCATGGGAAAATTCATATTTATATTTCATATTGTATTTGTACACAGTGTGCAGAGCTGATTTGAAACTGGACTTGGGGGTAGAGCTGCGCTATCTTCTCTCTTGCAGAGAGAAAAACATTCTAATGGCTGCAGATATTGTGGCTCTTATAGGACGGTTATGGTATATTAGTTTCCATTTTAAAAGCGGTAAATGCAACAAAGAGACTAGAACCCCCTTTATCTGCATTTGAATTGCAGACAGCAAAGCCACAAACAATAATAAACACTCTCACGAGGAGTTTGTGAGGTCAAGGATGCTGTTCTGCGCAGGAAGCAGGGCAGAAATGGAGCAGGGGAGACGCTGGGTTTTAGAAGCTCAACAGGTTCCACAGTTGCTGCTAATACATAGTACGATGGAACAGATTGATTCAGCTTTGTTCGCAGGGTTCATGTGGACCTATACCCTCTTGACCATTACCAAGGAATATACATATCAGGAGAAAAATGGCTCCAAGGAAGATACTGCAGCCTCAGGACTCTATGATATATGATTTTTCACATCTACCTCTAATCTGTGTACACCTTACCACCAATCACCTACATTCACCCAGGCAATAAGCCAAAACAGAGTTCCCATCCTTTGTGTATTCTGTCCAAATTCTGCTTCCACAATTTGCAAAACAGAAGTGACATGGATTCTTCAATTTTAACATTTAGTGGAAGGTATTCAAAGGCATAAAGGTCAATTAGACTTCAAATTCCCATTGAAAAAGAAATCAATGGAAGTTGGGTGCGTCGCTTCTCTTCATGTCTTAAAAGGTTCTTTCCTAAATTGTCTGGAGGATTTCTAAATGATACAGAAGTCATTCAATTGAACATTGAAAGGCAGCCAATGCTTGGTGATACAAAGTATGCATGATGCTCAGAACAGAATCAGGACTCTTACTGTAGATTTTTTTTGTACTTTAACCTTCAAACTTTCATCACTTTTGCTTCTATCATAGTTTCAAAGTAACTGACAAGCAGCTCCAAATATTTAAAGTTTATTTCATTACATTAGATGGTTTTCTATTAATAAAACCCACACCTTGTGACAATGACACATTCTAAACCTTAGGTGTTGAAGCCCCAGCAGCTGCTTAATAATGGATGTAGGGTAGAGCAGTGTCTTAGTTATGTGCATGGAGTATAGCTCATTTTTATTAGATCAGTCAAAACTTAAATAGAGGTAATTGCAAAATGGTTATTGACTGGAATATTTAAATGCAAAAAAAGAGACTACTACCTAGCACTTCTTTGTCTCTGTTATACTAAGAAGGCAGCTACATTAATCTCGCTCTTTCCTTGTCAAAACTATTCATCAGTTTTCAGTGTATTAACAACCATTCCACCCCCTGTCTAATTAGCTTATTTAAACACTGTTTCTTCATTGATCTCTGTGGGTCCAGCTCCTGATCCAGTTTAACAGGAATTTCACTGGAGTAAAAATATAGGATCAGAAAGAGGGCAACAGTAGCCAGGGAATCTCAGTTTAAACAGGCACTAGAACTTTCAAGTCGAACCATAAATATCAATTGCCAATATTTTAAACGTCATGGTGAGGCTTTGTAAGCCTGAATCCCTACCCATGTTGACATAATCAGGAGTAAGCTCACTGATGCTAAGAGACACTGAAGCATGAAACTGTTGAGAATAAGGTTTATATGTTTGTAAGGACTATTCTAAGTTACTCCAACTTGTATTGGCCAATAGGAAATGTTATAGTATCTGAAGATGTCCCAGTTTCAGATAACTCTGATTATCTATTTCCAATCTCAGTACATGCCTAGTAGTGATTAACAGGTTCAGTTAAGTCAGATATGAATAACTATAATTCTTTTCTGCCTCTATGGCAGCTATGTACCATTTGGGGTGATCTGTTGGCCAACTATAAGTTTATCGGGGTGTTCACCAGGATCTGGGGAACGTCTGTTCACCAGAGCACCCCAAGGGATGACAAGATCAAATGGTCACAAACTCCTCTGCAACCATTTCAGGCTGGGCATAAGGAAGAACTTCTTTACTGTCAGAGCCCCCAAGGTTTGGAATAGACTGCCACCGGAGGTGATTCAAGCGCCCACTTTGAACACCTTCAAGACACTTTTGGATGTTTATCTTGCTGGGATCCTATGATCCCTGCTGACTTCCTGCCCCTGGGCAGGGGCTGGACTCGATGATCCTCCGGGGTCCCTTCCAGCCCAAATGTCTATGAAATCATTTAAACATTTGTCTGAATGCCCTCTAGTTCTCTACAATATTGTCCAACATTTCCATGATGACGTATATAATGCTTGTACAGATAGAACTTAAAACTTGAAACAATATGAGATCCAAACTGAAGAAGAAATCAGAAACTGAGAATAAGTAGAGCAACACATACATGTGGAAGGAAAATGGCATTTCTCATTCACCACTCATGACACTGTGTAGTGTAGTAGCTGGCTTCAGTAAATACCATTGGGCATGAATCAGAAGAAGTAAACAACAGCTTTTCTTTTGGCAAGCCTCTGTAACCCCTTTTCCACTAACTAACTGCCTACTTCCTGGCCTCAATTTCCAGCTCTTCGAAATTAGAGAGTTTCTCTAAATTCTAAATTTCCTCACTATGTGCCTCACATGCTTTTTGTTAAGGTATTTAAAAAGACAAGGAGGAAATGGACCAAGATTAGCCACACCATTCTACTAGAAGTATTTGTTTTAATATGCTTGTTCTAATATTTATGGAGCTATTTCTAATTATTAATTTTAACATACAGACTATTTTAAGCATTTAGCTTCCCTGAATGGTGCCTTGATTCAAAACTAAACACTTCCCTAAGTTTGTCTGCCCTTATTTTCCACCCATTTCAGTGTTGGGATATGAATCACAGATACAAGTGAATTATTAGCATTTACTTTTATGGGTATTTAACATTGCTTATGAAGGTTAATGATACAAGTGATCTCTGCATGTGGTTAAACAAGGGATACAGCCTGACATCTATGCAAGACAGTGGGTCATTTGTGTCCACTGTCTCAGGATATGGCCAGCTTTAATAATCAGTAAAATAGCACAGGGAGATTGCATCCTATAATGAAGCTGAAGCTTAGCCAAAGAACATAGGTTGAGTAACCATAGATATAAACAGAACAGTGAGGTTGTAAAAAACAAAGAGCAGTAATTCAGAAAAATGTTGCTACAAAATAAACAGCAAGAATTCAATGAATACTCAAGATGGTGTTTTATTAGAATCATTTTAATTTTTATATATTATTTTAGCACCAAAATGCTAGATGTCTGTTTTGGCACATCCTAATAGTTGTGCTTTGAAAGGAAATCATATAAAGTAGTTAAAAGTAAGAACCTACCTCCAGTGGGACATTGCACATACCAATCTTCTCTTATATTTTTTGTAGTAAGCATTAGAAATTAAAAATCACTTAGCAGTTGCTTTTACAAATAACGGATTTGGGAATTACAAAATGATGGGTCACTTTTGAAGCTGTATTATTGTTAAAAATATATATTTTTAACTTTAGCGAATCAATTTTACTCTAGCAGATATAAAGAGCTAGTGAAAATGAAGCATTTTAGCAATATATCTGGAATACTGTGTCCTACTGGCACCAATACAAGATGGAAAGGTAGGAAGAAAGAAAACACAGACCCCAATAAGCTATATTAAGCAGTTTGGATTAAACTCCTGAAGATGAGGAAGTCAATGAGAGTTTTGCTATTGACTAATTAGGTCAGGATTTCACTCCTTGAGGGGAGCACTTTTAAATAGAGTAGACATCATAATGGAAATTTATCAGAATTGATCTCAAGAAAAATCCATCCATGTAATAGCTGCAGCTTAGTAGTTTACACTTTAAGTACACTGACATACGTATCATAGAAACATAGAATTAGGGTCGGAAGGGACCTTATAGATTTTCAAGTCCGACCCCTGCCAGGGCAGAAGAAAAAACTGGGCTCAAATGATCCCAGCTAGGTAAGCATCAAGCCTCCTCTTAAAGACCCCCAGGGTAGGAGCCAGCACCACTTCCCTTGGAAGTTGGCTGCAGATCCTAGCCGCCCTAACTGTGAAGTAGTTCTTACGGATGTCTAATCTAAACCTACTCTCCAACAACTTGTGGCCGTTATTCCTTGTTATGCCAGGGGGCGCTAGGGGAAACAAGGTCTCTCCCAAACCCTTCTGGTC
>NW_017728995.1:12279447-12298161 GCF_001723915.1 Gavialis gangeticus
CGTGCTGTCAAGAAGGGAGTTTCCCATCTTATATGTGTGCTGCTGGTTACTATTGCCCAAGTGCCGCACCCTGCACTTGTCAGTGTTGAAACGCATCCTGTTTTTGTTAGCCCACCCCTGTAACCTATCCAGGTCTTACTGCAGTCTTTCCCCCCCTACTAGCGTGCTCATCTCACTACAAATTTTGGTATCATCAGCGAATTTAAATAGGATGCTTTTCACCCCGTCGTCCAAATCTCTGATAAAGAGATTGAACAGCACGAGCCCAAGGACCGAGCCCTGGGAGACTCCGCTGCCCACTTCTCGCCAGGTCGAATATGATCCATCCACCACCACCCTCTGAGTACGACTCTTCAGCCAATCTGCAATCCATCTGACTGTGTAGGCATCAATGCCACAGTCTCCCAATTTTTTAATGAGGATGGGGTGGGAGACAGTGTCAAAGGCCTTGCTGAAGTCCAGAAAGACTACATCCACGACAACACCTGCATCCATGGCCTTTGTGACCTGATCGTAAAAGGCAATCAGGTTTGGTCTGACATGACCTGCCCCTAATGAAACTGTGCTGGTTGCCCTTGAGCATCATCTCTGAGGCTGGCCCATCGCAGATGTACTCCATGATGATCTTCTTAAATATAATGGAAAAACTCATATAATGCTGACCACAACAGACTTGACTTTCCTCTAACACTATTATCATTTAGAGCCATGTTTCTTAAGGTCTTTAGGCACCTAAAATTAAAAATAGGTGGCTAGTAGAATTTTCACACTGTGAAATCAGGAAATAAGTCACAGAAAACCCAAGTAAGTGCCAGTTGCATCTTTACATGTATCAATAGTTTGTTCTTTCTTAAATGAATAGTTATGGTTGGGAGCCATAATATAATAGACTTACTACAGGGATGACATTAAAATAGACCACAATATTGAAGAGAATGTGGCTGATCATGAGATGCTGACATAATGAATTGTGGATGCTCTCAATAATCCATCTGTCTTTTTACTTGATCTAGTTATTTATGCCATACTTTTTAACCTGCTATCTGACTATCTTGCAAAATACCATAAAAGAGAATGCAGACCTTAGGTTTCTATGCTTTCCCCTTTCTCAGAATGAGGTATTTGATAGTATAGTGGATTGAAATGAGATTTCAACCTCTTCTGAAGACAATGTTTCGTTTTAAAAGCTTCTATGATAACATGATTACTCTCCCTCATTAAACCACCCCCCCGATCTATTTTTTAAAAATCAAAATTGTAAAAAATCCAAAACCCCATACCAAGAGTTTTCCTAGAAGCTTCAAAGCAACTTTTGAAACCCTCTCAGTTACCCTAATCTACTTTCAGGATTAGGGAACACACTACTTTTTCGTATTAGGGAAGACATTTTTTGCAAGCTCTGTCTGGGTAGGAGTCTTTTGCTGCTACTATAATACCAAGAATAATACACAGTGGATGTGTCTACATGAGATGTTTTACTGTGAAGTGGTATAGTTTACTGGGCAGTAAGCATGTGCGTCTGCACTTGCACATACTTACTGCACAGTAAACCTCGCAAATATCGAGTAAATTTGCTACCTGCAAATGCAAGCAGCAAATGTATTGGCAACGACTAACTGCGACGTAGTGCTTGTGTATCTGTTCCCAATCAGCCAGACACCTTCAAATCTGCTCCCAGTCAGCCAGCCAACAGGAGCTGCCTGCTGCCTGGGTGGGATCCACCACCAGAGCCTAGGTGGGAACTATGATGGGGGCTGGGAGATCCGTGTCTCCCAGCCCCCACTTCACCATTTCAGTTGGGTCATGGGGGGCTGGGAGATCCTTATCTCCCAGTGCCAGCTCCATGACAGTGGGTGCTGGGGAGCCTGTTCCCTACCCAGCTCCATGGTTACAAAACTGAGCAGGGAACAAGCTCTCCAGCTCCTGCCCTGCAGTTGTGGGATAGGGGTTGGGAACTGTCCCAGTCAGGGGCAGGACCCAGCCCCATGCCCCAATCAGGCCATCGAGGTCTAGGGCTTGCAAAGAGCTGCAGGTGTGGAGCAGGTCCCAGCCCCCACCCTGATCTGCTGGCGGAGCTTCTAGCAGTGAGCCCCCAGCTGGGTGAGCTAGCAGTGGGGCAGCTAGCAGCAAGACCCTAGGGGATTTCCCACCTAGCTGAGGGCTTGCTACTAGCTGCCCAACCAGCAGACCAGGACAGGGAGCTGGGAACTATGCCTCCCCTGCAGTTGTTTCTGAGTCCTCTACCCAATCAGGGGGGCAGAGAGCTGGGGCTGGTAGCTCCCTGCTACCATGGCAGGGCGCATTGTTCTCACCTTGGCATAAGGTAGCCCCACAGGGGCAGGAAGCAATGTCACAGCTCTGGCCAGGAGACAGCTGGTGGTCCCTACCAAAACCCTGAGCTAACAGCCAGGGGGAACCTAGAACTCCCCCAGGTGGAAGCAGGGGCCCCTTGTCAAGGCCCAGGGAGTAAGAGCAGTTTGCTGCCATTGTGCATGTGTAGATGAAACGGGGGCCCTAAATTGAAGTGATGGGTTTTAATAACCAATGCTTCAATTTAGGGTCGATTAAACCCCCGCGTTGTGAACACACCCCACTGACTTACCTGCCTCTCTGGTGGGGAGGGGAGGGGAGGGAAGGGGAAGGTGAGCTGCCAGTGTGTGAAGCACTCCCTGGGCTGGAGGGGAGGGGGGCTGGTGCTTCCCTCTGCAGCAGCGGTGGCCCCCTCTCCAGGCGGCACCCACCCACAGGCACCCAGCTCAGGCAGTTCCAGGGGGCACCGCAGCCATGGAGGGAAGCACCAGGCCCCCGCATAGCTCAGGCAGGCAGGCTCCGGGGCAGGGGGGAAGGTCAGGCTCACTGCTTTTCTTAGGCGGAGCCTGCCTTCCTGAACTTTTGCTAGGCTGCCTCCATGGGCTTCCTGCAGAGTCCCTGAGCTGCACAGAGCCTGGAGGTTTGCTGTGCCCTGAGTCCTTTAAGGTGCATTACACTGCCAAATTTCCTACAGCACGTGGAATTAATGTGCAATACACCACTGAGGCATGCAAACACTGACAGCATTAAAGTGGTGCAAAAGTATTTAGCCTGCTTTAAAGTGCCATGCACATATGCCCCTCATTTCATCTATACATGGTCATTAGCAGCAAATCTGTTCTTCCTTCCACACATATGTAGATGCCTGCCTGGGAGTGTTTATTCATGATTAAACTGCTCCCAGATCTAATGCATGTGTACACATACCCACTGTTTTGCATAGTAATAGATGGCCATCATTTTGATTAACACACTAGACCAAGAAGTAGAAACCCTTGGAGTTTTAAGTAGGAGTCACTACAGCTTTTATTAAAGAGTCAGGCTTTGTAGATGGGACTGTAAGACAGTCACAGCCTATGTGGATCAAAGCCAGCTGATTACATAGATACTTGATTTCCTGAACTCTCCAACTTTGATGACACACCTGGTGTATAGACCTGTTGCCAGATTAAGCCCTTAGTATGTAATTTAATTTGGTAAGAGGAAAGTGAACAGTCATTTGTTTGAATTGTATAATGTACATCATGTCCCAGGGATGATTAAAAATACATAATGAATATTTACCTGGGGGGGAAGTGGGGGCTTGTAAGGGTAGGCCCTAGCAGGAACACATTGAGAGCCCTTTTATTAAATGACTTTATAATGGCTGAGAAAGAAATTATTTATTATTTTATCAAATATAAAGGAATGGTTAATGATAACATTTATTAAAATTGTTATTATGACATATTATTAGCTTCCATCTCAGAGTATGCTACAGTGAAGCATGACTACTGGTATAACCAAAAATAATAATAATACTAGTAAATGCTAGTTTTCTGTACCAAGTAATATTGTGATGAATAAATTGCTGATCTTTATTAGCAGAAATATCAAACATCTAATTAGTATAATTAATCATTTGCTAATAGAACAATGGCATTATTTATTTTGCCATGCCAAAAAAAAGAACTGAGGAACAGAGGGAAGAAGAGTTTAGAATTGTTTTTGTCTTTAGAAAAAAAAAGATACTGAATGTTCAGAGGAATAGCTGAATGTTACTAGTGAGCATATAGATTCAGATGACGAACTTTTTTCCCATGTTAATGGACAGTTATTCATGTGGGCTAGGTACAAGCATTCAACAAGCCTGAGGCAGGTTCAAGCTAACTTATGTGGGTTCCTCTAAGTGGCCAAGCTTGGTTTGGGAGAGAACAGAACACAAGTTCACCCTTCAATGGAGGGAGTGGCCTGCATAGGCCAAGATGAGCAGCCTGGGGGTGCTCACACATGCCTTTGAGCAGGCTGCTGAAGAATGCCCAGTGCAACAAGAAACCAGTTGCCTCTGATTGGCCAGTGTGGCCCCTCACCCCAGCCCTGCCTCCTTACAGCTGTGGGCTATTAGTCATAGCCAGTGGGGTGATGGGGCAAAGTGGCCCTTCTCATCTGTGCTGGCCCTAGCCATGCATCTGTTGGGAAGTGGGAGCAGGGGGTGGGAGCAGAGCAAAGCAGCCTCTCCCAGCTGTGCTGGCTCCAGTAGCTTCTGTCAGGGGCAGCAGCAGGGGTCAGTGTGTGGTGGGGCATGGAGTGGATCAGCCCCTCCCAGCTGTGCAGGCTCGAGCTGCATGCCTAGAAGCAGCAGCTGGATTGGGAGCTGGGGGAGGGTGGTGGTCCCTGCCATATGGAACCAGCCCCAGCCCCAGTGTTGGCACTCCCAGACACAGATGCCAGCATTCTCTTGTCCCCACTGCCTGACTGCAGATGTGGCTGTGTCCCTATGTCTGTGTCCCTGCATGAACCCTGCACCACCCTGTGAGGAGGGCCTAGTGGGGGTCTGCAAAGTGGCCTGGGATGCCAGTGGATAGTGACCTAACTTGAATCAGGAGTGGATCTGGTACAAAAGTTTGTTAGACCAGTCTAACCTAAATCACTTAATTCTGGGCACAGATAGAAGTGACACTTTTAACCCAATCTGGCTACAGAAAGCAATTTATAGCTGTGACCAAACACAAGTGCATGGCTGCAGACAGCTTCAAAAATGGCCAATCAGGTGAAAATCTGACCTCTCATTGCCTGAGGTATTAAATGATGATGTTTCAATATGTATCGTCTTCTGTAATGTGTGTCTGCAGAGCTCCCAGTCTGTTGCTGTTTTCAGAATGGGAGTGGGGAAAAAGAGCACAGGGATTTTAGTCTGGGATTTTTGCAGCCCCCACCCCCCCGAGAGTGGGGTGAGTGAACTGGAGCCCCGCCCCCCAGGGGGCTCCAATACACCCACTCCATTCTTCAGCACTGGCTGGGGACCCCGCAAAATGATCTCCCTTCACTGCCTTTCCCCCCCTCCCATTCTGAGCACTGGTAGAGAGCTGTGGGAATCTGGCTGCAGGCTCCCAGTGTGGCTAGATTCCCTTCCCCCCCTGTAACGAACAGTGAACTTCTGTTTGGTCTGGGGTAACTTTGAAACTCAGACTCCTTTGCAGAAAACATTCTGAGTTACAGCTGGGAGCTGCATGTCTGTCTGTACCCTCTGGTACTACATCTGAGACAGGGTTCCAGTATTTTTAAACCAGTCTGTGTGCCCCAAACTTCCTTTCTAGTACAGATTTAGACTGGTTTCCAATCACATATACCAGTTCATGTGTAATATCTGTACCATGCCATTAAGTGTCAATATTCTAGCAAGGAAAGAAATGAAATGATTCCATAACAAATTATGTAAACCATTATAGGTGTATGTCTATCCATAAGTCATATAATTATAAGTTTGTGGATGTGCATGCATGTGAATACAGAGAACATATAACCATATGTTTTTGTGTTTGTATATTGTATGATTGACTATTAACACTTTACTTCAAAAGTTAATTAATACATGTGAAATTATAAATGAAAACCACATCCTGAAATAGAATTTTTACAGTGCAAATATTAGATAAACTCCCTACATGGGCCTAACAGCTGTGAATAAAGTTTTAAGATGCCATACACAAGAAAATAACATGACATTTTAAGTGGCTATTCTTTTCTTCTTTTTTAAACTTAGCTCATATTATCTTTAATTATGAAAAATTATAATTTATTTAATGGGAAGAAAAAAAATCCTATATCCTGTGTGTACTAGAAACATTAACTGAAAACATCATGGGCATACAGGTATCCAAATTCTGGCACTCGGCCTCAATTTGTAAACACACATACATAAGAAGCATCACACTGAACTTTGTAGGGATACTGCTGTTTACATTAGCAAGATTTGGAAAGATCATAAACCAGATTATTAAGGATTCTGTTTTAATGCACATGGAGGGGAACAATGTGATCAGGAACAGCCAAAAAAATGGATTAATCAATAGCAAGTTATACCTGACCAAATTGATTTCCTTCCTTGATGAGACGGTGATGGGCTCTGTGATTGGAGGAAAAGCGGTATATATGTTATAGCTTGATATTTAGCAAGGCTTGTGACACTATCTCCCTTGATAGTCTCATGAGTAAGCTAAAGAAATCCAGTCTAGATGGCAGTACTGTAAGGCGGATGCATAACATGTTGTATCACCATACTGAATAAATAGTCATCAGTGCCTTGAGGTCAAACTGAGAAGAAGCATTGATTAGAGTTCCTGGGTCTAGTAATGTTAGCTCTATGTTTGGCTAGCATCAGTGCTTTTCAGGCAGAGTTGCTTCCTAGGAATTGGTCATAGCAGGGGCTGCATTGCACAATGGTTGACCACCATTTTGAGTGCTGCTTACTTATGAAAATAAATAAAGTTATACATAGAAAATATTCAGACTCATTAATGCACTTGTGAAAAGGAAACCACCTGCAAGCTGCATACATCTGCTATTACCCAGTAGATGATATCAGAAAGGTTTTTAACGCTGGAAAAAACAACCACAGTAATAATTTTGGCTTTGAGTCTGCAGAAGTTAAAGTAGCTTGAATCTACACCAATTGAGGAGAATAGGGGAGATGTTATCCTGTTTCACCTACTTAATTTTAAAACTTTACCTCTATCCATGAGTAGCCCTCTCTGTAAACAATAATTGAAAAAATAGGACTTGACAACTGCAAAGATCAAGAAATATGTACAACTACCACAGTTTTTCAGTGTTGAAGCTCTCAGGATGCATGGGGCATTGATAGAAACCAAAGTGACAGACAAAAAATGATCTACATACATAATATTATATAATACATACTGACAAAATCCACCCATCCATCCATGGAGTTCTGGTTGCAAAACTCCCAGGTTATTGAAGACCATGTGTACTGATGAACCTCTATTATAGTACCTCACACTTTTGAGTATTTAACCTCATGTAGCACTTGTGGGACAGGACACTGCTGTTACCTCTGTTTTACACACAGGAAACTGAAAAAGACTAAATGTTACATTTCAATACTTGTTGTTCTGAAATTGGATACCTAATATCTTTTAAGAAGCTGGCCTTATATAATTTACAGAATCAAGAGATTGAGCAGGAAACTGATCTCGGGTTTCCTGATTCCCAGAGTAATGCCTTAATATCATTGCTTCATCCTTTTTCTACCAATAAGCTGTCATTGCATAAAATATTGTACAGTTATACTACCCAGAGTTTAATGGAGCATAATACTCCATAATAATTTACAAAAGGAATCCTGATTGCTGTAAAAACTCCGCCCCCACCCCTCCACCCCACTAAAGTTACTATGATGTAGAGGTAGTGCTAGTTTTTAAATTTCAATCAATCCTAACCTTGCAAATAGACTGGGGTCCCACTGTATGAAATCCCTTGCATCTTTGCAGGGGATCCGGTTTCAAATTATTCCAAGGTCACAATATTTTATTTTCCCTTAGTTGTTCCAAGGGACTCCTTCAGGAAAATTATATATAATCCAGGGACCCTGCCCCAGCTGGTATGAAATTGGTACATGGGGAGCAGTGCAAATATGGAGACCACATAGGTGGTATCATCACGCTGTGTTCTCCTGCTTATAGAGAATCTCTATGAGGCCATATTAGAACAAAAGATATTTGTCACTCATTGCCCTGTTCACTCTTTGTCAACTCAGAGGCTGGATCTCCAGGAGCAGGAAATGAGCAGAGGAGACTGCTAACTTTGTTTTTTCCAGTAGAGGAGGACAATGGTAATCCCTTACTTGTTCAATTATGATTTGATTCACATTAAAGTAAAATATCCTACAGTACATTGTGTAGGAACATAATATACCCCAGTAAAGTAGAATATCCTCCCTAAAACATATCAACCTGTACATAATGCCATAATTAGAAAAATAAATGCAGTGGGCTAAAGTTTTTACAATATATTCTGTACCAACATGTTCTAAGTGCCTCTTGTATCGGGACTTAGTTTTTACTTAGACATTATATGCAAGATTGTAAATTAGGTCATTTGCTGCATTTTAGAAATAAGTGAAATGGTTTCAGATTATGAGTCATGCTTCCTGTTGGTACCATGAGAAAAAGAATAAAAAAAGGAACAACAATGCAGTTTAACTGTAATTTAATATAAGTGGGAAGGTTAGGTACTTTTGGTGAAGTCTAACACAGAGACAGAATAAATTACAGGAGAAATTAGACTGAAACAATAAATCCATATAGTCCTTGCCCATGAAAAGATTCCTATTGATTTTGATGCCTTTACAGCAGACCCTAAATGAACTGAGAGGTTCTTGGAGTGTAAGGTGATGTTGCCACGATGGTCCATGAAATGCCAGAGGCAAGAATTCTTGAGGGTAAAATCTTTTATTAGACCAACTTCAGAGGTTCTGGGTTTTGTTTCTGAAGGAAGACGGTATTCAGACAGGCAAACAAAGGGTTTTTCCATAGATGTTCAGGCCAGAAGGTACTATTAGAATTAACCCTGCTGACTATTATAATGCTTAGGATTTCACCCCAGATTCCTGTTTTGGAGGTATTTTGTCCTCCATACTACAAAGACTGGTTTACTTGGTCCAGTTGTATTGTTTTACATTCTCATAAGTGCACTGTATCAGATAATGGGGCACTAAGTTAGCCTGATCCTATTGCAGATTTCTCATAACCACTTATGATGGTTTTCAAAGCATGTTGCATACATATTCATAAAAAAAGAAGTCCCAGAAGAGTGCAGCCATTCTCAACCAGGATCTACAGGCTGAAGTTGTCAAACCTTCCCATACCAGGATCCCCTTTTCTATCCTGAAATCTGTCCTAGTGCATTCCTTTCCTTGCTCCTTCTTACTAGTGAGGCAGCTGCTCCCACTTTGCAATGTATACAAAACAGTGTCGTTATGATCCCTTAGCATGTGGCCACAAATCCAAGTTGAGGACTTCTACTGTAACGGCAAAATTATAAACTAGACATCCTGGCTGTTATTTCCTGAGTGGTATAAATGTAAATACATGAGTGCCTATAGTACAATACTCTGCAACAGGAATCTAACTGAAGTAGTGCAGGATTGGCCCACAGTCTTAAGGTGCAGCAGATCTTACTTGGGTGCATGGCTGGTGCCGTGGCTACAAGCCACAGTGCCAGGCTCCTTCCTGGGAGAATGAGCAACCAATGCCCTGAGAGTAAGTATCCATAGACATGTAATATATGCCTACACTACCTGACAGATCCCATATTCTGAACTTCCATTACAGAGCGCTCCTTTCTCACATAGTCCCGCTGGCACCATAGGTGCAAAGACCCAGACCTTCTCTTTCAGGATTAATTCTGATTTTGAAATTGGGACTTGGATGCTTTTGAAGTCCTGCCTTTGGACTTTGCATAATTACAGTATTTGAACATTGGACCCTAAAAGCAGCTTTTCAGTCCATGTTATTTAGATAAAAGCTGTGTTAGATCAAGTTACATAAAGCAGTGTGGTATAATATCAAATCAGTAAAGAAAAATTAGGCAGAATGTTTTATAGGGTAAATGCAAGGGCTTCAATCCATTTCTTCCAGTTTTACAATAGAGTAATTCTAGTGATGGTAGTATGATTACACTTGTTTTTCAGATGCAACAAAGTAAAGCAAATTTCTAAAAACACAAGTCCCTAATTATTGAACTGTGTGAAAGCAATAGTGATATTGAAGTAATGCTACCTATGTGGTTGGGAGTAGGCCTTTCAAGTGAGATTATTTAACTATTGTGCTTGAAGATATTGTTTAATTCAATTTGACTTGTACTACCTGAAAACGACCAGAGTCTATGATATCTATATTATTGTAATGTCAATTATATTCCAGCTAGTTAGTCTCTTCAGTTTCACTGGTTTAACTGTATAAGCCAATAAGTAATTCATAGAACAGGTATGTTAGTGCCAAATGGAAAAATCACAAACTACTTGCTATACCAATACATTTTACACAAATGCATAAAGTTACGGCATCATCGAAAGTAAACAGACGTTTGGTGTTTGATGGTGGGGGCTTGAGACTCTGTGCACTGGTGAAGTCCAGGAGGCAGGGGGCACTGTAGCTTATTCTGGAAGCCCAGCAGCTGGGCCGGCTAATGTCTTTGGGCTCGCTCCTCCACCAGCACGGAGACACCAGGATGGGCTGCCAGAGATTCCTTCATGTGGAGGGGCTCTCTTAGAAGTTGGACTCTCCCCGCCTCCAAACAGTGCTATTGGGATTCTCTCTCGAGGGGTGGGTGTGCTGGCCAGGGCCCTCCCACCCTCCCTGGCTGTGGAGGGACAAGACTCTCTGCCTCCTCCCTGTGGCAGACTGGGGGCATGGCATGTAATCTTTGTAGGGAACTCTATACAAGTTTCCTAAGGCACTCTAATTTAGAGTGCCTTTATTTATTACCTGATTTAACAAGGGTTACTTTTTCACAGGATCTGCCAGTTTAAAAGCACTCTACTCTGCAACCATGCATGTGTGTTATGACATGGCTGTAGAGCACTCTCAGGAGCCAGATTGTACAAAAAAATGTCACTTCTGTCTATGCCCATAAGGTAACTGCATAATGATGGCTGAAAATCACTAAGAAATACAAATGCATAAAAAAGAGAGAAATAGCATAGGAGACCAATATTGGTTAGCACACAGTTAATTTGCCATTGTATTAACATACATATATGTAACCCCATTTCACAGGAGGCACTCAACACCTTCCAAAATCCAGAATTATATTTCTCCTTCATTTTCACTGTAAACATACAAAGAGGTCCAACCTTATTCTCTAGCCTTAAGGGAAATGCCCTCCATTTATGGTTCCCTAGGGAAGCAGACTTCTATCACAGTGGTGGCCAGTGTTTATAGTAGGTAAGCCACAAATTAAGCCTCTTCCTCTTCCCAAGTGCCATTCTGACTTCTGTCCCCAGAACTGTACCCTGGCACACTGTAATGGAGGGGAAAGGGCTTGAGCCTCTGGTTCTGGCTGCACAGAATGGAACAGGTGCAAGACACTGCTGGAAGAGAAGACATCACTGCCAAGAGCCAGGTTAACCATTCCTTGGCCCTGCAATCATTGCAGTTTTGTATGGGAAGCAAGGATTCAAAGCCCTGAGTTTGGCAGTGGATGCAGGGCCAAAGAAGGTTTAATCTGGATTTGGCTGTGATACCTGATACCTTCTTTTGGCAGCATCTTGCCACTGCACCACTCCTTTTCTCTATTTCAGCACCTCCCTTTACCAAGCATCTGGGGCTGGTGTGGCCCCTGTTCTCTTTAAAAAGAACCAATGCTGGACACATCACAACTGGACCTTTATTTCTATAGCCACCCACTAGGTTCTTGGATTGTTGTACAGATAGGGTAACAAAAAAGAGAAAAAATCTGCCGTGGCCAATTTGGAGGAGAGGGAAATATTACTTTCCAGTCTCAAGAAATACACCTAGCACAATGCCTAAAGCAGACTTCAAAATGCTGTTACTCCTCTGTTGTTCTGGGCACTTAATGGTACCCCAGGTAGAATTATGTGTAGGCACCTACTTAATACATAATATGGATTTTGCAGAACCTATGAAATTGAACACTTCCTGTGAAATCAAGATAATAATAATTTTAAAAAAATCCCCAAAGCCCTACTAAAAATAAAATTCTGGCTCCTCAGTGGGAGTCAGCAGTCCTCATGGTCACTGCATCCCAGCCTCATAATTTGCTGGAGGGGATGCACCAGTGCAGGGGGGCAGTCAAGATGACAGCTACCCCCCCGACTTCCCCTTGCTGCTGATTGGCCAATGGGCTGTCCATTGCGTGACGCCACCCCTCTCCAATCAGCAGCAAGAGGTGGGACCCAACCATGGAGAGCTCTGTCAACCAATCAGTGGTGAGGGGTAGGCTTTCCATGAAATGGTCACAAAATTGGCTCCACATACTGTAAGTGGCCAGCAAAAATCCTTTTCACTTGCTCCTACTTCGATAGAACCCTAGTTATGTGCCTCTTGCTGAATACATTTTCCCCTTAGATATGCAAGAAAAAATAGACAGGGTGCAAACTTCAGCTGGAATCCTCCCTGTATGAAGTAAGCTGACCTTTCACTTGAAGAGAGAGAAGAAAGGAAGGGAAGACTTTCTGAGAAGCCACACTTTCAATGAAAGTTCAGAGACAGCTTCTCCACATCCTCATATCCAGAGGCTTTGAGGACACCATTTCCAAAGGGACAGGCAACTGTGGGTGCTTATCTCATCTTAACAAGGCCTAGATTTTCAGGTGAAGGAAGGGTAGGGGAGAAACCAAGCCTCCTTTGTGATCTGATTATTGGTCACTCAGAAAACAGAGACATCTGAAATGATTAATAACTTTTGAAAAAGTAGGCTGTAGAGATTTTCTATTGCATTTAGTTTTAAATATACGGTGTATACCAAATTACAGAGCTGTACAGCATTTGGTATATCCGGAACAAAAAGGAGTAATCAAAAATTCTTCATGGTTACAAACTGATTAAGTATTATTCCTTCAATAATAGCAACAATGTTTAGGCATTCATGCGTTCTGGGGCTGCTATCTGTATCCAAAGCTTTCAGCATAAACAGAGTAGTTTCTTTTAGTAGCAGGAAATCCTTCTGCATAATTTGGAAATGTTATATAACATTTTGATGCACAGAACATTACATTCTTATTCAAATAAGAGATTTTGCCATACCTTTAGATTATATCTGGCTGTGGGTTTCCCTCCCCGCCTCTAAATAGAAAGAAATTATGATACAGTATGATGATTTAATAAACTAATGTGGTCTTCCTTTTTATACATTTATCTGTCTGACAACCCCTAGACATTCATGTCTGCAATATCACAAACTGGAAAATGTGAAAACTTGGTGTTAAATTACACATTCATGTCACTCAAAATATAGTTTTATGAAACGAGAAAAAACAGATGGGCAGAGTCTCATGGAGAATCAGTACAAGAAAGCTCTCTCTTTCTGCACTGGTTTCCTAAATAATAGCCTGGCTTTCTGTTTCCAGGCAGTTGGGAGGGGGGAATGGGTTGGTGGATGTTTTTTTCCCCCTGAAAAGAATTCTTTGAATCATGAAGTTCAAAGTATTTTAAAATATAACACCCCAGTGTTATGATTAGAAAACAAACAACACTCCTCTCGGGCCCTTCACTCCCAAATCATTTTCTATAATATTGAAAAATCATTTCAGAAGTGAGATTAGTGGCTTTATCCTTTTTCTTTAAAAAGAAAAGGGGAAAAAAGAATTGTACAGTGAATATCAATAGGCATAGAGTTAGACAAATGTCGAGTACAATAGAAGCCGCCACTATGCAAATACAAAAAATGAAAACCCCAAACACTTAGAAACTGATCATATATGAACAGAGAGATGAGATTTCTTTTCTGAAGAAAGTTTCCAGTTAAAAATATTTGAAAAGAAAGAAAACCCAGAAATCTTCAAAAACTACTTCAGTCTTTTCATGAAGAATTTCATTTCCGAAGGAAAGGATAAATTACAGCAAAAAATTCCACCCAGATCTGCTTTGAAATAGAAACACCTAAACCTAACCTAACAGCTAAAGCTCCTCAGGACAATCCAGTGTTTCAATTGTGCTACGCTCCTGTTTCTGAACAAACTGTAATGTTAAAACTGATTTGCTCTCTGGGAGACCTGAGAGAGAGAAGCTAAAAATCTGAGAGTAAATGAAGGATGACAACCCCTGCAGAGACTTCTCAGGACTAGCTCGCATGTGGTCTAATGAAGGAGAAAGAAGAAGGGATAGAATAGTATTAAGACAAATAGACAAGTGTCCACACTCTTTCAGCTTGATCAACTCACTGTAATTCCACATGGCCTGCATCATCATGGAGGAGGGAATGGGACATTGAACTGTTTTCTGAAGTATAGTCAAGATTTAGTTCATTACTATTGTACTGCTTAATCCTGTTGCTGTGTCCCTATTTCTGGAAAAAGTTACGGCAGTGATTCTCTAAGTGTTGCTGACGGTATAACTGTGACAGGGCCACACCTGAGTCACTGACTCATCAAGATAAAGGTGGTCAGCACAGACCTGGGACACGGAAGGAGCAGCTGCGTGCATGCATTCCCAAGACAGCCTGGACCCAAGTAATCTGGCCGACTGGTGCTATGCCAGCTGGAAGGGAAGCACCAATGGGCCTAGAGCCCAATGGAAATTGGCTAGAAGGTGTGCTGGAGTTGTGTGTCTCCCTAGTGGCTGGAGAACCCAGAAAGCAGACAGAGCTGTGGATAACCTTTCCCAGACACCGCAGGAATGCAACCTTTGCCCAAGATCCCACATTGAACTACAAGGTCAGAAGGGGACCTCAGAGGAGCTGGGAAGCAAAACAACTGAAGGAGTTGCAGTGGGACTGCTCTCTGATGCAATGAGTCCAACAGGAAGGTCTGCAGGCCAGAAGCACCCCAGGAGGCAGCTGGTGCGATATTAAGCCTCATTCAGATGTGGCATGGGCCGACTCAGGGCTGAACCATACCCTGCTGGGAGCATGATGGGGAGAATCCACACAATAGGGACAACCATCCAAAAGGCATAGGGAGCCCAACCCAGAGGGTCAAAAGTGATGCCCAGAGTACTGAAGTAAAACCCATACCTCAGAAAAGGGGTAGCTCAGCACACAAAGGCATCACTGCCCTGCCTGGCTGACCTACACAAGCTATTTATGTTACATTACCTGTTTTGTTGTAATTTGTGAGATAGAGCCACAACCATGGCTCATGCAGATATGATCCTCATTGTGCTCTTATATGAGAAGAAAAGATCACATCACCATCCGACTCATCACCAGGGCCCAGCAATAACACCCAAGAGGAAAAGGGTGGCGTATAGGGGACGAGGATCCTCACAGAAGCTACACCAATGTGATCACTCAAGGATCGCAGGGAACCACTGATATCACCTCCCTATAAGTGAAGGTTCATTTGGAAGAACAACCAAGTCATGGTAGGTGAGAGAGGCCAGGTGGTGTGACCAGGTGAGTGGGGCTTGCCCCAGCTCATTGGGAGCTGTGTTGGGCATGGGCCTGTCACAGTAACCGAAATACAAAAATTAAATTTTGTTTTGTTTTTTTAAAGAGGTCTTGCTCAGTTATGTGTCTTATTTTAGAGAAACAGAGCAAACCCATGGAAATGAACATAAGTGCCACCAGACCTGAGCTTTCTTTAGTTTTTCCACAATGAGCTCCCCAAAGATATTGCAAGGGTGCAAGGGAAAGGAAGAAGTGTTCTCAGCAGCATTAGGAATAAGGGGTAATGGCTCCTTTAAGATTCCTCTTTTGTTTTGGGCTGCAAACTGGGGAAAAATAGTAGCTCAAAGCCAGGAGCTGACCAGAAGCCGGGCAGATTGATTGTAGGTGGCAGATCATCTTTGCTTAACAAAGGGGAGCAGGATTGTTATCCTGGTCCCATTGGTTGAGATCCTCTCTTGCCAAAGATTATTAGGTTTAATTATCATTATATCCTTTAAGTCTGTTGTCTTGTCTTTGGTTTTCCAAAAAACACCAGTGATGGTTCAATACCTGCAGTTTATCAGGTAAATTGGAACATATGGAAACCCATTCAAGAAAGGTGGACAAAGAGGAGCAGGGCCGTTTCTAGAATAGTTAAACTCTTTTCACCAAAGAGTTTGGTGTTGTTTTAAGCTGAATATAGGGATAGGAGAGTGAAGTCCTGCCAAAGGGTTAGTTGGGTTATGGGAGGACAGTTGTTAGCCACCCCAAAATAAGTGAGAAACATCAGGTAAAAGTTAGACCAGCACTTTAAAATTTATTATTGGATAGTGTTTTCAAATGAGGTAATTAAACTTAAATTGCATCCCTTGAATTTTGTCTTTCTTCCTGTATAGCTGGGAAAATGGGAATGGTCTTGTTCATAGTAATATTTTAAGAACTAAAACCTTTATGAGTCTGTGATCCAGCTCTTAGAAAAACACTTTCCAAACCAATATGAGTTTGGCTCACATAACTCTCATATAAATGTAACCTAATATTAGTCAATTTACCTTAGAAAGATGATGATGCAAATTAAAACTGAAAGATGACCTATATCAAGCAGTTGCAGTCTGCAGTGTGAAATTTTTTTATTAGTGTGGAGTTCTGTTTATAAAATTCTTGCTGTGAATACTAATATCTGTGCCCAAGGCTATGTGTTCAGAATACATAACTCAGTCATTTGCATTGATGTTCTATGGCCTGTAATATTATATTAATCCAGGCTTCAAATTACTTGGAAACTATAATATTTGAGTCATTTTATATTCTGTTTATGGAAGCTCTATATATACACATAGTTTCTATACATATCATAGTAAATCCTAGAACATGAAAGGTATCGGGAAAGGAACTGGATGAGACCAAGGCAAAAGTACTCGCTCATAGTACAGAGAGTATGCTTATGGATGTGCCCAATAAATATTTGTGTATTTAACTTGGACCTATGGACTGCATGAAATACAGAAATCTTATTCATACTGGTCAATTGCTGGCCTTTAAATATTTATTGTGATCCTGATCTTTGGACTGTTTCTAGATTGTTTTTTGTGTTTTATTTTTTTTCCTAATCTAGTAACTATCCAAGGTATGCTTAATATTCCTGGCTGCAAGGGCTGGAATTGAGGATTCCCCCTTCCATTTCAGATGAGTTCCCTAATCAATAGTATATAGGCCAGAATCCTTCTTTTTTATTATTATTATTTTTTGTTCTCTTGCTGGCCCCCTGACACTTGCATTCTTCTATACAGCGGATTCACTTCAACATGAGGAATGGCTGGTGCCTTCCACCCAGATTTATCACTAACCTCGGGATTAGGACTCTCTCTTGGTAAGTGAGATATAAAGTTTGAATTTTCTGTGGCTAAGGAGGGCCTAGAAACCCTGGCCTCCCACTTCCTGAGTGACTGCTCTAACTTTTAGACAATGGCACAGAAGATCAGTTATGCTGGCGGCATTCAAAGAAGCAAACCCGTCCTGACAAAAATGAGGAGGGTTTGGCTGCATGGCTCTTCATGGATCACCCTTTTGAAGAACAGAACTCTCCACTTATTCACTGAGAACTGCTTGTGAACTTGCTATATACTGTACAAGAGCCTAGGTTTGTTTTCTTTGAATTATCTTAATGTTATAGGCCAGGTACTTAATTTTTTTTATTTGCTGAGACACTAAAATTACCCCTCTGGAGCTCATTCTCAGTTGGGAAATAAATTAATGACCTATGAATTCTGTTAAAAAATGAGGCCAAATATGTCCCAGATTTTACAAACAACTTCTGTTACAACTCCGTGTCTTATAGAGAGTTTTATGACCCAATCTCTTTCCTCAATTCAGCAATTTAAGCTAATAATTAATTTTCACAGTTAAATTATAACTAGCCATTTCCTCCCTCCACCTCTCAGTGAAGGAGATCAGTAATGGGAATGCTGACAAGCCTCAGAGGTGCCAGTCAGGATGCTTATAACCGTAGATCTGAAAACTTTATAGTGTCAGCTTCTTCAGAGCAGTCTTAATGTGATTGCCTTGTCAGCTGCTTCAATAATAGAGAGTGAAGATCAATCTGTAATGAGGAGATGAGATAATTTTCATAAGTATACTATTGCAATTACTCCCTGGTAACTGGAAACTGCAATTACAGTGGTCATGCTGCATATTACTCTTCAAATATATTGTGGATCTAACTTTTGGAATAGACAATGACAAATAAAACCACAATAGCAACACATATCTAACTGGTAAGGATTTGCAAAGAAATAGGTCATCTTGGGTGTGTCTATGTGTGCATTAGATCCCAGAACAGTTTACTCATGAGTAAACTACTTGTGTGTAAACACTCCTAAGCCGGCATCCACACATGCAGGAAAATAGGAGCAGATTTACAGGTAATAGCAGCAAACTACTACTGCTTCCTGCGGCCTGGCAATGGGCCCCTGCTGCCACCAGGGTGAGCTCTGCCCCCCGCCTCCCCCAATACCCCCATGGTGCTAGCTCAGGGACTGGAAGGGAGCACTGGTCCAGGAGACAGCTGGGACATTTCACCTGCCCATGGGGGGCTGCCTGCTGCTGGGGTGGAGAAAATATCCCTCTGCCCCCTGCCATGGCAGCAGGGAGCTCCTGGCCCTGGCTCCCCAATCAAGGGCATGGAGCTTGGAAAGAGCTGCAGGGGAGGGGCAACCCTATCACAGGGGCAGAGAAGGGCAGGAGGATGGGACCTACCCTATCACAGCAGCTCTTTCCAAGCCCTGTTCTGTGATCACCTGGGGCACCTGTGCCAAGCCCTGTGTCATGCCCTGTGCTATGCCCACATGGAGCATGTGG
>NW_017728995.1:12303161-12309313 GCF_001723915.1 Gavialis gangeticus
CTGCAGGGGAGGGGCAACCCTATCACAGGGGCAGAGAAGGGCAGGAGGATGGGACCTACCCTATCACAGCAGCTCTTTCCAAGCCCTGTTCTGTGATCACCTGGGGCACCTGTGCCAAGCCCTGTGTCATGCCCTGTGCTATGCCCACATGGGGCATGTGGCTGGGACAGTTTCTAGCTCCTGCTCCACAATTGTTTGCCTCAGGTTGGAGAGCCTGTTCCCACTCAGTTCCATGAGCATGGAGCTGGGTGGGGAACAGGCTGAGGAGCTCACAGCCTCAGCTCCATAGCCATGGGACTGGTGCTGAGAGATATTTATCTCCCCATGCTGGCCTGGTGACCATGGACCTGGTGATGAGAGGTAAGGATCTGCCAGCACCCTGCTCCCTGATCATGACAGTGAAGTAGGGGCTGGGAGATGAGGATCTCCTACCCCCTGGTGCCTGGCTGGTGGGGAGCAGATTTGCTCCTGGTCAGGCATGTATTCAAGTACTACTGCACTGTTAGCAATCACAAGTAAATTTGCCACTTGCATTTTCAGGTACCAAATTTATGCATGATTAGTGAGGTTTACTGTGCAGTAGGCATGTGCACATGTAGATGTACATGCTTACTGCACAGTAAACCATGCTACTGTACAGTAAAGCATCTCATGTAGATACATTCCTTGGGGTTCTGGAATTTCATTTAAATTTGTAAAGCCTGAACTTGTGCCTCCTCGTTTTGTTTTATTACTATTTTTATGTTCTTTCTTTTATATCAGTCCAAAAAATAGGTATGCATATGTTGGACAACTAACATCCAATTTTAATTCACTTATGCAAGTATCTAATTTCTTGCCACAATGAAGATTTGTCTTAGCAGTAGATACATCCTATCTATATTTCTAATATTATAGTTGAAGCTGTAAATATGGTAGAGGAATTATCTTCTTACTACCATGCAATAAACTAATTCAGTAACTCAGAGTTCTTTGTCTGAAGAAGTATGAACAATATCCCCCCCTATTCTCCTCTTATCCTCAAAAAACTAAGACTTTCAGAGTCCTATACGTGTTTTAAGAACTTATATCAATGTTATTAAATTCTCTTTGTCTTTCTGCAGCTACGAATAAACTGCCTTTTACTTTTTTGCCTCTCTTCACTCTTCTGCTTTACTGGTTTTGCTATAGGTGATATGATTGTAACTCACAAAGTCATCTCTCCTCACCCAACACCAGCATCCTCCTCTTTTCAGTTCCTGCTACTTGCTTTTCATTTTCCTCCCAACTGCCATTTTTCTGACTCTTCTGCATCCTTGATAGAACTGTAACAGCAAAAGGGGTGATACTGGTCCTACTGTGAAGAAACAGCTGTTACGTGACCACACCACGGATGCTGGACTCAAGCAGATTCTCTAGAAAGTTTTGTATCACAACTTCACTGCTCCCCTCATCATTTGGCAACTCTTAGTAGAATCTCCAGCTTTTATTGCGGTATTGCTGGGGAGGAAATACATGTGGTTATTAGTTTATCCTTGGAGGGAGCAGCAGGAGGATGAGGCAGATGAATTAGAGTAAAGAAAGGGAGTCCTCTATGAAAACAACTTAAGAACCTCCTTTTCCCCCTGCTTTGGGATAGCACTCATAGCCAATGTGTCTTCCCTGGAAGAGTTCTTCTCTTGCTTCCACCTACTTTAAAACACCAATGAAACATAATGCCCTCAAGCTTTGTACTTTAAAAACTTGGAGGAGAGGAAAAGTAAATGCCTAGGGACATCCATCTTCTACCCAGATACACCCCTCCTTTAACACTCCCATGACTGAAATATGTATAAATACAAGAAAACAGAGGTGCTGCTTTGGACTTTCAAGAGGGTACTACGGCACAGATTTTCCAGTCTGGTTACAATACAGACAACCCCTGCTTAATGGTGTTTTGCTTAGTGCTGTTTCACTATAGAGCTTATTTTAAATTCATACCCGATTCCACTTAATGCATTCATTCCACTCAGTGAGTTTTGTTATAACACTCTGGTACATGCGCCAGAGGGGGAGCGGGGGCAGGAAGTGGTGGCGGCAGCAGCAAGAAGCAGTGGATGGCAGGGAGTGGGTGGGCGAGTGTGAACGCAGGGCCCATGCCAGTGCCCCAGGGTCAGGGTGGCAGAAGTTCTATGGAGCCAGGCTAGGCTACACAAGCAGGGAAAAGGGGGAGCCAACCCAGAGTGACTGTGGCCATGACCATCCCTCCCCCCTGTCACCTGGCATGGAGGGGACCAACAGCACCGCCTCTGCAGCTCGGGCCTGAGCAGGTGGCAATGGCACGGGCCTGGCTGAGCTGTCCCTGAGCTACCAGGTAAAAAATTATATTTACTTACATTAATTCCTATGGAAAAATGGGTTTCCCTGAATGCTTGGTTTTTCCAGAACCAATTAAGAGCGCTAATCAGGAGTTGCCTGTATTCTTATACCATCCTTTTCACTTTTGTATTTTAATTTCTCTCAGTACTGCAGTTATTGTATTTCAGATCTCCATAAAAAATCAGGAGCAGATGAAACACAATTCTGTATAGAATTAGTACAAAACCTGTTATTGATAACATCATCAGCAAATACAAGATGAGAACATGACATAGAGCTGGAAGGCATGGATTAATATCAGAGTTCATGAGAAGTCCTACTGAATTCAGCAAAATTACCAGTTATTCAATCTGAGAATGAGTATTTTACGGTTAGGGCTGCCAGGTTCTGGAATGGGCTCCCAAGGGAGGTGGTGCTCTCTCCTACCTTGGGGGTCTTCAAGAGGAGGTTGGATAGATATCTGGCTGGGGTATTATGATCCCAGCACTTGCTCCTGCCCAGGGCAGGGGGTTAGACTTGATGATCTGTTCAGGTCCCTTCTGACCCTAGAAACTATGAATCTATCATGGTCTTGTCTTGAGAGATGAACACTTCCAGTAATTTAACTGATGCATCTAACTAAAATCCATACTTTCCTAATGGTAAGTAAAGAATATCCAACAAACTCAGGAAGGCTTTGTTTTTTTTGAAGGGTGCCATAAGCATCTCTTGGAAGGCTGAGCTGGAGGGGATTTTTTTATCCAGCTCTGTTTTTCAAAGTTCTCTTCTTGTTCTCATACCTGGGGAATAATCAAGTTTGTGTCAACTATAACATCTGCAAGAAACTTAGACGCTTTTGCATATATGCATTTTTTTCCCTTTAGATCAGTATATCTTCCTCTCTTTGTGAGTGTGTTTTTTTTAAAAGAATGTGATTCTTTAAAAAAATGGTATCATGTAATTTTAGATTAGACTACATTGCATCCTGAAGACTTCTACAGCATTTTCTGAACTGCGATATGGAGACATCACCAAAATGTACCGAAATTTTGAAGTGCATGAGTTTCACAGGGACAAGCTTCACAAGTGGAATGAAACAAATACCAGGGCAATCTTCCATTCCTTCCAAAGTGACAAGAATATTATCTTCACATTGAGAAGTTTTTTCTGGACCCACTCAAACGAGTCTTACAGACAGTGTGGTATGGTAATGTTGATAGTTCTCATTTTTACAGCTAAGATCTTCAGCTGGTGTAAAACATCAATGTCAAAATAGCTGTTCTGATTTAAAAGCAGATGCTGACCAGAAAGTTATCAAGTTTATCAAACAGCTTTGAGGGACATAAAAGCTTGCTTCTTTTAGATCTCCACTCCTGTGATTTTTAGCACAAATAACAATTTATGGAAAGAGTGTGCACATGCATACACACACATACACAGAAGTGAACTATGAGATTCCAGTCATTAGTTTCCTGATGAGAATAAAAAAAAAAATCTTTTATTTAGGGGACAAATAAACTGCAGTAAATAATGAATAAGTAATAGCAAATTGCTGAAGGGCACAGTTGTAAATAATTCACAGGTTGGAGGTGGCTTCCATGAACTATTTAAAATAATATATTAATTTAAAATGAGAATTGGTTTATGAAGAGTTTGTAAATGATTCACTAAGGGATACAAAGGCTAACAGAATAAATTTATTCTCGGTGAGTGCTTCTGCCTGCTGTTTTTTTCTGTGTAATTCCAGTAACATGGTTTATAGGATTTTATGTTGGTCTACTTGTCTAGTGCTACTCATCATGCCAAAAAGATGACATCCCAGAAATCTCTAGTCCAGGAACCACCATGTTGTATAAGCAAAAGTGAAAAACAGTCCATTGAAAATGCAGATAAGAGGGTCATTAATAGAGTTTGTAACAAGATAGATGGATTCATTCTGCTGTAGTCAATATCAGAAAGGGGACCTTATTAAAAATGTAAAGCTACAGTGAAAGAAAACTGCATGCTTTCAATTTCACCATTTAACAAAAGGTTTGTTCCCTTTTATATCCTCCTGTATATTAAAGGTTATGTTTTATGGATCCGGTATGAAGTCTCCTGTATATAAAAATTGTATTGTGGTTTAGAACAAGGTAATTTCAAACGGTCTTAGAGTATCTTTCTTTATTGAAAACATTCTTTGTGGATAATGTATATGAGATGATTTGATATTCCCCGCTACGCTGAGAGGATTAAATAAGGGCATATCCAGACGTTCCTGGACATTTGGTTCCCCAGGGACAAGTAGCAGCAGAGCACCTTGCTCCGCAGCTACTTGTCTCCGGGAACATCCATGCCAAAAGCACTTTGGTGTGCGGCAAGTTGTCCTGGGTTGGGTAGGGGAGACTGGAGCCAGAACTGTGCTGGCCCCAGAAGCCTTACCCAGAGTCCTGGGGGCCTCCTGGGGCCACAGTCATGGTAATTCTGCCATGCGAAACATAGCTGGCAGCTGCAGCACAGCTCCAGGTGGCCCAGCTCCAGTTTTCAGCAGTGCATACTACCCGAGCATGTGCTGTGCTGTTCCCCACCCCTCCACCCCCCATGATTTTATTAACTGCTGGATACCCAGGAGTCAAAAAAACCCATGGGGAAAAAAAACTGGTGAAGAGCATGCTCAGTCAGTGTGCCCTTGCAGTGCAGAGAACACTGGACTGTGCGGTATGTGACACTGCAAACATGTTTGCAGTGCCACATACCTCACAACCATGCTTATCTGGACAGGCCCAAAAAGTCCTAATATATCACTAATGTTGAAATGGCATGAAATAGTTTTCTTTCTTGCAGAATTTGATTCAAATCTTCAAAATGCTGAAAATGGAGGTGAGAAACAGAAAGAACCCAAAGTAAGTGCAACTGTGCTTTTTAAAATAAGAATATTCCTTTAAAATAATTCTAAAATAACCTAAGTATAGGAAGATTGCTAAAGACTAATAACCTCCAATTAGCACCGAACATTTCTAGCACTACTCTAGTAAGAGTAAGCTTCTCCATATAAACCTGTTAATGAAACTCCATTTGAAGGGGTTTGGGTCTCAATGCTCTTTCTGCCCTTTTGAGAGCAGTGGTGAAAACTGAAACTATAAGATCATTTTCAACAGGCCACTAATTGGAGTATTCATGTCGGATAGCTGATAAAAAGCTTACCCTTGTGTAACCTAATGCTGTGACCACTGCTATCATTCAAACAAGATAAAATGTAGCAGGCATGGTGAACTTACATTACTAGTATAACAGTTGTTTTACTTTAGGAACTAAATCCTTAAGAAGCCTGAAAACTGAATTGCAACTTCTCCAAAATGGATAAACTAAGGGAGAAGACAAAATATGAAAAAGATTCCTTCTCCCACTGAAAGTTGAGAGCATGGACATGTTTCTCTTCCAAATACACTTGAGTGTTTTGAAAGCAGTAGCCCCTGCCGACCGTCATCTCTCAACTATCCCCAAACAAGTACAGCTGCTTTTTCCTCTTAATTTGAACGATTCCCATCAATGAGTTTACCTCTTATACCTGCAGCATATCCATAAAGTTTAAGTCTTCCATTAAGACTTAATGTAAACAAGAGAAGAATGTGGCCCTTAGGTAATGCCCATATATATATATATATATATATATATATATATAAACAGCCACTAAAACCCAAAGAAATACCACACAGATATCTACTGTGCAAGTTACCCTGATGTTAGTCTTAGATAACACACCTGAAAAGCACACTTATCAAGCAGTAATAGCAGGAATGATATGAAGTGGCTATAAAGAACAAACCCTTCATTGAACAACATTGACATGAATACCT